>NC_055988.1:33308599-33622842 GCF_018446385.1 Zingiber officinale | reverse complement strand
ACAGTTCTACTGTTCTTTTATTACTCATGCATTATTATACTGTTATGCTAGCATCTGTGTTGCAGGGTGTTTTTTGTTCTAACAGTGTTTTGCAAGTCTAGGCGGATCGGTAGACCGAACCAGAGGACCGGTCGACCGAACCAAGTAAGATCAGCAAAGAAGTCAGTCCAGATCAGAACTAAGCCAGAGTCCGGTCAAAGCTTGATCGGTCGACCGAAAAGTAAGATCGGTCGACCGAACCTGTTGACTCAGCAAGCCAGTTCATCAGCACCGAATCAGCAAGCAAAGGAAAGAAGGGCTGGTCGGTCGACTGAACAAGAGGATCGGTCGACCGATCCAATTAGCATTTAATCAGCATTAAAGGGTGATCTCGGCAGATTTCAGCGAACAAGGAAAAACCTTGTTCGGTCGACCGATAAAAGGGTTCGGTCGATCGAATCATTGAAGGCCAGTTAATGCAGAATTTACGAGCCAGCGTCAGACTCCAGCTGTGGGTGATTGGAGCTGGTTCAGTCGACCGAACAGAGGGATCGGTCGACCGAACCTCAGTGCACCTATAAATAAAGGCTCGAGGTCAGAGGCCAGAACAACTTTTCTGATCAACTCTTGTGCTCGTTTGCAATCTGTCCACGCTACAAGTCTTCGTCAAATTTGCAAGCGACTTCATCCGATTGTCGACCGAGCTACGACTTAAATTCTACAATTGTCGGTATAGCTTTATTTTTGTTCTGCACTTTAATTCTGTAAGATAGTAGAAGTGTTACTATCTTACATATCTGTACTTGTACGATTCACTTCTTTTCGAGGAGTTCGGAAAGAAGGATTATAGTGTTTTGCCCATCGGTGCGGTCAAGGACTGCGGGCCTTCGAGTAGGAGTCGAGCTAGGCTTCGAACGAAGTAAACGATTGTGTCTCCTTTCTTATTTTCCGCTGCATGATTCTGACTTAAAAAGAAAAGAATAGTTTTAAAAAAAAGCGATATTCACTCCCCCCTCTATCACGCTACTCGATCCTATCAATTGGTATCAGAGCAAGGTTAGCTCTGAAATTTCTTAACCGATTTTCTAAGCATCTTTAAAATCTTTTCTTTTCTTCAAATTTCTTTAATATTTTTCATTATCTCTATTTTTTCAAGCATTACTAATCCCAAGACAAAAGTCTTGGAAATATTTTTTTTTAATCTGTGCTTTGCAAGGATGTCAAATTCATATCAAGAAGGCTATAGCACGGTCCGACCTCCACTATTCAAAGGAGAAAACTTTAGCTACTGGAAGAATAGGATGGAGTGTTTCCTGAAGTCTGACATCGAGCTCTGGTTCACAATCTTGAAAAGGTTATACTCCTCCAACAAAGGATGGAACAACTCTAGAACCGGAAGAATGGACTCCACAAATGGTCAAAAAGGCACAACTAAATTACAAGCGATCAACACCATTCAGTGTGGACTCACAATGGAGGAATTAAACCGAGTTGGTCCCTACGACAACGCCAAAGACTTGTGGGACTCACTAATCAAATTACACGAAGGAACCGACGACTCAAAGGTAAACAAACGAGATCTTCTTTTAAATAATTTACTTAATATAAAAATGTTTCCTGGAGAGACGGCCTCGCAACTACACGCCCGACTAAAGGACATCCTCAACGATCTTCACCTGATCGGACATGAACTCGAAAATCACGACACGATAAGGTACGCTCTGAACGCCTTTCCGAGGAATGCTTTGTGGGCATCAATTGTAGATGCATACAAAGTTTCCAAAGATCTTTCAATTCTTAAGTTAGACGAATTGTTTTGCGAGTTGGAATTACACGAGCAATCTAACATGAGCCATGTCGAGAAAGTAGTTGCTTTGTATGCAGGTTCAAGCAAAGAGACAAAATCAAAAACAAAGATCGAGTCTGAAAGCGAGTCAGACTCAGATTCAACAAACGAAGAAGAACTAGTCAACATGGTCCGAAGATTGTTGACTAAGAAAAAGTTCAGAAGAAATACCAAAAAGGTTCCACCAAACCAGATCCAAAACAAATCAGAAATGATTTGTTATGGATGCAACAAAAAGGGGCATTTCAAAAATGAATGCCCAAATTGGAAAGAAGAACGACCCAAATCGACAAGACGGAAGAAGGCACTTCAAGCAACTTGGGACGAAACCTCTTCCGACGAATCCGACACGGAGCAAACGAAGCACTTGAGTCACCTTGCATTTATGGCAAGGAACGAAGATTCCGAGTCTGAGTCCGACGAAGAATACGAGTCCGAGATCGACCTCAATTCCGAGAGAAGCCCCAGATCGAAAGATCCGAATATGGTAACGATTTATTCAAAGTCAAATTTACTTAAAGTAGTTAAATGTTTGTTTAAAAAATTAGCAAATTCGGAAAAACAAAATAACTTGTTACTTAAGGAAATAGACCACCTTAAGCAACAAGTTAGCTTGAGTGACTCGACTAACCAAGTTCAAGTCGGAACTTCTACTCAAGTTGAAAAACTTGAGGAAGAAAATTCTGATTTGAAAGGTCAAGTCGAGCGACACAAGAAAACATTAGAAATGTTCGAAATGGGATCCAAGTGTCTAAATATGGTACTTGGATCGCAACGAGCTGTGTACAACAAATCGGGGCTTGGCTATAAACTGAACAAAATAAATAAATCATACATGTCTCTAATCAGTCAAAATGTTAGAAGTCAAGTCCAAGCATGGGTTCAAACAAAACACTTAACCAAACCAATCAAACCAAACTACTACTTGGTCCCTAAGAGTCAAATCAATTACTTAGATAGACCTTATCTAAGCTATGACTCAGGGGAAGCAACTAGAAAAACAATCCAACCAACTTAATTAAACCAAACTCAATACTTAGGATTAGGGTTATTTGAACGGTTAGATGAAAAAGGTTTACCAAACCCTATAACATAGCACCAGAATGGATTGGGATGATAGTACGTCAAGGAAACTCTGTCGAAGGCATGTCTAGGTTGAATATGAAATACTACCTGGTGCACTAGACTTAGTGGATCTGACCGAAGCTACTCCAGTCAAACATGGGCTAGTTAGACCAAAATTTAGTATTAAGTTTTTTGGGCAGGAACAGTTTGGAAAGTCTTCAGCAAGTGGTCTAATGATATTCAAGTAGGCCATATGCCTCGCCACTGAACTGAAACTTATCCTTAGGACGCCTGCTTGATTAACCCAAAGCTAAGTTTGAATCTAACATGAGTTCAATAACATCTTTTAATAAAATTATTTGAAATTTAAACTTAATTAAAATTATTTTAAATTTAATTAAAATTATTTTAAACTTAATTAAAATTATTTTAAACTTAATTAAAATTATTTAAAACTTAATAAAATTATTCAAAATTTAAATTATTTTAAACTTAATTAAATTATTTTAAACTTAATAAAATTATTTAAAATTTAAATTATTTTAAACTTAATTAAATTATTTTAAAATTAATAAAATTATTCAAAATTTAAATTATTTTAAACTTAATTAAAATTATTTTAAACTTAATTAAATTATTTTAAACTTAATTAAAATTATTTTAAACTTAATTAAAATTACTTTAAACTTAATTAAATTATTAAATTATTTTAAACTTAATTAAAATTATTTTAAACTTAATTAAATTATTTTAAACTTAATTAAATTATTTTAAACTTAATAAAATTATTCAAAATTTAAATTATTTTAAACTTAATTAAAATTATTTTAAACTTAATTAAAATTATTTTAAACTTAATTAAAATTATTTTAAACTTAATTAAATTATTTTAAACTTATTTAAATTATTTTAAACTTAATAAAATTATTCAAAATTTAAATTATTTTAAACTTAATTAAAATTATTTTAAACTTAATTAAATTATTTTAAAAACCTAATAAAATTATTCAAAATTTAAATTATTTTAAACTTAATTAAAATTATTTTAAAATTAATTAAATTATTTTAACCTTAATTATAAAATTATTTTAAACTTAATAAAATTATTCAAAATTTAAATTATTTTAAACTTAATTAAATTATTTTAAACTTAATTAAATTATTTTAAATTTAATTAAATTATTTTAAACTTAATAAAATTATTTGAAATTTAAGTTATTTTAAACTTAATTAAATTATTTTAAACTTAATAAAATTATTTGAAATTTAAATTATTTTAAACTTAATTAAAATTATTTGAAACTTAATTTAATAAAATTATTTTAAAATTATTAAAAAAAAACTATTTTAAACTTATTAAAAAAATTATTAAAAATTTAACTCATTAAAAATTATTTTAAACTTAATCAAAACTTTTAAAATTATTTTATATTTAAAGCTTATTCACTTTACTTGATTCGAACAATAAATAATACATACTAAATTCATGTAAATCAATTAAAGTTCAAAACTACTTATTTAATCCTTTAACCACACTTTGGTCTCATCCTACATTTTGTAGGATTCCAAAGCTCTGGATAAATGGATTTTGGATAGCGGGTGTTCCAGACACATGACTGGGGATCAGCACAAATTTACCAACATTGAATTCAAAAATTTAGGGTCCGTTGCCTTTGGAAACAATGGCAAATTAAAGGTAATCGGTACAGGTGAAATTCAATTACAGTCAAACATTTCAATTAAAAAGGTTTTACTTGTTGAACATTTTAATTATAATTTACTTAGTATAAGTCAACTTTGTGATTTAGGCTTTAAGGTTCAATTTTTGTCTTCTAAATGCTTAATAAGTTACAATAACTCAACAAATGTTTTACTGAGAGGCTTTAGAGACAAAAATATATACTCCATTCATCTACCTAAAACAATATCTAAATGTCTTCTAGCAAATAATGATGAAACTTGGTTATGACATAGGAGATTAGCTCATACTCACCTTAGAAATTTATTAAAATTAAGCAAAAATGGTTTAGTTAAAGGTTTGCCAAAATTAGGAAATCCCTTAAATAAATTTTGTAATTCCTGTCAACAAGGTAAACAAATTAAATCAACTCATAAACTTACAAATCAAAATAGAACAAATAAAATACTTGAACTAATACATTTGGATTTATTTGATTCTCATGGAATAAAATCTTTTAATGGAAATCTATATTGTTTAGTAATCATTGATGACTACTCTAGATATACTTGGGTAAAATTTTTATCTAACAAAAATGAAACCTTTGAAACATTCAAGAATTTTTGTAAACAAGTAGAAAATGATAGAGATATTAAAATAAAAAGGATAAGAAGTGATAATGGAGGAGAATTCAGAAATCATAATTTTAAAAATTTTTGTTTAGAAAATGGTTATCACCATGAGTTTTCATGCCCTAAAACACCACAACAAAATGGTTTAGTAGAACGTAAGAATAGAACCTTACAAGAAGCTGCCCGAACTATGTTAAATGAATACAATACACCAAAATACTTTTGGGCTGAAGCTGTTAACACAGCTTGTTATGTTCAAAATCAGATCATAATTAATAAAGATAAAAATAAAACATCCTATGAAATTTATTTCAACAAAATTCCTAATATAAAATATTTTAAAGTTTTTGGTTGTAATGTTCATATTTTAAATCTTAAAGATCACTTAGGTAAATTCACCTCAAAAACTAACTTGGGAATTTTTCTAGGGTATTCATCTACAAGTAGAGCATACAGGGTTTATAACAAATCTACTTTGAAAATTGAGGAAACAACAAATGTAACATTTAATGAAATTGATACTGATTCTACTACTCAACCTCATTCAAATGGTAATCAAGTAGATGATGAAGAATTACCTAACCTTAGAGAATCTGAAAATTCAAAATTATTAAAATCTAACCGTCACCATCCGGTCAATCAAATCATAGGAAATCCTGAATTAAGAGTTCAAACAAGATCTGCTTTTAGAAATCTAAGTCAAATAGCATTAATATCTAAAATTGAACCTAAAAATATAAATGATGCATTAATAGAACCAGACTGGGTAATCGCAATGCAAGAAGAATTAAACCAATTTGAACGAAATCAGGTTTGAGACTTAGTCCCTCCACCAATAAATAAAACGGTCATTGATACTAAATGGGTGTTTAGAAACAAATTAGATGATCAAGGTAATATTTTAAGAAATAAAGCTCGTTTAGTAGCGAAGGGGTTTAGTCAAGTCGAAGGACTAGATTACGACGAGACTTATGCCCCGGTAGCTAGACTTGAATCAATTAGAATGTTGTTAGCTTATGCTGCATTTAAGGGGTTCAAGTTGTACCAAATGGATGTTAAATCCTCTTTTCTAAATGGTGTTATTAAGGAGGAAGTCTACGTTAGTCAACCACCCGATTTTGAAGATCTAGAAAATCCAACCTATGTCTTTAAACTTAAAAAAGCTTTATATGGATTAAAACAAGCACCTAGGGCTTGGTATGAACGTTTATCTAGTTTTCTAAAATCCAAGGGTTTTAAAGAAGGCCAAATTGATCCTACACTTTTTATTAAAGCCTTTAACTCAAACATTTTTATAGCCCAGGTTTATGTAGACGATATTGTATTTGGTTCAACTAATTCAAAATTCTTAAAAGAATTTGTCACCTTAATGGAAAATGAATTTGAAATAAGTATAGTTGGTGAATTAAATTATTTTTTAGGTCTCCAAATTAAACAAACTAAAGATGGTAATTATGTACATCAAACTAAATATACAAAAGAACTTCTTAAAAAATTTGGTATGGAAAACTGTAAAGGGCTTAAAACACCAATGGCAAGTAATCTAATTCTTGATAATGATGAAAATGGTATACCTGTTGATTTAAAATATTATAGAAGTATGATAGGGAGTTTACTTTATCTAACTGCAAGCCGACCTGACATTTTATTTGCAGTTAGTATGTGTGCCTGATATCAAACTTGTGCAAAAGAAACCCATCTTTCATTGGTTAAAAGAATTATCAAATATTTAAAAGGCACTATAAATGTGGGAATTTGGTACCCAAGAACCTTACATTTTGACTTAGTCGGATACTCGGATTCAGATTATGCTGGGTGTAAGTTAGATAGAAAGAGTACAAGTGGAGGTTGTCAGTTGTTAGGATCATCTTTAGTTAGTTGGTTTAGCCGTAAGCAACAATGTGTTGCCTTATCTACCACTGAAGCCGAATACATAGCAATGGGTGAATGTGTAGCTCAATTGTTGTGGATGTCTCATACATTAAAAGATTTTAATCTAGATTATAAAAATGTAAAAACCTACATTGATAATATTAGCTCTATAAATCTTACTAAAAATCCAGTACATCACTCTAGAACTAAACATATAGAGGTTAAGCATCACTTCATTAGAAATCATGTGTCTAAAGGAAATATTGAACTTAATTATATTGAATCCAAATCTAACTTGGCAGACATTTTTACTAAACCCTTACCTGAAGCAGAATTTAGCAATGTAAGAAGACAATTAGGGTTATGTTTTGTAGAATAGGTTATTTGTTTTTGAAAATTACTACGTAGTTTATTTTTCAAAATTATTTTCGTTAAAATTCCCATTTCAAATTTTTGTTTAAAAAATACTTTGAAACTATTTTTCAGTTTATGGAATAGCTTAGGTCTTACCGTAGAATTGCATGATCCTATAGTTCTAGGAGCCAGCATCTCACAAGCACAGTAGGATCCCTTGTTTGAAGACTTAGAATGGGTGAGATGCTTAGGACCTAGCCCTAGATTTAAGATGCTTATGTCAGTGCATCACTATAAATCTGGGCTTTAAATGACATATATTGATCAATTTGAGTTGACTTGTAAGTAAAAACCTTGCTAGTTATAAATGCTCAAATTGACCAACCTGAGTCTATGGCTACTATCCTATGGTAGTTAGCATTGTACAAAGGTTGGGCATTTCATCATAAGGATCTCTTTTCCTTAGTTTTATTACCCATGCTTGGACTTTTAGGATAAATATCATTTTTAGGGGGAGTTATCTTTACAAAAATATTTTTATACTTTATTAGTGCTTTCTTTACATATTTTCTCAACTTAGTAAATTTAATTTTCCAAATTGTTTTCTTCAACATCTTCTTCAAAAATTTTTTTTCAAAACATTTTTTATAGTGTAATTTCAAAATTGTTTAAAAATAAATAAATAAATAAATAAATAAATATATATATATATATATATATATATATATTTTTAACTTAGTAGATATACGTACAAAACACTTTAGTAAAATTGTTTTTCCTTAAAAAATATTTTTCAATTAATCTTTTTTCAAAATTTATAACTTAGTAAAAATATTTTCTTTAGACTTTTTACCTTAGTAAAATTATTTTACCTTAGTAAATTTTTGAATGGTTATTTTTACTAAGAGTTTTTTTTAATTATTCTAACATTTAGTTTTCTAAATATTTGTTTGTTCTGTCTTCCCCTATTTTTGATGTGTGTCAAAGGGGGAGAGATAGTGTATTCAGGGGGAGAAATAAGAATTGAAATTGCTTGTTTACTTTTTTACATATTATTAACTTAACTTTGAACCGTGGTTGCCAAACATCAAAAAGGGGGAGATTGTTGGTGTAAGCTGCACCAGAATCAAACATAAGTTTTGATGTTGTCAAAGGTTCAAGTTAAGTCTTGTTGTGATCTAACAAGTTTACTGAGTGTGCAGAATATTTACTCGACCGGGAAAGACCTAGTTGGAGGCTAGGCAGGAGAAATCTTAGCAGATTGTGGAACCCAGGTGAAAGTCCAAGAAGGTCGAGGGGAGACGAAGCTTGGCAGTGTGATCGAGAGGTCTGAAGGACCGAAGATCAAAGGCAAAGTCTTGGGGAGCTGATCAAGGCTGAGTGAGAAGTCCAAACTTGATCTGGAGGATCAAAGTTTGGCAAGTAGGTTGAGGTAAGCAAACTGGAGGAGCCACAGTGAGGTCGGGTTCCCAGAGGGAACAACCTTAGGTCGCTGATCCAACTGAAGAAATCGGGAAGGTTTCCAAGTTGAGATCAAGAACAGTTCTACTGTTCTTTTATTACTCATGCATTATTATACTGTTATGCTAACATCTGTGTTGCAGGGTGTTTTTTTGTTCTAACACTGTTTTGCAGGTCTAGGTGGATCGGTCGACCGAACCAGAGGACCGGTCGACCGAACCGAGTAAGATCAACAAAGAAGTCAGTCCAGATCAGAACTAAGCCAGAGTCCGGTCAAAGCTTGATCGGTCGACCGAAAAGTAAGATCGGTCGACCGAACCTGTTGACTCAGCAAGCCAGTTCATCAGCACCGAATCAGCAAGCAAAGGAAAGAAGGGCTGATCGGTCGACTGAACAAGAGGATCGATCGACCGATCCAATTAGCATTTAATCAGCATTAAAGGGTGATCTCGGCAGATTTCAGCGAACAAGGAAAAATCTTGTTCGGTCGACGGATAAAAGGGTTCGGTCGATCGAATCATTGAAGGCCAGTTAATGCAGAATTTACGAGCCAGCGTCAGACTCCAGCTGTGGGTGATCGGAGCTGGTTCGGTCGACCGAACAGAGGGATCGGTTGACCGAACCTCAGTGCACCTATAAATAAAGGCTCGAGGTCAGAGGCCAGAACAACTTTTCTGATCAACTCTTGTGCTCGTTTGCAATCTGTCCACGCTACAAGTCTTCGTCAAATTTGCAAGCGACTTCATCCGATTGCCGACCGAGCTACGACTTAAATTCTGCAATTGTCGGTATAGCTTTATTTTTGTTCTGCACTTTAATTCTGTAAGATAGTAGAAGTGTTACTATCTTACATATCTGTACTTGTACGATTCACTTCTTTCCGAGGAGTTCGGAAAGAAGGATTATAGTGTTTTGCCCATCGGTGCGGTCAAGGACCGCGGGCCTTCGAGTAGGAGTCGAGCTAGTCTCCGAACGAAGTAAACGATTGTGTCTCCTTTATTATTTTCCGCTGCATGATTCTGACTTAAAAAGAAAAGAATAGTTTTAAAAAGAAGCGATATTCACCCCCCCTCTATCGCGCTACTCGATCCTATCAACATTAACATCTACAAGTAATTGAGAAGTGGATTAGAGTTGTGAATCAACTGAATATCTCTCCATTTTGTCATTCTGAAATGCATCATGACTTTAAGCAGTGATTGTGTTCGACATCTATATGGTTGAACGAGGCTTGATTTGACAAACAAACAACCATTCACTAGATCTTATTCTCTTCGTAGAGTATTCAAGATAGAAAACTCGACCCGCTTGTACCCCGAAAATGAAATATTCAAACTTGTTGAATCTTTTGTTTGCATTAACCTCAACAAAATTATAATTTGGATATATTTTGGTACCTATTCTTGGGGTCAGATCATACCATAAACATTTAAACAACACACACCTCTTTATAGGTAATGTAGGTTATTCAATCTCTATGATTTCATCAAGTCTACCATATAATTAAACTCAATGTTATTATTGTCCATAGATCCTTTAATGTAAACACCAAAATTATAAGTTAATCTCTGTGAATCTCATTGTGCCACGTGGAATTTGAGGCCATGAACATAGTAACCAAAGTACACCTTTATTTTATAGAGGGGTCCTGATACAATATTCATTATCCTATTATCTTACACATTTGATATTCTACGGTCTTTCACCTATAAAAATAGTTATGATATAAATTAGGATACTTATTAATAGACATGAACTAAAAAATTTCATAAATTTCTAACTTACATATATTTGAAACCATAATACAAAATTTGTCTCTAATTTTGAAGCTACCTCACTTTCACTAATTGATGGATTTTGTAGATATAGTTATTGCTCATATATGTTGGGAAAGTAGGTAATTATATAAAAATTGTAATATCAAGAAAAATAATTAAATGAAGGATAAATGTTTGATTAGCGAAGTCAACTTACTTTATGCATGGTTTGGTCTCTTCACAGTTTAAGAATATGTATATTCTTGTAGCATGGTATTCTTCTTGGGTTAACCATCTAGAAGGCGATGCACCCATTGGTTTACTAGGAAACTTGAAAATAGAAAGCATTGATGGGTCTATCGGCTAAGAAGCATCATCAAAATTTCTAGGATACTTGCGATGTCTTGTTTGTATAGTGTCAACCAAAAAATAGGAGTATAAAGAAGATACTTCTTCAACCAGATAAGCATTACATATTGACCCCTCAACTCTTACTTTGTTATAAATATTATTCTTTAATTTTCTCAAAATCTGTTCAAATGAATACATCTATTTGTACTGCACAGGACCCATTATTTGTATCTCGTATGGTAAATGTACTGGTAGATGTTCCATTGAATTAAAGAAATTGGATGGAAATATGTGCTCCAGCTTATATAATACGAGAGAAACGTCTGTTTCTAGCCGAAGTATATCATCTATCATAATACACCTCACTATCAAATCTCTAAAAAATAGACTCAATTCCATGAGTGCTTTCCAAATATTTTGAGGAAGTAAGTCATGGAAAACTACCGGAATAAGTCTTTACATGAATACATGATAGTCATGAATTTTCATTCCAAACATCTTTAACCTATCCATATCCATGTATTAAGTCATATTTGAGGCATATCTATCTAGAAATTTGATTTCTTTCAATGAATTACATTAAACTTGCTTACTATCTTTGTCCAATGTATAACAACAAGCCTTTGGAAATCTATTGGTTGCTTTATCCTGATGAACTCAGGTCTGTTGACTAGTACTTTTGATTCCTCACATGATTTTGTAGACTCTTTAGTTCTTCTAGGCACGTTCATCACAGTGCTGAAGATATTATCAAAGAAAATTTTCTCAATATACACGACATCTCAATTATGTCGAATAAGTAGATACTTCCAATATGGTAGCTCCCCAAAAAATACTCCTTTTCTTCCAACCACACTTGCACATCCTAACAATATATTTATTTATCTTATCGGAACTAGATTGAGATACTGATAGAAATTCATAATTGTCTCTTTACTCCATGATTTGTTCACCTAAATCATGGACTGGAGGAGGTTTTCTGACGATAATATTTTTTAGAATTTTTTATTTCTCCTGAAAGGGTGATCAATTGATAAAAGTTTATCGTAATTATCAAATCAAGATACCTTCCCACATTAAGATAATGAAAATGTATCAGACTCTGACATGTAGTGTGTACATGCTAATTTACTAGCCATGCTCCATCCTGACAATATTGAGTATGTTGGAAAATCACCGATTATTCATAATAATACAACATACAATCTAAACACGTAGACCATGTCACTGATCATTACAAGGATTATCTTCTTTGGCAAGTGTTTGAGTAATTTGAATCCATAAGACAAGAAACTATTACTTGTGCTAGGTGTGATGTAGTCAGCCTAGTGGGGATTAACATGTAGACCATGTCCTGAATTAAGTGGATATAAAATGAGTGAATGAAATAGACGCACTAATAACTGTAGCTGCTGAAGGATTCAGATTTTGTTCTAGGATCAACTATGATTTTTTGATTAATTGGGTATCATGATGTATTACTAGGTGCCACTCATGATCGATTCATAGTTAATGGTTAATTATGAATAACTAATATAAATTGAGAACCTACTAGGTTACACGTACTACGAGTATGCCCGAAAGACTTAAAATAAGTTTAAGAATTAGATTCTTAGATTGATAGAGACTAAGTCTGGTAGGACCAGATGAGGCATAAATATAGAAGATATTTATTGGAATGGAAGTGAAGGTGGGCCACACCTCTTGTAGGCAAGGTTGGATTCCTTTTGGTTTAGTTATGAACCAAAGTTGTTTTGGTTTAATAATGAACCAAGAGTGGTTTTGTTTTGAACCAAGTTGGTTTGGTTTTGAACAAAGCTTAATGATAGTGGATAGAGTTTCTATTGAGTTTTGGGTTTGGGAGATAACTTGCTCCCAATTAATCATGAATAGGTATATATATACCCCTCCATGAGGAAAAAATTAAAGGTCCGGGTAGGCCGGCTAGAAGGGGGGTTGAATAGCCTGAAAAAATAAATCAAGACCTTTCTCATTCTTTGGAATCGGGTTAGCAGCAATAGTATAATAAAAATAAATAATACAAAAACTGAAAGAAGAGACTCAGAATTTTACTTGGTTACAACCGGGATGGTTGTTAATCCAAGACAATGACAACACTAGAAAAACTCCTTCGTGTAGGCGGAGAAGACTCTTACAATCTTTGAACGCTTAGACTATTGCTAGGAATTGAATGCTTGAGTTGATTGCTTATTTCTTAGCTCCAAGGACCTTTTTATAGCTCATGGAAATTCTATCTATAGCTTGAGAGAGCCTCCCAAGGGTATGGAGGGCGCCTCCAGTGAGGTGGTACGGATAAAACTTTATCCGCTGCAAACAATCACTTTGGCCAGGTAGAGGGTTCCCTCAATAGGCATGGAGGGCGCCCTCAATGCTATGGAGGGCACCCTCAATGCTATGGAGGGCGCCCTCAATGCTATAGAGGGTGCCCTTCGCCTGAAGGCTGCGGAGGCACTGGTTTACTTCGGAGGCACCTTCAACACCTTGTTGAGGGCACCTCCAGAAGTGTTCTCCAGCTCCTTTCGCTCTCCTGCTGCTCCAATTGCTTGGGTGATTGCGACCAACCAAAATAGGGCTCACCCGAACTTAATTTCTAGCCTTCTCCTTGAGCAGCCTTCCTCCTCGGCTTTTCATCCCTCGAACGTCGCATCCGTTCTTCTCATCCATCGGTGTACTCTTCCGCGGCATCTCGTCCCTCGAACGCACCGAGCCCGACAGCTCTTTCCCGTGCCGTCCTTCTCGCTAGCCGCATATTTAGCTCGACTTCCTGTGCTCCTAAGCTCCTGCACACTTAGACATAGGGATTAAACCAAAATAGGACCTAACCTAACTTAGTTGATCACACTAAAAGCACCTTGGGGTTCCAACAATCTCTCCCTTTTTTGATGTGAGCAACCCAAGTTAAGTTACGGTAAAACAATCATAAGGTAAAGATAATAAAATTGCAAAAATAAATAAAATTGTAATTATGCAATAAGGTGCAAAGATTTTCAAAATTTTAAATTTTGAACTACCCCGCCTAGACTTAATATTCCCTTCTCCCCCTTTGATCACACAAAAAAATTGGGGTACTCAATGAAAATCTAAGGGTAAAAAAAGTTTTAATAGAAAAATTTGTAATAAAAAAATAAGTGAAATTTTGAAAAAAAAAAATTCTAAGTGAAGTTTGCAAGTTAAGTAAAATTTTTTTAAATGTTAAACTATTGACAAAAATTGAAAGCATTTAATTAACAATTTTATGCTTATCAGTTTATCAATTAAATATTTAAATAAAAAATTGGCTTCCAGGTTATGGCAAGACACTAGGCCTTCTTGGTTATTAGATCATCAACCACTTCTAGATAAAGCCACTTAATGGATTTAAATATTTAATCTACTATCTGAAATCCTAACGGAAATTTTAATTCAAATATTGTTTAGGAACTTAATATAGGTTCCTTCCTACTGGGTTAATTACAAATTTGTGGGGTACATAATTTTTCAAAATTTTCCTAATTTGACTTTTATGAAATCTAAGATACCAATTTAGATTTCTATATTTTCTAATATTTTCAATGTATGAACATGCATGATTTTTTATCTCTGTTTTTAATTTATCATTTTCTATTTGCAGATTATCATATAAATCTAGTGGACATGCTTTGGACAATTGTATTTTCAAATCTATGTTTTCTTTTTCTAACTTGCAACATTCTTTAGTTAATAACTTCACAAATTTAAATAATTTGTCAGGTGGGAGAGATCGTACCTTACTTACCTTATCGATCTCGTTGTCCGTTGCTCCCCTGAATTGCTGCTTTCTTTTGTTGACACTCCCCCTTCATCGATGCTCTCGATGCTCATTTCGGATGAGCTTGCTTCGTGTTCGACTTCTTGGTGGCTTGCCATCAAAACAAGTCCGGAGAAAACTTCGACCTCTGACTCGGACGATGTATTATCCCATGTCGCCTTTAGGGTCTTATGTTTGTTCATTTAGACAGGCTTCTTGTCTTTGCCTTTGTTCTTCTTCTTCAATTTAGAACAATTTTCTTTTACATTCCCTTCTTCATTGCAGTGGTAGCATTTTATTTTTCTTCTTCTTCTACCCTGCACTGATTAAATTGCTTAGATTTAAATAATTTTTTAAACTTACGTACCATTAGCGATGTTGCATCATCATCGAAGGAGGATTCTGAATCTTGTTTGCCCATTTTTGCTTTAAGAGCAATATTGTACTTTGGCTCCTTTGAATCTACACATCTTGTTTCATGAACTTCAAAAGTAGAGAATAATTCATCTAAAGTAACAGATTCTAGGTCCTTAGAGATGTAACAGGCATCCACTAATGATGCCCATTCTTTATTTCTAGGGAAAGCATTAAGTGCACACCTTAGCAAATCTCGGTTGCTTACCTTTTCTTCGAGATTCGAAAGTCCGGTGATTAGCTCCTTGATTCTTGAGTGAAGATGTGCTATAGTCTCATTTTCTTCTAATCCAAGGTTGCTAATCTAGTTGTGAAGTAAGTCCCGCTTTGCAAGTTTTGCCTCCGAGGTTCCTTCATAAAGTTTCAGGAATTTTTCCCAGAGCTCCTTGGCAGACTCGTAAGCTCCGATCCGGTTGACTTCTTGTGGCGGTAGGACGCTCAGTAGATAAAATTCTACTTTGCCGTTTGCCACAAAGTTGGCTTGTTCCTTCTTCGTCCAGTGGAATTTATCTTTACCTTCGGGTGCTGGAAAACCAACCTCCGTTATCAAAAATAAATCAAAATCAGTTTTGAAAAATACCTCCATCTTCTTTTTCTAGCCGACCATTTCATGTGCTTCATTCGATGGTTAGTCCTCTTGAAGCATCCTTGGCTCTGATACCAATTGATGGTCTGGGTAGGCCGGCTAGAAGGGGGATGAATAGCTTGAAAAAAAAATCAAGACCTTTCTCGTTCTTTGAACTTGGGTTAGCAGCAATAGTAAAATAAAAATAAACAATAAAAAAACTGAAAGAAGAGAATCAAAATTTTACTTGGTTACAACCGGGGTGGTTGTTAATCCAAGACAATGACAGCACTATAAAAACTCCTTTGTGTAGGCGGAGAAGCCTCTTACAATCTTTGAACACTTAGACTATTGCTAGGAATTGAATGCTTGAGTTGATTGCTTATTTCCTAGCTTAAAGGACCTTTTTATAGCTTCTAGATATTCTATCTATAGCTTGAGGGAGTCTCCCAAGGGTATGGAGGGCGCCTCCAACGAGGTGGTATGGATAAAACTTTATCCATTGCGAATGACCACTTTGGCAAGGTCGAGGGCGCCCTCAATAGCCATGGAGGGCGCCCTCAATGCTATGGAGGGCGCCCTCCACCTGAAGGTTGCAGAGGCGCTGGTTCGCTTCAGCGGCACCTTCAACACCTTGTTGAGGGCGCCTTCAGAAGTGTTCTCTAGCTCCTTTCACTCTCCTGCTGCTTCGATCGCCTAGGTGTTTACGACCAACCGAAATAGGGCTCACCCGAATCTAATTTCCGACCTTCTCCTCGAGCAACCTTCCTCCCCGGTTTCTCGTCCCTCGAATGTCGCATCCGTTCTTCTCGTCCACCGGTGTACTCTTCCGCGGCATCTCATCCCTCGAACGCATCGAGCTCGTCGACTCTCTCCCGTGTCGTCCTTCTCTCTAGCCGCATCTTCAGCTTGACTTCATGTGCTCCTAAGCTTTTTCACACTTAGACACAGGGATTAAGCCAAAACAGGACTTAACCTAACTTAGTTTATCACACCAAAAATACCTTGGGGTTCCAACAAAAAGATCGATTAATTATTCATTAGAAAAAAACCTAATAGAGATTAGGTTTTCTCTTCCTCCTCTCTCCCTCTCCTTCTCTTCTTACCACTGTCGACCACAAGAGGCACTGCCACGTCTTATGCCGCCGAAAGACCAGGCCACTGGCAACCCGCACTATCAGAGCCGGTTTACGATGCATGTTTTTCGTGTTTTGAATTTTCGAGTTAATCTTGGTATTTTCAGATTTATACAAATTTTCATTGATTTTTATGTTTTGGAATTCCAAGGTATTTTTAGACAAGCTTATATTTGGGGTCTTGGCAGCGATGGAACATCTCCAGACAGCAAATAGGTATGATGATTATTTTTATAATTTTAGTACTTATATTAATACTGAGATAATAAATTTAAACAGATATGAGGTAAGGTACACATGATCCTATGCCGAGACGTGGTGCAGGACGGCCAGACAAGAGGGCGTTGGAATCTCTGGCGATAGAGTCGCTAGAGAGGTCTGTTGGGATTGAGCCTGTCAGTCAGGGACAACCTCCTCATGGTACTGCGGGTGTGTCGGGCTCTCGGATCCCGACGTTCTTTCTCCGGAGTTACCCACACCTACAGTATCCACCGTACAACCAGCAACACCATCTGCGACATACTTGACCCCTCCACCAGCAATGCCTGCTACTACGTACCCGACACCATCGCCACCTGTGCTTGCTATGGCGTATCCGACACTAGCAGCACCAGTTACACCTATGCCTACTACATACTCGACACTCGCACCAGCAGTACAGTTGCTCCTTGTTCGGTACCACTACCTACTGTACCTCCAGCCACTCCTGCACATATTGACCCTGCAGTGCCACCAGCGGTACCTATCCCGACTTATGCAGCAACACCAGGGGTACCTCCCCCGGCCTATCCAGCGGTACCACTAGTAGTACCAGCTCCAGTGGTTCCGCCAGTTCTCATGGTGATCCCTACCCACCCTACTGATATGGTTGCAGCATGAGCTCAGATCCCAGCTTTGGTAGAGTCGATGAAGAGCAGATTCACACTATTTCACGGAGAGACCGATCCGAGTGTGGCTCAGTCTTGGATAGAGACCTTGGAATGGGCTTTCTTCTATATGGCTTTCTTTGAGTGGGAGAAGGTAGACCTGGCTGCTTACCATTTATGGGATGAGGCCGACATCTGGTGGGATACGTAGCGCTTGATTATAGGCGAGCAGCATATCACTTGGGCGAAATTTAGAGAGGCTTTTGAGAGCCAGTACTTTCCACGGTCATACCAGATGACACGCCATTAGGATTTTCTGAGTCTCTGGCAGAACAATCACACAGTGATAGAATACAATACCGAATTTAATCGGTTAGCCAGATTTTGTCCAGAGTTAGTTGCTGAGGATAGGTCTCGTATGCTTCAGTTTGTCCAGGGACTGGATGGACATCTTCAAGTAAAGATTACAGGTTTTGGCAATTCATCTTATATAGAAGCATTGGATAGAGCCCTTATAATTGAGGCGGCTCAGCAGAGAGCGAATGCGGACAAGAAAAGGAAGCAGATAGATCGAATTTCAGGGTAGACCCAGCAACCACAGGCTACCGGACAACAGCAGAGTGGTCACAGTCAGTCAGGTCAGGGTACTTTTGGGGCATCTGGCCGACCTCAGAAATCATAGCCAACTTCCTTAGGACATTTTCGGTCTTCCCAACAGAACTGGAAACAATCCTCCAGTGACATGCACTGCACCCGATGTGGATCCAGAGATCACATCACATCAGCCTGCTCCCTGGGATAGTCAGTTTGTTATTATTGTAAACTGCTTGGGCACATGAGCCGAGATTGCTCAACAAAGGCTTAGCATGTGGCTTCCGGGGTTTCTGTTCAAGGAGGACAGTTCGGTCAGACAGGGACTCAATGAGGGGGGTAGAAGGCCCAATCTTCGCATCGTCCATAGAGGACAACCCCTCCGGCAGTAGCTGCATATGGAATGCATGGACAGGAGCATTCCAGTGCTCACATGGTATCGTAGGATTCTGTTTCGGGACCTCAGTATCAGTTGCAGCCTCAGCTACTGGTGCAATATCAGCTGCAGCCCCAACCACTGGTCCAGTACCAGTCGCAACCTCAGCCTCAGCCATGAGTCCAGTATCAACTCCAGCCACAGTCACTAGTTCAGTACCAGCCGCAGCTCCATCCACCGGTTCAGTACCAATCGCAACCCCATCCACCGGTCCAGTATCAGCCGCAACCCTCATATCCAGTTCCCGCTCAATATCCAGCACCGCCTGAGTGGCAGACTCAGACTCCGGCTCAGGTGCAACAACCTCTGGCAGTGCTACCACCTCCACCCTCGCCAGAGACTAGACGAATTCACGCGGTTACCAGAGGATGCACAGCGGGCCGATGGATTCATTTTTCATGGTACGATTTTAATTTATACATGTTCTGCTAATATGCTGATTGACACTGGTAGTTCGCATTCCTTTATTTCTCGGGTATTCATGAGGGAGATTAGTAGACTACCTGTTCTTAGGCCGCAGCGACTGACCGTCTCCCTACCGTCTGGTAATACATTGGACATCACTCAGGAGGTCAGAGAATGCCCATTGGACTTCGACAACCATATACTCATTGTAGATTTATTAGTACTAGAAATGGTCGAGTTCGATATTATCCTTGGTATGGATTGGCTGTTAGCATACCATGCCACGGTTGATTGCCACACGAGGGTAGTCACATTTCGACCTCTGAACCAACCCTCGTGGGATTTCACTGGCATCAGGGATGATAGTATATCTACCATTTCTGCGATTCAAGCTCAGAAGCTGTTGTCACATGGCTGTCAGGGGTTTCTATTGTCGTTAATTAATGCTGACGACAGTAGTAGATCTCAGCTCTTAGACATTCCAGTGGTTCGAGAGTATCCAAATGTATTTCCAGATGAGTTACCAGGCTTGCCTTCCCGAAGGCAAGTAGGGTTTGCTATTGAGTTGATTCCGGGGACCGCACCAGCATTGAAAGCTCCTTACCGTATGACACCTAAAGAGTTGGACAAGCTAAAGGTCCAACTCCAGGAGTTATTGGACAGGGGATTTATTTTCCCTAGTGTATCTCCGTGGGGTTCTCCGGCACTATTCATCAAGAAAAAGGATGATACTATTAGGTTGTGTATTGATATAAATAGTTGAATGTCGTGACCATCAGAAATAAGTATCCCTTACCACGGATTAAAGATTTGTTTGATCAACTCAGAGGTACATTAGTGTATTATAAAATTGATCTGCGGTCCGGATATCATCAGCTGAGAGTCAAAGATTCTGATATTTAGAAGACAACATTCTGCACCAGATACGGACATTACGAGTTCTTGATAATGCCATTTGGGTTTACCAATGCTCCAGCGGTGTTTATGGATTTGATGAACCACATATTTCTGGAGTATCTAGATCAGTGCGTTATCGTTTTCATCGACGATATCCTAATCTATTCACGTTCCAAGGGGGAACATGCACAACATCTCCGTATAGTCTTGGAGATTCTTCGACAACATAGTCTATATGCGAAGTTTAGCAAGTGTGCTTTCTGGCTATCCTTAGTCAGTTTTCTGGGACACGTGGTATCTAGCCGAGGTATTTTCGTAGATCCTCAGAAGATTGAGGCTGTCACCAGCTGGGAGCAGTCGAAATCAGTTCAGGAGATCCGTAGTTTCCTGGGATTGGCCAGATATTACAGACAGTTCATCGAGGGTTTCTCTTGCATTGCTATGCCGCTGACATGCCTGACTAGGAAAGACGTGAAGTTTAAGTGGTCAGAAGCCTGCGAGACCAGCTTCCA
Source organism: Zingiber officinale (assembly GCF_018446385.1). NCBI lineage: Eukaryota > Viridiplantae > Streptophyta > Magnoliopsida > Zingiberales > Zingiberaceae > Zingiber > Zingiber officinale. The sequence goes on along the minus strand of NC_055988.1, from coordinate 33,602,238 downwards.
GGAGCTGAAGAGGAGATTAGTGTCAGCACCAGTATTGGTTTTGTCATCCGGAGAGCACAGATTCGTGCTCTACACTGATGCTTCTCTACAGGGTTTGGGTGCTATTTTGATGCAACACGGTAGGGTAGTCTCCTATGCCTCTCGTCAGTTGAAGAAGCATGAGAAGAACTACCCAGTACATGATTTAGAGCTAGCCACTATTATCTTTGCTTTGAAGATTTGGCGGCATCATCTATATGGTATTACATTTGAGATTCTCACTGATCATAAGAGTCTTAAATACCTTTTCACCCAGAAGGAACTCAATCTCCGACAGAGGAGATGGATGGAGTTCCTGAAGGATTATGATTGTAACATTAGCTACCATCCAGGGAAAGCTAATGTGGTTGTCGATGCACTTAGCTGGAAGTCCAGAGGGACTTTAGCTTGCCACCGAGCTTTAATCACGGACTTGATTCAAAGTTTCTCCGAGTTTAGACTACAGGAGCATAGACAGACAGAGCAGGGTATTTTGGTTACCATGGTTGCTCAGTCGTCGATCAAGATGAGGATCCGAGAGGCCCAGGCCGGTGATCGGCACTTACAGTTCATTGGCAACCAGATAGCTTCCGAGCAGTAGACCGAGTTCACCGAGATGAGGAGGGAATTATTTATTTCCGAGGCAGGTTATGCGTACCTCAATCTCACCCGGTCTTGGAGGAACTACTTCAGGAGGCACATCGCTCTCGATTTACGATCCACCGAGGCGGAACACGCATGTATCGAGATTTGAAGCGTTCCTATTGGTGGAACAGCATGAAGAAAGATATCGCGGAGTTTATAGCTAGATGTCTAGTCTATTAGTAGGTGAAGGCTGAGCACTAGAGACCTATCAAATTACTTCAGAAGATTCCGATTCTAGAGTGGAAATGGGAGCACATCACTATGAATTTTGTGGTGGGATTGCCTAGGACACGATGAGGCCATGACACGATTTGGGTAGTCGTTGACCGATTAACCAAATCCGTGCATTTCTTAGTGATCCGGAAGATCGATTCGTTGGATCGATTGGCAGAGCTATATTGCCGAGAGATCATCAGATTACATGGTGTTCCTTTGAGCATTATATCAGACAGAGACCCACGGTTCACATCCTGATTCTGGTAGAGTCTGCAGCAGGCCTTGGGCACACAACTCCGTTTTAGTACCGCATTTCATCCGTAAACAGATGGACAGTCAGAGTGAACCATCTAGACTTTAGAGGGCTTGCTAAGGGCTTGCGTTGTGGATTTCGGAGGTAGCTGGGAGGACCACCTACCATTAGTAGAGTTCGCCTACAACATTAGTTATCATTCGGCTATTCAGATGGCACCGTTTGAAGCGTTGTATGGTAGACCTTGTCGGACACCCACCCTTTGGGAGGAGGTTGGAGAGGCCCAGCTGCTAGGACCTCAAAGAGCTCAGCAGAAGGCTGAGTTGGTCCGCACTATCAGATGGAGGATGTCAGAGGCGAAGGAGCACTAGAAGAATTATGCTGATCGGAGATGTAGACCCCTGGAGTTCTCTACTGGCGACCATGTGTTCCTGAGAGTCTCACCCACGAAAGGGGTGAAAAGATATGACCTCCGAGGTAAGCTAGCTCCACGATACATAGGGCCTTTCCAGATCTTGGAGAGGATTGGAGCAGTAGCTTATCATCTGGCGCTACCACCGGCTCTGGCAGGCGTTCACGATGTGTTCCATGTGTTGATGCTGAGGAGATATGTAGCCGACCCAACACATGTTCTGTCAGATATACCAGTTCTCATTCATCCTGACGTTACTTACGAGGAGGTTCTGGTACTGATTTTAGACCAGAAAGAGTGTCAGCTGCGGAATAAGACTATCCGGATGGTTAAAGTCAGATGGCAACATCATTCTGACGAGGAGGCTACTTAGGAGCTCGAGGATACGATCCGAGCTTAATACCCCCATCTTTTAACTTGAGGTATGTGGGTTAATTTTTCGTTCAACATTTATACTATCTATTTATTGCTAGTACTTGCTGATGGGAAATAACGAAATTTGGGGACCAAATTTTTATTAGTGGGGGAGAATGTAAAATACAGTAACCCAATAATAAGGTTAAATGGACGAAATACCTTAACGAATTTTTTAAGAATTTTTAGAAATTTTCTAGGGATTTTCGAAGCTCATATGACGTATTTGGAGGGGATATATGTATAGGTTTGGGAAAAGTCCGTTTGGAATACCCAAAGATGGGAGTTGATTGAGAAACCAACTTAGGGTTTAATTAAATGAAACCTAAGTTAATTTCTTTTATTTACTTCTCCTCGATCACGACTGATCTCTTCCTTCTCGCCAGACCTTTTCTTCTTCCCTCTCCTTGCCTCTATCCTCCTTCTGAGCTATCTGCTCTTTTCTTTCCCGAGCCTCACCGCTGAACCTTTCCCCGATTTCTCATTTTCCTCCTGTGGCGATGTTCCCTAGCAGGATCTTGAAGGTAAGTGTTCTACCTAGTTTGTGATTTGGGCTTAGATCTTCCTCTATGCTCACTACCCCTCCTCTATTCTGCACTCGTGCCCTAGGTCTCTTCCTTCGGCTCTGATCGATCGTCGCTGCACGAAGCTGTGCCCTAGCGGTGATCTTTGAGGTAGGCAAATTATTTAGCTGTGGATTTGAATATTTGATCTCTATTCTTGTTCTGATTAGTGATCTTCTTGCTTGATCTCATCTTGATCCGTCTAGTGGGAAGGATTCCAGCAGGGAGGGTATATTCTGTGGTTTCGTTGATCCAGCAACTCATCTTGTTACTAGCAGCAACAATCCCTGCTGTGGATCAACAATCACGGCTGTGAGGTGAAGTAGTGCTCTGTGTGTTCTTTGTCCAGTAGCAAACAACTTTAATCAACAGAAGGGAGAACTGTGAATTAAGGTAAGGTGTAGGGCTTTTGATCTTACTGTAGAACATGGATTGATATGAATATGGTTAGTTGTTCATGTGTGGTTAGGTTATTTAGTAGATATGTTAGGAATGAATTAATCTAGATTGATTAGGTTTAGATTTTAATTTAATGGAATAATTAGGGTTAAGGTAACTAACCCTAATTAATCGTTGGATTTAATTTAGGTAAATTAATGTTTATGTCGATTAGGCTTTCCCTAAATTAGTCTTGGGGATTTTATTTAGCTATTTAAATTCATATTAAATTAGTTATATATATATATATATATATATATTTTGATGTAGGACTCTGATTTGAGAAACACTAGAAGGGAAAAGTTTTAAGCTTAGTAGATTAAAGACAGAATATATGAAATTTAAGTTTAACAATATTAGAAGTAATGAAATAATTGTTAAGATAGGAGAGGACGAGTTGCCCGGAACGGAGAGATTTAAATATTTAGGATCATTTTTACAAAATGATAGAGGGATTGAGAGAGATGTCTTACATAGAATACAAGCAGGATGGGTGAAATGGAGGGGAGCATCAAGTGTTTTATGTGACCGTAAAGTACCTCTTAAACTTAAAGGTAAGTTCTATAAAACCGTAGTTAGACCTGCTATGTTATATGAAGCTGAATGTTGAGCTATGACTCGAGCACATAAGCAGAAGATGAGAGTTGCAGAGATGAGGATGTTAAGGTGGATGTGTGGACATACGAAGATGGATAAAATAAGATATGAGAGTATTTGAGAGAAATGTTGGATCGAGATTGTGCTAGAGGGGGGGGTGTGAATAGCACTCGTGGCTTATTCGTATTTCAGAAATCGTTCGAGAAAGCGCAGCGGAAATAATAAACCAAGCACACAGAAAAGATAAAGGACACCAAGATTTTACTTGGTTCGAAGCCTAGGGCGACTCCTGCTCCAAGGCCCGCGATCGTTGATCGCTTTCTGTGGGCAACAACTATATCGCACAAAGATTGTACAAAGATGTATTACAATAAGGGCAATAACAATAAAAGAATTATACCGATGACAGAATCGCAATTTCGGAACTCAGGGTTGTTGGGGACTTGTGACAACACTTCAGGGCGTCTTTTGGAGCAGCACATTGTGGTAGAAGCACTTGGAATTCGTTAATCTGATTGCTGCCTCGAGAGCTCCTTTTATACACTGCTGGAGGCGCCTCAATCACCATCCAAGGCGTCTCCAAGCCTCCCGAGTCGTCCGCGTGGATCAACACAGAACATGTCGCACCTCATCCACTCGAAGTCGCCTCCAAGCCACTCCAAGGCGCCTCCAAGCTCTGGTCCAAGGCGCCTCCAGCTTCATCCGAGGCGCCTCCAGCACTGCTTCGCAGCCAACTCCTGCTTTGCACCCGAGGTGCCTCCAAGCTCCATGGAGGCGCCTTGGACACTATTCATTGGAGACAAACTTTGTGATTTTGGTACCTACAACTATGTTAGTCCCAAAATACCCTGTACCACAGAGTTATCATATAATAAGAGTAAGAATATGAAAGTGTGACAGTCTCCCGGCTATCCGGTTCTGACTTCGGATTTTCAATCGGAACCCTAGGTCGAACCGACGCTTACTATTCCCTCTTCCAGGGAACGCGTCCTCACCTACTCCCCTCAGGAGAGATAACCTGATGCCAGTACGGTCCTCCATACCCGACTGGACTTTCTGCTTAGGGTTACCACCCCCTAGGACCTAGGGTTACCATCCCCTAGGATTTTTCTCCACCTAGGCTTACCACCCCCTAGGACCTAAGGTTTCCCCCCTTAGGATTTTCCTCCACCTAGGGTTACCACCCCCTAGGACCTAGGGTTACCACCCCCTAGGACCTAGGGTTATCACCCCCTAGGGCTTTCCTCTTGCCTAACCGCAGCTAGGACTTTTGCCTAAGAATAATTAGGACTTTCTTGCAAGCCCAATCATACATGTTAGATCACAAATAAGCTTAACTTTGAATTCCTTTGTTATTATCAAAACAAAGGTTCGATCGTCAGATGCTTCCCGCACCAATAATCTCTCCCTTTTTGATTATGACAACTGAAATTCAAAGTTAAGTAAAATAGATGTATATCTGATCTTCAACGTTTAAGTAAGAAACATAAGTAAGCTTAAGTAAATAAATTCAAACGCAAGCCTAACTTAAGCTGACATATACTTAAACTTAAGGCTCCCCCTTAACAAGAGCTCTCTTTTTAAATTTCCTACTCTCCCCCTTTCCCATATATCAAAACAAGCAAAGGAATAAGAAAAATGGCCTTAGAAATTTAACCAAAATGAAAAATATTTCGTTAAATTTTGAAAAAGCCTTTTTGAATAATACGAAGTTAAATTTGAAAAATCCTTTTTTAGCTTAATAATCTTTAGAAAATATTTAGTTAAATTTTGAAGGAAGCTTAAGAAGGAAGAAACTTAGTTTAAAAGTTGAATCCTTAAAAGTCTATGAAAACACTTAGCTTTTTGAATTTTAATCTTTTTGCAAAACTTTTGGCTAAGTGAATGTTTTAGGAATTATTTTGATAAGTAACTTTAGCTAAGGGAAATTGTTTTGATTTTGAAGGTAACTCAGCTAAATTTAAAGAAATACGTAGATAATTTTTGAAAAGTTACATTCTTAAAGACATTTTCTTAATTTCAACAAGGCTTTGTGAACAATATTAAACTTCAAAAAATACTTAGCTTAAAAAAAGCACTTAATTTTTGAAAACCCTATAAGAAAATGCTTAGCAATTTTTGAAACAACCTTAAAAATACTGAATTTTAAAGAGTGTTTAAGAAAAGATTATTAGTTAGAGCCCTAGAGCTAATCATTTGATGATTGTATTATGGACTTGTTGAATCATATTCTTATATATAAATAAAGGCATTTGTTTTGGTTATTATACTTACTTGTATTGGTGTCAAATAAACTAAGTATAATAGCGTCCTTGAGTAGAAGGTTCTTACCTATATCAATCGATTGGTTGAATCGATAGTGAGATGATATAGGGAACACTACTCTTAATCATTCCTAGTCGAGTATTAACATTCAGGGACAATGTTAATACAATAAGACTAGCATGTAGGTCAACTCGATGACTTGATCTCACAAGTCATGGATATGGAGATATCAAGTTGACACATAGGTATGCATTGGAGAATGTATACTGAATGACCCACCATGAGAAAGTATCATGGATCATTATATGAGTGTCATATACTTTCTAATGTGGCTATTAGTATGACTACTAGTCCTTGGACCTGAAGTCACTATGGATCCCGACATAAGGAGTTATGTACTTTGGTTTCGTCAAACGTCACCCGTAACTGGGTGGACTATAAAGGCGATTACTGGGTATATAACGAATTATGCAGAGCGATGTGAGTGATGTAGATGGGATCTATCCCTCCTATATGACGGGAGCGACATCGATATTCTTGATAGAGTGAGACCACGAAGTGCATGACCATACCCAAATGAGTCAATATGTTATATTGAGCTCATTTGATTTAGTGAGTCTACTTGGAGATTAAGATTTAGATTGGTCAGAGGATGACACAGTCCATGCCTTACATTGATCAATCTAGATGTCTAGGATAGAAGGACACTTGTCATAAATTGTGATGAGTCACAATTAGTAGTCACAAGGTGATGTTGGATCTCAACATTCTTGTAACTTGGGTAGTAATGATGTGTTGCTAGATACCGCTCATTACTTACGCTCCTAAATGGGTTTAGGGGCATTGCCAACGTTACAAGAACCTATAGGGTCACACACTAAGGATAATTAGATGAAGATTATGTTCATATGATGAACCAAGAGGATTTGATTCATGTGATGAATCAAATTGGATTAAGAGTAATCCTAATTGGGCTAATTGGTTGGACTCAAGTTGATTCATGAATTCAATGAGTCTAATTTAGAGTATGACTCATTGAATCAATTTAATTAAATGAATTAGATTCATTATATTAAATTGGCTTGAATTAGATGGTTGGATTAGATCAACCATGAGAGAGATTAAGTCAAGTTTGACTTGACTTGAGAGGAAGAGGAAGAGTCAAGTTTGACTTGACTATTTGCCACTTCATTTGTGAGTTGGCATTAAGTGGCCAATAATGGTGTTACATATCATCATGTTTAGCACATGTGTGTGCCACCTCATGAAGGTTACAAATCTCTTTAATGGCCACATTAAATGAGTATGGGGGTTTCAATTCCCATTGTGGCCGGCCACGTATGGAGTTGAATGAGATTGAATTTCATTCAAGGCATTTTTCATTCCATCTTCTTCCTTGCTCTCTCTTCTTGCTCTCCCTCTCCTCCTCTTGTCGTGACTGATCAAGGGTGCTAGCACACCTTTGTTTAGTTTTTCTCCACCCATTTGTTCGTGTGGATACTTCTAGAGGATCGTACGCTTGACGATCTCGAGATCCGACACTTCCTTGGATGAGCGGGATTCGTAAAGGGCACGCATCAAGGGTAAAAGGTTTTCTCCTAGTATTCCTAGTGTAGATCTAGGCTTTAGTAAACTCGTACTCGTATTTTTTGTTTTATTTTACTTCGCACGGATCCGGTGGCTTGGGGTTTCGGGGTTTCCACGATGCGAAAAGCGGTTTTCACGGCCCGAAAAATCCAACAGTGGTATAGAGCCACGTGCGAAGCGTGTACGAATTTAGTTTGCATTTTTATGAAAAATGTAGGTTCTGTAACTTTCTGTAAATTTAGGTTTTTTATGGTTTTTATGAGTATTTTTTTCATAGAAGCGAAGCACAAGTGTTTAGACACTTGTAGGCTTCGACTACCGAGAAGATTTTTCCTAAACGACAAGGTTTCACCCCAAATCCTTTTGGGACAGCGGACTAAGGCGCTGTAGGATTTCTTAGGAACACTCACGATGGTTATATCGCGGGTAGGGGCGCTACCCCTTGCCCCGCAAGGGGATTCGTTCCGCGATTGCGCCCGAAAACCGCTAATCGGGACCGTCGGGAATTTTTCCTCCTAAAAATTGTAAAAAATAGTATTAAAATTACAAAAAATTATGGAAATTATATAATTTAGAATTATGTATAATTTGTGATGGTCATGGCCCAAAAAGACCAAATTTGATTGGTATATTTGTGTTGTAATTCATAATACGACTTGCGTGCCGTTATGTGATTGTGTGTGCTGTATACTTGATACGCGACCTGCGGTCGTGCCTTTCTCCATTTATTCTTGTTGTAAATTAGTTTAGACTCGAATGTAACTTGAGTTTCAAAATTGTAATGTACAAAATTGGAGCCGTGGAAGGTCCACTCGAGATGGAGTTACGAGGAGGGCGCGAGCAACACAAGGTGGTCAAAGGGAGGAGCTTGAGAAGCTGTTGACCCTAGGTTGATCATTTGATCTTCTCATTGGCTTGAGAAGATCGTAGTAGAGCCATGACTAATCACAAATAGTATAATTAATTGCTTGTGTGTGTGTATTTGATGCATACTAGTAAAGTAGTTAATTAGCGCCTTAACGATTAGATTAGATCTAAATCGTGTACAAGATGCACCCTACGATTAGATTAGATCTCAATCGCATCAACTCTAAAATGCCTACCATGCTGTGATACCTATCACTACCTCGATCACATGTGTTGTTGAATCTGCCAAAGCAGAGAAACACATATTATCTTGGTAGGGTACGGAGAGACAATCTTGGTCCCGCCTATCAACGCATGGGTGAGTAGAGACTCAATTTGATTGAGTACAACTAGTTAAATTGAGTTTAACTGTAGGCATTCTTCCAACGGTTGGAAAGATAGGACATAAATCACATTTATATTAATTCTTGGGTGTATTAGCCAAAGCTAACTCAAGTTTTAATATAACTGCGGATAATGATCCTATAAACAAGAGTTGCATAGAGATGTAATTGGTAAATCGTTACCTACCAATCATACTAAATCTTGGGCGTATTAGCCAAAGCTAACTCAAGGGTTAGTATGATGTGGATCTTGTTCCACTTGAATTATAGAATTCAGTGGGAGCATCATTTAGTTAAAGGCCTAATTAAATGAAAAGAATATGATATTTACTTTCTGCTTTTATTTCTGTTGTAGATAACCATGACGTCAAACACGAACACCTTCTCTCTGCGTTCTGTCCTTGACAAGGACAAGCTCAACGGAGTAAATTTCCTGGACTGGTACAGGAATTTGAGAATAGTTCTCACCCAGGAACGTAAACTGTACGTTCTAGAGCAACCCATTCCGGAGGCTTCTCCTGCCACTGCCACGCGAGCTAACCGAGATGCTTACAAGAAGCATCAAGATGATGCATTAGATATGTCCTATCTAATGCTCGTGACCATGAACTCTGAGCTTTAGAAGCAACACGAGTTGATGGGCTCTTACGATATGGTTGAACATCTTTGTCAACTATATCAAGGACAAGCGAGGCACGAGAGATTTGAGATCTCAAGGGCACTATTTCAGTACAAGATGTCAGATGGGGCTCCCGTAGGCCCATATGTACTCAAAATGATTGTATACATAGAAAACCTACAGAGGTTGGGGTTCTCGCTTGGCCAAGAGCTGGCCACTGACCTGATCTTGCAATCCTTGCCGGATAGCTATAGTCAATTCGTTCTAAACTACAACATGAACGAAATTGACAAGCCACTGTTGGGTTTTTCGGGCCGCGAAAACCGCTTTTCGCGTCGCGAAAACCCCGAATCGCCCAAGCCACGGATCTCGTGCAAGGTAAAACCGAACGAAAAAATACGAGTACGAGTTTAAAACACGATCGACTCTTAGATCTACGAGGGAAAAACATCTACCCTTGATGCGTGCCCTTCGCAATCCCGCAACGTCTAAAGGTAGCCGGATCTTGAGACCGTCAAGCGAACGGTCCTCTAGCGGTATCCACACGAACAAGGAGTGGTCTTCTACCACTCAAAGATGGAGAGGAGAACCCACAAGTGTGCTAGCACTTTCTAGGGCTCTCGGATTGGATCTAAAAGGTGAGAAAGGAGAGAATATAGAAGAGGAAACACATGTACACCTCTTGGTTCCCTCCTTTGTGACCTTCACCTTCCCTTAGACTTTGGATTTAACTCACACTCCTCTTTTCCTCCATGAAACCCACGACCATCAGCAAGGTTGAGAGAGGAAGAAGCACACAAGGAAGAAGAAGCATTTACCACAATTAAATTACCACAAGACAAAACCCATTTTTCCTTTAGTGTGGCCGGCCACACTAGTGTAACTCCCACATTAATGTGGCCGGCCACATTAATGCATTTGGTGTGTAACCTCCATGAGGTGGCACACCATTAAATGAGGAGATGATGTGGCTAATGATGTGGCTAGATTGGTCATACCAAGTAGGATGAGTCAACCTTCATGATGATGTGGCAAGACATCAAGTCAAACTTGATGTTTCAACTTCCATTTGGTCAAGTCAAACATGACCAATTTTCTTCCTTGTTGAGTTAAATCCAACCTTTGATTCAAGTCAATTTTAATTTAATGAATCTCAATTCATTAATATAAATTGACTCATGAATCAAATTTAAATTAGACTAATTCAACAATTGAATCTAATTGAGTCTAACTCAATAAGTCTAATTTGATTCCAATCTTTGATTCATCATATGAATCTAATCCTATTGGTTCATCATATGAACCTAATCTCCATGCACATGTTCTTTGTGTGTAACCCAATAGGTTCTTGTAACGTTGGCAATGTTATAAACTCTTTTAGAAACATAAGCAATGAGCGGCATCTAGCAATACATCATTGCTACCCAAGTTACAAGAAATGTTGAGATCCAACATCACCTTGTGACTACTAATTGTGACTTCTCACAATATGTGACAAGTGTCCTTCTATCCTAGACATCTAGATTGATCAATGTGAGGCATAGACCGTGTCATCCTCTGACCAATCTAAATCTTGAACTCCGAGTAGACTCACTCAATCAAATGAGCTCAATATCTCATATTGACTCATTTGGGTATGGCCATACACTTCGTGGTCTCACTCTATCAAGAATATCGATGTCTCTCCCGTCATATAGGAGGAATAGATCCCATCTACATCACTCACATCCCTCTGCATAATTTGTTATATACCCAGTAATCGCCTTTATAGTCCACCCAGTTACGGGTGACGTTTGACGAAACTAAAGTACATAACTCCTTATGTAGGGATCCATGGTGACTTCAGGTTTAAGGACTAATAGTCATACTAATAGCCACATGAGAAGGTATATGACACTCATATAACGATCCATGATACTTTCTCATGGCGGGTCATTCAGTATACATTCTCTAATGCATACCCATGTGTCAGCTTGATATCTCTATATCCATGACTTGTGAGATCAAGTCATCGAGCTGACCTACATGCTAGTCTTATTGTATTAACATTGTCCCTGAATGTTAATACTCGACTAGGAATGATTTAGAGTAGTGTTCCCTATATCATCTCACTATCGATTCAACTAATCGATTGATATAGGTATGAACGTTCTACTCAAGGACGTTACTATACTTATTTTATCTGACACTAATACAAATAAGCATAATAACCAAAAACCAATGCCTTTATTAATATACAAAATATGATATACATGAGTCCATACAATCATCAAAAGATTGGCTCTAGGGCTCTAACTAACAATCTCCCACTAGCACTAGTGCCAATCAGTATAGGCTCTAAGGCCTAATGACCTAGTGTGACCATCATGCTTTCTCTGTGCCAAAGCCTTGGTCAAGGGATCTGCGATGTTAGCCTCTATAGGTACTCTGCAAATCTTCACATCTCCTCTATCGATAATCTCTCGAATGAGATGGAAGCGCCGTAGTATGTGCTTGGTCCGCTGGTGTGAGCGTTGTGCTATAGATCCATTGTTGTCACAATAGAGCTCAATGGATCGCGATGTTAGGAACCACCCCAAGTTCAATGATGAACTTGCGGATCCAAATCGCCTCCTTTGCCTCCGATGCAAGAATGTACTCGTTGTAGAATCGGTTACTATATCCCGCTTGAACTCTTCCAGACAAGACCACCATTAATGCAAAATACGAACCCGATCGCGATCTATAGTCATCCTGCTGGAAGCTAGCATCACCGTAACCCTTTACGCCTAGCTCATCATTGCCTCCATATATCAAGAAATATTCTTTAGTCCTTCTTAAGTACTTAAGAATATTCTTGACCGCTATCCAATGATTTCACTGGTATCTGCCCGTCATGCTCAAAGCATACGAGACATCGGTCGAGTACATAGCATGGCGTGCATAGATCGATCCTATGGCTGAGGCATAAGGGATCCGATCCATGCGGTCTCTCCTCTCTAGAAGAGGGACTTTGAGTCTTGAAAGACTCACGCCATGTGACATCGGCAAAAATCCCTTGGAGTTCCGCATGGCAAACCGAAGGAGTACCTTATCAATGTATGTACTCGACTTAGGCCAAGCAATCTCTTAGATCTATCTCTATAGATCTGAATCCTTAAAATGGGATGCCTCACCTAAGTCCTTCATTGAGAAGCAACTCCTTAGTCTTGACAGACTGAAGCATAGAGATGTCCTTCCCAATGAGTAGTATGTCATCCACATAAAATATGAGGAAGACAACTATGTCCCCTACAACCTTCTTGTAGACACAAGGCTCATCTTTGTTTTTGATGAAACCAAACTGTTTGATCGCATCATCGAATCAAAGATTCCAGCTCCGAGAAGCTTGCTTTAATCCATAAATGGACCTATGCATACTCTACTAGTATCTTGTGGATCTACAAAACCCTCAGGTTGTGTCATGTACACATCCTCGAGTATGTTTCCATTCAGAAACGCGGTTTTGACATCCATCTGCCATATCTCATAGTCATGGTAGGCTGCAATAGCAAGCATGATCCGAATGGACTTAAACATCGCTACTGGAGAGAAAGTTTCATCATAGTCAATACCATGAATCTGCTTGAAACCTTTAGCTACTAAGCGACCCATATAGATAAGTCCATCCATGTCAGTCTTTCTCTTAAAGACCCACTTACACCCAATGAGTTTTATCCCTTCAGGTGAATCAACCAAAGTCTATACTTGGTTGGTGTACATGGATTCCATTTCGGATCTCATGGCCTCTAGCCATTTCTCGGAATCTGGTCTCATCACAGCTTCCTGATAGGTGGTAGGCTCATCCTCTATGAGCATAACGTCATCATGGTCAGACAAGAGAAATGAGTATCTCTCAGGCTGACGACGCACCCTATCAGACCTGCGAAGAGGAATGTCTACTTGAACTGGTTGTTGTTCCTCAACTCCTTGTGGAACATCATCCACAATACTTTGTGGTTCCAGTTCAATTTCCATCGAGGCATCAGTGCTATTGTTCGCATCTTGAACTTCTTCAAGATCGAACGCGCTAGTCTTTCTAGAAACAAAGTCCCTTTCTAGAAAGACCCGATCTTGCCACAACTACCTTGACTGGGAATGTAGAAGTAATGTCCCTTAGTTTCCTTGGGATATCCGATGAAATAGCACTTGTCGGATTTGGGTCCTAATTTGTCTGAGACTTGACGTCTAACGTAAGCCTCACAACCCCAAATCCTCATGAAAGACACCTGGGCATCTCTCCCAGTCCATATCCTATATGGTGTCTTTATCACGGCCTTTGATGGAACTCGGTTGAGTATGAAAGCTGCCGTGTCTAGAGCATATCCCCATAGATATGTCGGAAGATCTGTGTGACTCATCATAGACCGTACCATATCTAATAAGGTACGATTCCTCCTTTCGGATACACCATTCCACTGCAGTGTTCCAGGAGGAGTGAGTTGGGATAGAATCCCACACTCGGCTAAATAGTCACGAAACTCATGGCTTAAGTATTCACCACCTCGATCTGATCGAAGTATCTTAATACTCTTGCCAAGCTGGTTCTGTACTTCATTCTTGAATTCTTTGAACTTTTCAAAGGATTCAGACTTATGTGTCATCAAGTACACATAACCATATCTACTGAAGTCATCAGTAAATGTGATGAAGTATCTATAACCGCCTCTAGCAGCAACATTGAAAGGGCCACATACATCACTATGTATGAGTCCTAACAAATCAGTTGCTCTCTCGCTGTGCCCACTAAAGGGAGTCTTGGTCATCTTGCCTCGTAGGCATGACTCGCATATCTCATATGATTCAAAATCAAATGAGTCCAGCAAACCATCCTTATGGAGCTGGGATAAGCGTTTGTCATTTATATGACCTAAGCGACAGTGCCAGAGGTATGTTTAGTTCATGTCATTTGACTTGAACCTCTTGGTATTTACGTTATAGATAGGGCTCTCTAGATCTAGAATATAGAGTCCGTTTATTAGAGGTACACTACAATAGAACATATCATTTAAATAGATGGAACAACATTTGTTCTTTATTATAAACGAAAATCCTTTCTTGTCCAAACAAGAAATGGAAATTATGTTCTTAGTCAAGGCAGGCACATAACAACAATCATCTAATTCTAGTACAAGCCCAGAGGGAAGAGATAGATGATAAGTTCCTACAGCAATAGCAGCAACTCGTGCTCCATTGCCTACTCGTAGGTCTATCTCACCCTTCGTCAATGCCCTGCTATTCCTTGTACATTAGTACAAATGTGCGAAGCACATCCGGTATCTAATACCCACGATGAAGAAATAGAGAGGTTGACTTCTATAACATTTATACCTGAAGTAGAAATCTTATTTCTCTTCTTCTTAAGATCTTCCAGGTATTCTTTGGAGTTCCTCTTCCAGTGCCTTGCTTGTCCTTGATATAGGTGACAAAGATGTTCAACCATATCGTAAGCGCTCATCAACTCATGTTGCTTCTGAAGCTCAGAGTTCATGGTTGCGAGCATAAGACAAGACACATCTAATGCGTCATCTTGATGCTTCTTGTAAGCATCTCGGTCTGCTCGCGTGGCAGTGGCAGGAGGAGCCTCCGGAATGGGCTGCTCCAGAACGTACAGTTTACGTTCTTGGGTGAGAACTATTCTCAGGTTCCTGTACCAGTCCAGGAAATTTGCTCCGTTGAGCTTGTCCTTCTCAAGGACAGATCGCAGAGAGAAAATGTTCGTATTTGACGTCATGGTTATCTACAATAGAAAATTTGCAGAAATAAATATCATATTCTTTAAAAATCATTTAATTAGGCCTTTAATTAAATGATGCTCCCACTGAATACTATAATTCTTGTGGGATAAGATCCACATCATACTAACCCTTGAGTTAGCTTTGGCTAATACGCCCAAGGCTTAGTATGATCGGTAGGTAACGATTAACAATTACATCTCTATGCAACTCTTGTTTATAAAATCAATATCCGCATTTATATTAAAACTCGAGTTAGCTTTGGCTAATACGCCCGAGAGTTAATATAGATGTGATTTTGATCTATCTTTTCCAACCGTTGGAATAATGCCTATAGTTGACTCGATCCAACCGAGTAACTAGAAATACTCAATCTAATTTGAGCTTGTATTCACCCATGCGTTGATAGGCGGGACCAAGATTGTCCCTCCGTACCCTACCAAGATAATATGTATTGCTCTGCTTTGGCAGATTCAACAATACATGTGATCGAGGTAGTGATAGGTATCACGGCACGGTTAGGCATTTAGAGTTGGTTCGATCGAGATCTAATCTAATCGAAAAGGATGCATCTTGTGCACGACTTAGATCTAATCTAATCACAAGGGTGCATCATGTGCACGACTTAGATCTAATCTAATCGTAAGACACTAATTAATTAATTACTTATTAAACATGCATCACATACACAAGCAATTAATTAACTTATTTGTGATTTAGTCATGGCCCTACTACGATCTTCTCAAGCCAATGAGAAGACCGATTGGTCAACCTAGGGTCAACAGCTTCTCCAAGCTCCTCCCTTTGACCACCTTGTGTTGCTCGTGCCCGCCTCGGAACTCCGTCTCGTGTGGACCCTCCACCGCTCCAATTTGTACATTACAATTTGAAACTCGAGTTACATTCGAGTCTAAATCTAATTTACAACAAGAATATAAGAGAAAGGCACGACACGCAGGTCGCGGAAAAATAAAAACATACAACACGCGCAAACACATAACGGCACGTAGGCCGTATTATGAATTACAACACAATTCAATCATATTGGGTTTTTGGGCCATGACTATCACAAAATTAATATATAATTCAAAATTATATATTTTCATAATTTTCTATAATTTTAAAAATAATTTTTTACAATTTTTACGAGTAAAATTTCCCGGCGGTCCTGTTTAGCGGTTTCGGGCGCAATCGCGGAACGGATCCCAGGGGCAGCGCCCCTACCCGCGATCTAACCATCGCGAGGGTTCGTTTGCGATCCAACAGCGCCTAAACCCACTGTCCCAAAATGATTTGGGCCGAGACATTGCCGTTTCGGAAAAATCTTCCCGGTGGGTTCATTTTAAGCGATTTCGGGTGCGATCGCGGAGCAAATCCCCTTGCGGGGTTAGGGGCAGTACCCCTACCCACGATCTAACCATCGTGAGTTGCTCCTTTGCGATCTAATGGCACCCAAGCCCGCTGTCCCAAACGGATTTGGGGCGAAACGAAGCCGGTTTTGAAAGATCTTTCCGGTAGCCGAAGCCTACAAGTGCCGAGACACTTGTGCTTCGCTTCTACGGAAAAATTACCCATAAAATCATAAAAAAACTAATTTTTAAAGAAAATCACAGAAGGTTTTATTTTTCATAAAAATAAAAACAAACTCGTACAAGCCTTGCACGTGGCTCTGATACCACTGTTGGGTTTTTCGGGCCGCGAAAACCGCTTTTCGCGTCGCGAAAACCCCGAATCGCCCAAGCCACGGATCTCGTGCAAGGTAAAACCGAACGAAAAAATACGAGTACGAGTTTAAAACATGATCGACTCTTAGATCTACGAGGGAAAAACATTTACCCTTGATGCGTGCCCTTCGCAATCCCGCAACGTCCAAAGGTAGCCGGATCTTGAGACCGTCAAGCGAACGGTCCTCTAGCGGTATCCACACGAACAAGGAGTGGTCTTCTACCACTCAAAGATGGAGAGGAGAACCCACAAGTGTGTTAGCACTTTCTAGGGCTCTCGGATTGGATCTAAAAGGTGAGAAAGGAGAGAATATAGAAGAGGAAACACATGTACACCTCTTGGTTCCCTCCTTTGTGACCTTCACCTTCCCTTAGACTTTGGATTTAACTCACACTCCTCTTTTCCTCCATGAAACCCACGACCATCAGCAAGGTTGAGAGAGGAAGAAGCACACAAGGAAGAAGAAGCATTTACCACAATTAAATTACCACAAGACAAAACCCATTTTTCCTTTAGTGTGGCCGGCCACACTAGTGTAACTCCCACATTAATGTGGCCGGCCACATTAATGCATTTGGTGTGTAACCTCCATGAGGTGGCACACCATTAAATGAGGAGATGATGTGGCTAATGATGTGGCTAGATTGGTCATACCAAGTAGGATGAGTCAACCTTCATGATGATGTGGCAAGACATCAAGTCAAACTTGATGTTTCAACTTCCATTTGGTCAAGTCAAACATGACCAATTTTCTTCCTTGTTGAGTTAAATCCAACCTTTGATTCAAGTCAATTTTAATTTAATGAATCTCAATTCATTAATATAAATTGACTCATGAATCAAATTTAAATTAAACTAATTCAACAATTGAATCTAATTGAGTCTACACTAGTAGAATTTTAGCTTTTTACTTCGGCACTCTTTACTTCGGCGATTATGAATTACGAAGTAATATATAACAATCAACTTCGTTAATAATACTAGCGAAGTAAAATATTATTTATTACTACAGAATTTTAAAAACAAGTGCTTCACTATTAATTTTAATACTATTTTACTTCGGTATATTATTTTTGATAAAGTAAAAAAGTTTCAAATATATAGATAATTTTTGTTATGAAGTAAAAAAAATGAACCGGATAGGAATTAATTAGACTTCTAATTCCTATCTCAATTCTAATTGTTACTAAGTCTTAATTAAAATTAGAAAAAATTAGAATCTTTTTATTAACAAGCCACGCAAAAAGTAATTCCAAGCCCTAGCCCTAGAAATTACTCGTGCGTGCCGTCTCCTGCCTTCTACCGCACCTCGCCGTTTTCCCACTTGCATCTTCTTCCTCCGCGTCTTCAGCCACAGCTCCATTTTTTCAGCTCTAGCTTGTGTCTCCATCCTCCGCGTCTCAAGCCTTGCATCTCCGTTCTCGGATCTGCATCGCCAACCTGCATCTCCAGCTTTGGGCTCCTACATCCTCTGTTTTTTACGTCTCCAGCGTGCGTCTCCGTCCGCCATTTGTGCGTCTTCAGGCTTGCATTATATAGGGTCAGTCTTCTACTGCCCTCTCTTGGATCTAATTTGATGCTTATTGAAATGTGCTTTCTAAGCTATCAGTGAATCGTTATCGTTGATGCTTATAGAAATCTGCTTTGACTGATTTCTAGTTCATTGTCTTCTATTCTCAAGAAATCAGTAATCGTTGAAATTTTGAGGGATTATTTAGGAATTTGATTGTTGATATATCTATTCAAGTATTGTTGATATACCTTTTTTAATATGGAAGATTTAACAAAGGGATGTTCAAGGTATCGAGGATAAACAAATTGAGGATAATAATGAACTAATTAGGTCAGGTCAAGATCCTACAGTTCACACCATAATCTTCCTACAGTTATTTGCAAATTTATGCTAATTGATAAATTTTGCAGTAAATCAATTCCAATAAAACTAGACGGTGATTTTTTAAAAAAAAAATTGATTCCTTTTGTTGATTACAATTTTGTTCAAATATTAGGTAGTCAATGGCAAAGAGATATGCTTGTTGAAGTTCCTAATATCTTAATTTCATATCATGACAATTCACTTCTATGTCTTCTCATAAGTTTATTATTAGCTTGTATAGGATATTGATGGTTTTTACTGCAGTTGCTGCTAGGTTCTGTCACATGATTCATGGTTTTCTTCCACTAAATATCTATCTTCAATATGCATGGCTTTTCCTATTTATATATATGTCTGTAAATTTTCATTCATTATTGTGTATTGTAATTAACACATGCATGTTATTAATTAACACAGCTTGAGTACAAAGATGAGAGAATCCTACAGCAGATTCATAACCTACACAAATTCTCTTCGCCCATGCTAAATGCTAATGCTAAATTGATTAGGATGCTAATGCTAATGCACCACTAGTATTGAACTGCCTTATTTTTATTTATCAATTTGCTCTTTCATTATATGTTCATATTATTATATTGTTAGTTCCCTTATATTTCATTTATGTTCTATTGCAGGAAAGAGCATAATGGGTCGTAAAAAGGAGGGGAAAAAACCTACAGTTGAAGAGCTACAAGACTTAAATGAAGATAAGCTGCATGGAGGTATTGATGCAGAGCAACATGGACTTTCTAATGAATAAGAAGGTCTTGTAGATGTGCAAAAGAAGAAGAGAGGACCTACATTGATGGGTAAACTAACTGCAGCTGCAAGATGGGGCAAAAAAGCAAAGATTGATTATGATAACATGGGAAGGCCATCATACAATGCAAATGGAAGGGCTTTACAATCATACATTGGCTCTATTGCTAGATCTATGGTGCCAATTAATATAAAGTCCTGGCCTGATGTTCCAGAAAACATAAAACAAAAAGTTTGGGAAGAGATCTCTGTAAGTATAAGATTAGATTTTATATATTGTTCATTTAAATTTGTTAATTTAGTTTATACATAAAGTGTATATAACAGCAAGGGTTTAGATGCAATTCAACATCTTTGTATGCTAATGCTTGTTATACTGCAAATGTCTTAAGGCTGAATTGCAAGTGTTCATTAACTGCAAAAATCTGTAATGCTTAACAGAAAGTATAATGCTTGTTATATAATTTTTTCGTAATGTCTGTTATATTGCAAGTGTCTTAATTAAAACAGCAAGTGTTCATTAACAGCAAGTGCTTGTTAGACTGTAATGCTTATTATACAAATCTGTAATTGTATCAACATCTCTATAATGCTTGTTATACAAATCTTCATTACCTATATACAGATTTCAGCATGTCTTAATTACCTACTGTAATGCTTGTGAGTCTGTTGTAATATTTTTTTTAGTAGAATTACTAGTAGAATTTAGTAGAAATCAGCATGTCTTAATAGTACCAACTAATATTTTTTTTTGCAGAATGTCTTCGAACTAGCTCCACAAAGTGAGACTACTGTAATGAGTTCAGCAGCTCAAAAGTGGCGAGATTTCAAAAACAAATTGACCAGCAGATTTGTATGGCCGAATAGGAAAAATCCTGAAAAGTTAATTTCTCCCCCAAGTCAGTATCAGCTCCCAATAACAGATTGGAAAGCATTTGTGGATGCGAGACTAGATCCATCATGGGAGGTATAATTTATAAATTGTCATGTTTTTTTTAAGAACTATTAATTTCCATACTTAAATAAAAAACATAATGATGTAGGTTATTCATGAAAAACAAAAAGAACGGACCATGCATTGTAAATATCACCATAGAATGTCTCGTAAGGGTTACATCGGCTTGGAGGCTGAAATGGTAAGATATATATGGAGTATTCTATTTGTTATTTTAAGTAAGTTTTTCATGTTCTTAAACTGATGAATTTTGAATTGTAGAGAGAGAATAATATAATTGCTGAAGACGAGGAAGTTGATAGATCAGTGCTTTGGCGTAAAGCCCGGGAAGATAAATCTGGCAACATAACAAATGTGGAGACGTCAGAAGTTGCAGGAAAAATTGTAAATGTTTAGTTTTATTCAATATCCATATTGCCTAGATAAATAAAAATGTAGTTTTTGGATTGATTGTTATGTCTTCAATTGTAGGATGACTTGTTGGAAAAGAAAGAGAAAGGAGAGTTTAAATCTTCTGGAATGAATGATGTGCTAACCACTGCTTTAGGAAGCCAAGAACATTATGGAAGGGTTCGAGGTGTGGGAGGGTTCGTAAAACCTCAAGTCTACTTTAAAACTCCAAGAAAGAAGAGAGAATCAGTCCCAAACACTATGGCCGAAAACTTCAAAGAACAATTGGAAGAGACTAAGAGGTTAAAGGCTGAATTGGAGAAATTGAAAGCTCAACTTGCTAGTGTTATGCCAGTCATCAATGATCAAAGTTCTGAGAATGCAGTATCGAACAAGTGCTCAAACATGAAAGATTCAAAGGTGTTAGATGATGTGGAAGAAGTTTATGAATGCGACATTTCAAATACGAAGGTTCTATATTTCTTGATTTCTAGTCAAGTTACTTTTTTCCCTAAATATATATATAATATCTTTTTATTCTTAATAGGGGAAGAAATGCCACCTAGCTGTAAAACAACTTGAAAACGTGGTGGCGTATGGCACAATAATATCAGAAGGAGTCAGACCTTTAAATTTTTTCCAAGTATCTGTTGATGTTGTCTTAGATGAAGAAGCAGAGCTTCCAATCCCAATTAAGTCTGGACCAAGAATCATCAAAGATGCAGTTGGAGTCATTGTTGGTTGGCCTAAAGAGTTGGTAATTTTTCCAACAACAAAGGTACTTTAAGTTTCACTTGATTTTGTGTTTGCAGTTTTTATATATGCTGCTTGGACAATGGTTTAGTTTATAAAACTTGTATGAATATTCTAAATTGTAGAAGAAGGGAAAACCTCAACCATTTGCTCTATCGGATGTTCTTGGTCATCATGATGTTCTTGGTCATCGTGACAAGTTCAAGGATATTGAAAAGACATTACCCATGGCATGCAAGTATATCTACTCACATGTTGTTAGATTGATGAATGAATCAGAGACCATATACATAGAGTTTAAGGACACTATGTTTGGACGTCCTAAAAGCATACGGTTGCTAAGAGAAGATATCTTGTGCTTTATGGAGATGAGAGAGATAGGTGCCAGATAAATTTTGATTTACATGGGGTATGTTATGTCTAACTTACAATGTTTGTTTGCATTTTAATATTTTATTTGGAACTTGCCCACACTTTGAAACATTTCTAACCAAGTTATATAATATTTAAGTGCAGTTATCTCTATAAATATTTGAGTGATGAAGACAGGGCTGATTATGTTTCATTTGTGGATCCCGGCAACATACCTACATGCCCACTTGGTAAAGATGGTCGTGACATATCACAACATATTGCCGATCAGTTGAAAGCAGTGTGTAGAGACAGCATCTGCCTCATCCCATACAACACTGGGTAATATTTTAATTATTTATCGATTCTTATTACATATTAGTCAATGTTATATTTTTATTTTTGTAGGTACCATTGGATCTTGACTATTGTCAATGAAGATAAAAATATGATATATTTATTGGACTCTATGTCTAATAGAAATCGAGACGATGCATGGAAAACTATGGTGACCAAGTAAGTAGTAGATTGTGTTGATTTTGAATGCATTCACTTATAAATATGAAAAATATAACTTTTTTACTTTTTAAAATGTAGTGGGGTCAAGATGTACAATGCCTCAAAAGGTATTGCTAAAGCACCAGGTTTTAAGCAATTGACGGTATGTATTGTACATATATATTAACACATGAATGGATAGTTCTTATTATTTGGATTGTAATTGTTGCATTACTTTTTTGATTACATTATAGGGTAATCTAAAACAAAGTGGTTCTGTTGAATGTGGATATTGTGTGATGAGGTACATGAAAGAGATAGTTGAATGTGAAAATCCACAGTTAGAGAAGATGGTGAGTTTCTTCTTTATGATATATAATATATGAATGTAATGATTTTATAAATCTAATGCATTTTTGTAGATTTTATAAATCTAATGCATTTTTGTATTTTTTTTACATAATAGTTTGCAGGAACAATCAAGAATCAATATTACAACCAATCTCAATATGATGAAGTCAGAAGTGAATGGAGCGAATTTATCTACTCGTATCTAGATGTCTAAATGAGTCGTGTAGGTTAGGATAAATATTTTATTTTACATTATGGATTTTTGGACATACATACTTGTGGATACACTTTTGGTTTGTGGATGTATTTTTTAGTTATGTTTGTGGAGTAATGGATATATATATACTTGTGGATTGATGGATAAATTTCTAGATTGTTATGGTATTTGTCATTTTGTTATATATATATATATATATATATATATATATATATATATATTGTTTAATTTTGATGAAGTGAAAAATATATTTTTACTTCGTCACATTAAAATTGTGTCGAAGTCAAAGGTAACATTTACTTCACCACATTTAATAATTGCGAAGTCGTATCTTATCAATTACTTCAGTATAATATAAAACAATGAAGTCTTGACAATCAATTACTTTGTTAATAAATATAAACTATGAAGTAACATAATACCAACTACTTCGATTAATATAAAATATGGTGAAGTTATAGATTATATTTACTTCGCCAATCAATATAAACCGTGACGTTACATATCATCTATTACTTCAGCACATTACACAACTGATGAAGTAAAAGATACTATTTTACTTCGGCAATCCATTTAAATCATGCAGTTGTATATCATTTTTTACTTCGGCACTTTATAAAACGAACGAAGTAAAAGATGTTTTTTTACTTCAGCATTGGTCCAACTTTGAACCGGTTTTGCCTCCTTGAACCGGTCAAAGACTTCGATTTTTTCTTGGATACGACTTCGGTAATAGGATGAAGTAAAATATTACCCTATTACTTCACGTGCGTCTACTTCGGTAATTATCTATCTATGACTTCGGTGAATATACGAAGTAAAAAGCCATAATTCTACTAGTGCTAACTCAATAAGTCTAATTTGAATCCAATCTTTGATTCATCATATGAATCTAATCCTATTGGTTCATCATATGAACCTAATCTCCATGCACATGTTCTTTGTGTGTGACCCAATAGGTTCTTGTAACGTTGGCAATGTTATAAACTCTTTTAGAAACATAAGCAATGAGCGGCATCTAGCAATACATCATTGCTACCCAAGTTACAAGAAATGTTGAGATCCAACATCACCTTGTGACTACTAATTGTGACTCCTCACAATATGTGACAAGTGTCCTTCTATCCTAGACATCTAGATTGATCAATGTGAGACATAGACCGTGTCATCCTCTGACCAATCTAAATCTTGAACTCCGAGTAGACTCACTCAATCAAATGAGCTCAATATCTCATATTGACTCATTTGGGTATGGCCATACACTTCGTGGTCTCACTCTATCAAGAATATCGATGTCTCTCCCGTCATATAGGAGGGATAGATCCCATCTACATCACTCACATCCCTCTGCATAATTTGTTATATACCCAGTAATCGCCTTTATAGTCCACCCAGTTACGGGTGACGTTTGACGAAACTAAAGTACATAACTCCTTATGTAGGGATCCATGGTGACTTCAGGTCTAAGGACTAATAGTCATACTAATAGCCACATGAGAAAGTATATGACACTCATATAACGATCAATGATACTTTCTCATGGCGGGTCATTCAGTATACATTCTCTAATGCATACCCATGTGTCAGCTTGATATCTCTATATCCATGACTTGTGAGATCAAGTCATCGAGCTGACCTACATGCTAGTCTTATTGTATTAACATTGTCCCTGAATGTTAATACTCGACTAGGAATGATTTAGAGTAGTGTTCCCTATATCATCTCACTATCGATTCAACTAATCGATTGATATAGGTATGAACGTTCTACTCAAGGACGTTACTATACTTATTTTATCTGACACTAATACAAATAAGCATAATAACCAAAAACCAATGCCTTTATTAATATACAAAATATGATATACATGAGTCCGTACAATCATCAAATGATTGGCTCTAGGGCTCTAACTAACAGCCACTGCCCGAGCTGCTTAGCATGTTAATAACTGCTGAGCTCAACCTTAAGAAGGTTAAGCCCCACTCTGTTCTGATGGTTCAGAAACACAAGGGAAAGGGAAAGCCCAAAGGAAAAGGAAAGTCCCAAGCCAAGGGCAAAGGCAAGGCACTGAAGCCTAAAGGAGGGGTCGCCAAGGATGCTACCTGCTTCCACTGCGGTCAGACCGGGCACTAGAAGAGGAACTACAAGGTGTACCTGGAAGATCTTAAGAAGAAGCGAAGTGAGACTTCCACTTCAGGTATATATGTTATAGAAGTCAATCTATCTATTTTTTCATCATGGGTATTAGATACCGGATGTTCTTCTCACATTTGCACTAATGTGCAGGAGCTGAGAAATAGCAGGACATTGACGAAGGGTGAGATGGACCTACGCGTAGGCAATGGAGCACGGGTTGCTGCTGTTGCTGTAGGGACTTATCATCTATCTATGCCCTCTGGGCTTGTATTAGAATTAGATGAATGTTGTTATGTGCCTGCTTTAACTAAGAACATAATTTCAGTTTCTTGTTTGGACAAGAAAGGTTTCTCTTTTATAATAAAGGACAAATATTGTTCAGTTTATTTAAAAGATATGTTCTATTGTAGTGCACCTCTGATGAACGAACTCTACATTCTAGACCTTGAAAGCCCTATCTATAACATAAATACCAAGAGGTTCAAGTCAAATGACTTGAATCAAACCTATCTCTGGCACTGTCGCTTATGTCATATAAATGACAAGCGCTTATCCCAGCTCCATAAGGATGGTTTGCTGGACTCATTTGATTTTGAATCTTATGAGACGTGCGAGTCATGCCTACTAGGCAAGATGACCAAGACTCCCTTTAGTGGGCACAACGAAAGAGTGACTGATTTGTTAGGTCTTATACATAGTGATGTATGTGGCCTTTTCAATGTCGCTGCTAGAGGCGGTTATAGGTACTTCATCACAATTACTGATGACTGCAGTAGATATGGTTATGTGTACTTGATGACACATAAGTCTGAATCCTTTGAAAAGTTCAAAGAATTCAAGAATGAAGTACAGAACCAGCTTGACAAGAGTATTAAGATACTTCAATCCGATCGAGGTGGAGAATAACTTAGCCATGAGTTCCGTGACTATCTAGCTGAGTGTGAGATTCTATCCCAACTCACTCCTCCTGGAACACCACAGTGGAATGGTGTATCCGAAAGGAGGAACCGTACTCTATTAGATATGGTACGGTCTATGATGAGTCACACAGATCTTCCTACATTTCTTTGGGGCTATGCTCTAGACACGACAGCTTTTATACTCAATCGAGTTCCATCTAAGGCCGTAATAAAGACACCATATAGGATATGGACTGAGAGAGATGCCCAGGTGTCTTTTATGAGGATTTGGGGTTGTGAGGCTTACGTTAGACGTCAAGTCTCAGATAAATTAGGACCCAAATCCGACAAGTACTACTTTATTGGATATCCCAAGGAAACTAAGGGATATTACTTCTACATTCCCAGTCAGCACAAGGTAGTTGTGGCAAAGAATGAGGTCTTTCTAGAAAGAGACTTTGTTTCTAGAAAGACTAGTGGGAGTACGTTCGATCTTGAAGAAGTTCAAGATGTGGACTATAGCACTGAACCCTCGATGGAAGTTGAACTGGAACCACAAAGTGTTGTGAATGATGTTATTCCACAAAGAGTTGAGGAACAACAATCAGTTCAAGTAGACATACCTCTTCGCAGGTCTGATAGGGTACGTCGTCAGCTTGAGAGATACTTATTTCTCTTGTCTGACCATGATGACGTTGTGCTCATAGAGGATGAGCCTACCACCTATCAGGAAGCTGTGATGAGACCAGATTCTGAGAAATGGCTAGAGGCCATGAGATCCGAAATGGAATCCATGTACACCAACCAAGTATGGACTTTGGTTGATCCACCTGAAGGGGTAAAACCCATTGGGTGTAAGTGGGTCTTTAAGAGAAAGACTGACATGGATGAACTTATCTATAAGGGTCGCTTGGTAGCTAAAGGTTTCAAGTAGATTCATGGTATTGACTATGATGAAACCTTTTCTCCAGTAGCGATGTTTAAGTCCATTCGGATCATGCTTGCTATTGCAGCATACCATGACTATGAGATATGACAGATGGATGTCAAAACCGCGTTTCTGAATGGAAACCTACTTGAGGATGTGTACATGACACAACCTGAGGGTTTTCTAGATCCACAGCATACTAGCAGAGTATGCAAGCTGCATAGGTCCATTTATGGACTGAAGAAAGCTTCTCGGAGTTGGAATCTTCGATTCGATGATGCAATCAAATAGTTTGGTTTCATCAAGAATAAAGATAAACCTTGTGTCTACAAGAAGGTTGAAGGGGATATAGTTGTCTTCCTCATATTGTATGTGGATGACATACTACTCATTGGGAAAGACATCCCTTTGCTACAGTCTGTCAAGACTTGGCTAGGGACATGTTTCTCAATGAAGGACTTAGGTGAAGCATCCCGCATTCTAGGGATACAGATCTATAGAGATAAATTTAAGAGATTGCTTGGCCTAAGTCAGAGTACATACATTGACAAGGTACTCCTTCGGTTTGCCATGCAGAACTCCAAGAAGGGATTTCTGCCGATGTCACATGGCGTGAGTCTTTCGAAGACTCAAGGTCCCTCTTCTAGAGAGGAGAGAGACCGCATGGATCAGATCCCTTATGCCTCAGCTATAGGATCTATCATGTACGCCATGCTATGTACTCGTCCTGATGACTCGTATGCTTTGAGCATGACGAGAAGATACCAGTCAGATCCAGGTGAAAGTCACTGGATAGCGGTCAAGAATATTCTTAAGTACTTAAGAAGGACTAAAAAATATTTCTTGATATATGGAGGCGATGACGAGCTAGCTGTAAAGGGTTACAGTGATACCATCTTTCATACCGACCAGGATGATTATCGATCGTAGTCAGGGTTCGTGTTTTGCATAAATGGTGGTGCTGTGAGCTGGAAGAGTTCGATGCAGGACACAGTAGCTGATTCTACGACAGAGGCCGAGTATATTACTGCATCAGAGGCAGCAAAGGAGGCAGTTTGGATCCGCAAGTTCATCACTGAACTTGGGGTGGTTCCTAGTATCGCTGACCCTATTGAGCTCTATTGTGACAACAATGGAGCTATAGCTCAGGCTAAGGAACCTCGCTCACACCAACGGACCAAACATATACTACGGCGCTTCCATCTCATTCGAGAGATTATCGACAAAGGAGAAGTGAAGATTTGCAGAGTACCTACAGAGGCTAACATCGCACATTCCTTGACCAAGGCTTTGGCACAGAGGAAGCATGATGGTCACACTAGGTCATTGGGGCTTAGAGCCTACACTGATTGGCACTAGTGCTAGTGGGAGATTGTTAGTTAGAGCCCTAGAGCCAATCATTTGATGATTATATTATGGGCTTGTTGTATCATATTCTTATATATAAATAAACACATTTGTTTTGGTTATTATACTTACTTGTATTGGTGCCAAATAAACTAAGTATAATAGCGTCCTTGAGTAGAAGGTTCTTACCTATATCAATCGATTGATTGAATCGATAGTGAGATGATATAGGGAACACTACTCTTAATCATTCCTAGTCGAGTATTAACATTCAAGGACAATGTTAATACAATAAGACTAGCATGTAGGTCAACTCGATGACTTGATCTCACAAGTCATGGATATGGAGATATCAAGTTGACACATGGGTATGCATTGGAGAATGTATACTGAATGACCCGCCATGATAAATTATCATGGATCGTTATATGAGTGTCATATACTTTCTCATGTGGCTATTAGTATGACTACTAGTCCTTGGACCTGAAGTCACCATGGATCCCTACATAAGGAGTTATGTACTTTGGTTTCGTCAAACGTCACCCGTAACTGGGTGGACTATAAAGGCGATTACTGGGTATGTAACGAATTATGCAGAGGGATGTGAATGATGTAGATGGGATCTATCCCTCCTATATGACGGGAGCGACATCAATATTCTTGATAGAGTGAGACCACGAAGTGCATGGCCATGCCTAAATGAGTCAATATGATATATTGAGCTCATTTGATTTAGTGAGTCTACTTGGAGATCAGGATTTAGATAGGTCAGAGGATGACACTGTTTATGCCTCACATTGATCATTCTAGATGTCTAGGATAGAAGGACACTTGTTATATATTGTGAGGAGTCACAATTAGTAGTCACAAGGTGATGTTGGATCTCAACATTCTTGTAACTTGGGTAGTAATGATGTGTTGCTAGATACCGCTCATTACTTATGCTCTTAAATGGGTTTAGGGGCATTGCCAACATTACAAGAACCTATAGGGTCACATACTAAGGACAATTAGATGGAGATTAGGTTCATATGATGAACCAAGAGAATTAGATTCATGTGATGAATCAAATTGGATTAAGAGTAATCCTAATTGGGCTAATTGAGTTGGACTCAAGTTGATTCATGTGTTCAATGAGTCTAATTTAGATTATGACTCATTGAAGCAATTTAATTAAATGAATTAGATTCATTATATTAAATTGGCTTGAATTAGATGGTTGGATTAGATCAACCATGAGAGAGATTAAGTCAAGTTTGACTTGACTTGAGAGGAAGAGGAAGAGTCAAGTTTGACTTGACTATTTGCCACCTCATTTGTGAGTTGACATTAAGTGGCCAATAATGGTGTTACACATCATCATGTTTAGCACATGTGTGTGCCACCTCATGGAGGTTACAAATATCTTTAATGGCCACATTAAATGAGAATGGGGGTTTCAATTCCCATTATGGCCGGCCACTTATGGAGTTGAATGAGATTAAATTTCATTCAAGGTATTTTTCATTCCATCTTCTTCCTTGTTCTCCCTCTCCTCCTCTTGCCGTGACTGATCAAGGGTGCTAGCACACCTTTGTTTAGTTTTTCTCCACCCATTTGTTCGTGTGGATACTTCTAGAGGATTGTACGCTTGACGATCTCGAGATCCGACACTTCCTTGGACGAGCGGGATTCGTAAAGGGCATGCATCAAGGGTAAAAGGTTTTCTCCTAGTATTCCTAGTGTAGATCTAGGCTTTAGTAAACTCGTACTCGTATTTTTTGTTTTATTTTACTTCACACGGATCCGGTGGCTTGGGGTTTCAGGGTTTCCGCACACGAAAAAGCGGTTTTCGCGGCCCGAAAAACCCAACAAAAATAAACTTAACACGTTGTAACTGAGGCCATTTTCACGTCAATTTAAGAAATCCTAAAGTCCAAGCATGAGTACCTTTAGCTAATATTCTTGACAATATTAATATTCTTGGCCACATGTCTAACCATTAGCTACTAGCTGTTTGTCTAGAGGACAATAGCTTTCACTTGGTTAGTCAAGTTAAGTCAATTGATCGAGTTAGATTTGACTAGGGCTGGATAACTTAACTTGATTAATGTAATGTTAGTTTTTAACGCCCAGAGTTATTGTGATGCACAGAAATAAACATTCTGAAGTCTAGGCAATACCCTATCATCTCACGCCATTCTAAGTTTCTTTCAAACACAAGCATGTTAAGCCTAGGGTGTTTGTGAGATGCTTTGGCTGAAATCTAGGGGAACATGATATCTAAAGGTAAGTGCCTAGGCTAAGTCCAAATTTTTAAAATCTAATAAAGTTGGAATTTTGGAGATATTTTTCCTAGAAGTTTTATAAAAGAAACTAAGCAATAGTCTAATATGTGCAGAACTAAGCAACTTAAAAACTTTGATCGACAAAAGTTTAACTAGGTAATAATACAATAGCAGATAAAAGTGTCTGTGTCCAAA
Organism: Zingiber officinale; assembly: GCF_018446385.1. Classification (NCBI taxonomy): domain Eukaryota; kingdom Viridiplantae; phylum Streptophyta; class Magnoliopsida; order Zingiberales; family Zingiberaceae; genus Zingiber; species Zingiber officinale. Next base: position 33,571,561 of record NC_055988.1, on the reverse strand, counting down.
GTCCAAATTACAATGCATGAAAAGATAGTATCAATGAGTAGGATCATCAGCTGGAGGTGGTGCAATAGGCTGCTCGGGAGTAGGCTGTCCCTGACAAAGAGAGGCAAAGCCGGAAGCTACCTTTGTGCGAAGCATGCAAAACTCATCCAACATAAGCTGTCGTGTCTGAGCGGAGTAAATCTCGAGACGTGTGAGTCGGTCCTCGACTGATAAGGATGGTTGTGTCGAGGTTGAAGGCCCTGCCGAAGTGGAGGGCTGTCCATGAATGTCCTCGTCTGTGAACTCAAGCCAGTCCTCTCCCTCAGCTAGAGCAAAGAAGGCAATGAACTCGTCGCCTGCCTCGGGCCCTCTTGGAGTAACTGGCTCATCCTCGACTGAGTCGGCTGGCGGAGGCCTGCCCACCCATGGTAGGACCCCCTGAGCAGTGACATCTATATGCACTAACCTAAGAGAACCTAGCCCAAACTCATCATAACGGGTAAGAGGAATGATCGTCCCCCGAGTCACATCTATGCCCTTTATCATCGAAAAGATGGATGTCAACACATGGCAATAGGGAATATGAACTACTCGGGATGTGACAAGACTAGCAACATGAACTATGTTAGAGAACATATGTAATGCAATATCTATCTATAAATGATGACATAATGCATACAAAAAGAAAGAATGGGACGGACGCATCTTCGGGACGTCCCGAGATGTGATGGGTAGAATGCATGCAGTGAGGACTCTATACATGACATAATCCTGCACTCTGAGAGACATCGACCTGAAATCAGAGAGTCCAAGTGGTCTCTCCCCACCAAAAAAATACTCATAGAGTGTATCTAGAGTAATGTGGGAGTAGGGGTCACCAAATGGCATCTCCCTACTGGGGTAGCACAGGAAAGGGCAGGGTGACTGTCTAAGCTCTAAGATGGTGCGTAATAAGGCAGGTGTAAACTGGATGTCCTTTCCACCAACCCGGGTGGAATAGACCAAATCATCAACCTTCTCAAGGTTATTAAAAAATTGGGCACATAGATCACGATTTATTGCATGACTGCAGTAAACTAGTCTGTCCAGCTGATAGTGGGCAATCATCTCTATGACAGACGGACAATAACTTGTGAAACAGGGTCTATTTAGGTATCTACACTTAATGATAGAGTATGAATGCTGAGAAAAACTAAGCCTATGCTGCTTAGTGGGAAATCTAGCGTCAGTGGACGGGGCCGTACCTGAGGTGGACGCAACATTGCGTCGTTTTCTAATTTTAACGATATACATAAAAAATTTGCAAAACAAGTACTAGAGCTATGTAAAAGAAGATTCAGGATAGTTTAGATTATACCTAGGAGGCATTGTAGAGTATTTGAAGGAGTTGAAGGGTGGAAATATGAGGTTAAGGCACCTTGGATCGCTGGTTTCGGCGAGAAAAAAATTTGCAGCGAACTCTCTGTTCGCTGCCTATTTCTGTGTTGAAGGCGCCTTCAAGCCCGCTGAAGGTGCCTCCAAAGATGCGTTTAGGGTGCCTGGGACTCGGTCCGAGGCACCTCAGTCGATTTTGACGGGAATTTTCCCGTCGATGCTCGAGGGCGCCTCTACCACGCAGAGGCGCCTTCATTTGGCGTCGTTAGAAGATTATTTTATATATATATATATATATATATATATATATATATATATATATAAATTAATAAGTTTTTAAAAGAATTTTTGAATAAGTTTTTATAAAAGAATTTTTAAATAAGTTTTTAAAACATTTTGAATAAGTTTTTAAAAGATTTTTAAATAAGTTTATAGAACAAGTTTTTAAAAAGATTTTTAAATAAGTTTTTAAAAGATTTTTTGAATATGTTTTTAAAAGATTATTAAATAAGTTTTTAAAAGAATTTAAATAAGTTTTTTAAAAGATTTTTAAGTAAGTTTTTAAAAGAATTTAAATAAGTTTTTTTAAAAAGATTTTTAAGTAAAATTTTAAAAGAATTTTTTAAATAAGTTTTTAAAAGAATTTTTTAAACAAGTTTTTAAAACAATTTTTTAAGTAATTTAACTTGATTTTAATTAATTGTAATTTTATTTAATTTTAATTTGATTTTAATATAATTTAATTTTAATTTAATTTTAATTTAATTTAATTTAATTGTAATTTTAATTTAATTTAATTTTAATTTTAATTTAATTTTATCCTTAGTCATCTCACCCAATCTAAAATTTTCAATTAGGGGATCTTATAATTTTGTGAGATAAATTAGGTTTAGTTATAGGGTTTGGTTTAACTTTATGTTAGATTCAGGTTTAGCTTTGTGCTCAACAAATAGACATTCTTCGGATAAACTTCTGGGCTATGGTGAGTCACTTGGACATCATTAAAGTAACCATGCATTCGAGGTTTTCCAAATAGTCCTATCCACTGAACTTAATACAAAACTTTGGTCTAACTGGTTAGGATCCATAAAGGGTAGCTTCGGTTAGTTCCACTTAGCCAAATGCACCAGGTCGAAGCCATATCTTCCTAGACATGCATAGACTAAGCTTCCCTAACGTACTATCATCCAAAATTTCACTAGTACCATAGGTCAAGTTAAACTTGTTCTCTTTCTAATTAGTTCTAATTACCCTTGCCGGGTAGCTTGGTTTGGGTTATCCTGCCGGGTAGGTTAGTTTTGGAGGTGTCATCTATTCTGGAGCCTCCACCTAAATTATTGATAATTTTATATTTTTTTATAGTTTAGATTTAAGTTTTTTACTTTTAATTTAATTATATTTTAATTATGTTCTTTTAATTATTTATCTGTTTATTAATACAGTTTTTCTTTTGGCTTCCCCTGGATCATAGCCTCGATATGGTCTATCAAGGTAATGTACTTGATCCTTGGGAACCCAATATTGATCAAGTCCAACTTGATTAACTAAGTTGGACTTGGGTATCCATGCTTGGACTATCTTACTATTTGGTCTGTTGACTAAGGTTAGATAGGATTGATATTTCTTTTTGGTCTTAAAACCTAATCCAGATCTATTGTAAACGACTCTTTGTATCCCAAGAATTAGGTCAAGGTTCTTGGAGCCCAAAGAAAACCATTCCAATGTCTTCTTCAAATCCTTGACCTGAGTTTTCAGACTAGAATTTTCTTTCTCAAGCTTTTGGACTTGAGTTAAATTTCCAGTCTGAACTGGGTTAGGCAAGGGTTTGGAGTTAGTCACCTCTTTAAGGGCTGCTACCTCCTTTAGAAGTGACTTGACCCTAATATTGGATTTCGCTAATTTTTGAATTAAATAATTTACTAGATTATGTAAACGCGGGATGCTTACAGTGGAGTCAAGCCCTTCAGAAATGGATACGGATCTGTGGCTTCTCTCGGACTCGGCTTCCGATTCGTCCTCGCTTCCGGATTCATTGGTGTGGTCCTGGGCCGTCAATGCGAGAAAACTCGTCTGTTCGAGCTCTTCGTCTTCGGACTCCTCTGAAGAAGACTCGTCTCATGTCGCCTTTAGGGCCTTCTTTCTCCTTGGTTTCTTTGGATCTTTTTGGTTTGGGCAGTTCACCTTGATGTGCCCCTTCTGATTACACTCATAACACGTTACCTCGAACTTCACCTTTGGTTGAACTTCCTTGGTTTAAATTACCTTCTTTAGGTCCTTCTTGTTGAAACCTTTTTTCTTGTATAGTTTCTTTACCAAGTTGACGAGCTCGGTTGTGATTTCGTCATCGTCGTCGTCCAAAACTAGTTCTTCTTCTGACTCTAGTTCGGTTCTGCACTTTGATTTAGTCTCACGCGCTCTACCTGCACCTGCAACCAAAGACAAACCTTTCTCGGCCGTACGTGAGTTAACCTGTTCATGTAATTCAAACTCAGCAAATAACTCATCTAATTTTATGGAAGAGAGGTCCTTAGAAACCTTGTAAGCATCTACCATGGATGCCCACAAGGTGTTCCTTGGAAAGGCGTTTAAGGCATATCTCAAAATATCCCGGTTCTCTACCTTCTGTCCGATTGCGTGTAGACCGTTGAGTAGCTCTTGTATCCGGGCATGGAGTTGGGGAGCCATCTCGCCTTCCTGCAACTTAATATTATACAATTTATTGAATAATAAATCCCGTTTACTGACCTTAGTATCGGAGGTTCCTTCGTGAAGCTCGATCAACTTCTCCCACAATTCCTTGGCGCTCGAAAAAGGGCCGACGCGGTTCATCTCCTCCTTCGTTAGTCCGCATTGGAGGGTGCAGGTTGCCTTTGCGTTGGCTTCTACCTTTTTGATGAGTGCCGGTTCCCAGTCCTCGTATGGTAGTAGCTTGCTGGTGGCATCAGTCGGTACTTGGAGCCCGGTTTTGACGATCATCCAGACTTCAAAATGAATCTGGAGATACGCCTCCATCCGACCCTTCCAATATCCGAAATCATCTCCGGAGAAGAGCGGGGGGCGAACAGTGCTAAAACCTTCTTGGAAAGCCATTTAGATCTAGCACGGAAAAAGATGAGAGAAACAATGTCCCAGGACTTGATCCTAGATTAGCAGTGCAGTATGAAAATAATAAAAACGAACTCGAGTGGTGTTGCACCAACTTTGAGCAAAAACAATTCAAATAGATAAAGAATTGGAATGTAGCAACTATACTAATTCCAATTGACTCCGAAAAATTTAAAACACCATGAAAAAATTACTTGATTGGTGGTTGCACCAAATCAAAGCAACCCCGCTCCGATACCAATTGTTGGATCGAGATCGTGCTAGAGGGGGGGGGGGTGAATAACACTCGTGGCTTATTCATGTTTCGTATTTCGGAAATCGTTCGAGAAAGCACAGCGGAAATAATAAACCAAGCACACAGAAAAGATAAAGGACACCAAGATTTTACTTGGTTCGGAGCCTAGGACAACTCCTACTCCAAGGCCCGCGATCGTTGATCACTTTCTGTGGGCAACAACTATATCGCGCAAAGATTGTACAAAGATGCATTACAATAAATGCAATAACAATAAAAGAATTATACCGATGACAGAATGGTAATTTCGGAGCTCAGGGTCATCGGGGACTTGTGACAGTACTTCAGGGCGTCTTTTGGAGCAGCACGTTGTAGTAGAAGCACTTGGAATTCGTTGATCTGATTGCTGCCTCGAGAGCTCCTTTTATACACTGCTGGAGGCGCCTCAATCACCATCCAAGGCGTCTCCAAGCCTCCCGAGTCGTCCGCGTGGATCAACACAGAACATGTCGCACCTCATCCACTCGAAGTCGCCTCCAAGCCACTCCAAGGCACCTCCAAGCTCTGGTCCAAGGTGCCTCCAGCTTCATCCGAGGCGCCTCCAGCACTGCTTCGCAGCCAGCTCCTGATTTGCACCCGAGGCGCCTCCAAGCTCCATAGAGGCGCCTCAGATACTATTCATCCGAGACAAACTTTGTGATTTTGGTACCTACAACTATGTTAGTCCCAAAATACCCTGCACCACAGAGTTAGCACATAATAATAGTAAGAATATGAAAGTGTGACAGTCTCCCGGTTGTCCTGTTCTGACTTCGGATTTCCAACCGAAAACCTTAGGTCAAACTGACGCCTACTGTTCCCTCTTCCGAGGAACGCGCCCTCACCTACTTCCCTCAGGAGAGATTACCTGATGCTAGTACGGTCCTCCAGACCTGACTGGACTTTCCGCCTAGGGTTACGACCCCCTAGGATCTAGGGTTACCGCCCCCTAGGGTTTTTCTACACCTAGGGTTACCACCCCCTAGGACCTAAGGTCCCCCCCTAGGATTTTCCTCCACCTAGGGTTACCACCCCTTAGGACCTAGGGTTACCACACCCTAGGGCTTTCCTCTTGCCTAAACGCAACTAGGACTTTAGCCTAACCGCAACTAGGACTTTAGCCTAAGAATAGTTAGGACTTTCCTGCAAGCTCAATTAGACATATTAGATCACAAATAAACTTAACTTTAAATTTCTTTGCCATTATCAAAACAAAGGTTTGATTGTCAGATGCTTCCCGCACCAACAAGAAAGTCGGAGTTGCATCTATTGAGGAAAAACTCTGAGAGACACGTTTAAGATGGTACGGATATGTTCTTAGACGATCAATAAATGCTCCAGTTAGACGATGTGAAACTATGATAAACATGCATATCAAACGAGGAAGAGAAAGACCAAAAAAGACTTGGTTAGCAATAATAAAACAAGATAAAATTTATTTAAATATAGATGATGATATAATAGGAGATAGAGCTCAATGACGTAAAAGGATTCATGCAACCGACCTCACCTAGTAGGAAAAGGCTTGGTTGTTGTTGTTGTTAGGACTCTGATTTGAGACGAGGTTCTTGAAGTCGGATTTGGTTTGATTCGATCTTCTTTTTGAGGCGGGTACTTCTAACTTATCTCTTGATATAGTCATTTTAGATATGCATAATAGTTTATTTCTAGTGGTAATGATTATGTTTGCATCTGCTTTGATATGCCACTATCTGGTTCCTGTTGTCTGCCTATATTCCTATCTGTTATGCATTCCTACTTATATTTTCTTTGATTGCCACCATGTCCCTGTTCATAGAAATAGTTACTTACATTGCCTATTGTGTAGTAGTCTTGTTGTTTGTCATATCTGATTTATGTACTTAGGTTTTGATACCTATACCATCGTATGATTTATTTCTTTCTGGTGCATTTTATATTGAGGTGTATACTGTCAGTATCTACATATTAGTGTCATGCATCATCTTGCATGCTTTTATGCTAGCAATGGTCGGCTCCATTATTGCTGAGTGTATCGCCAATTGCATGATCTGCACACACAACCACTCATGGGTTAGTAGTACATCAGGCAGGGTGTGTACAGTTTGCTTTGTCAGGGCTCCGCTAGTCCGCTCCTAGGTAGCGATGACTGCAACGTGTAGCGGGCAGGGATCCCTCCCCTATGATACAGGGAGATTAGAGCTTAGGCTCCCCCACTATGTTTGGGGTAGGAGGATAGGTGTACTCTGACAGCATCCTGTCCACACGGTCACTCAGTAGCAGTGATGGCAGAGTGCACAGTTGTCATAGCCCTACCCACTCGGTCTCACCATCGCATGTGAGATGACTGACTGGCGTTAGGGATGACACATGTCATTTTTGCACCATATGCATAGATTGCATTTATTGTTTGTGATTGCTGCATTTGTTTGGGTTGCATATGTTTGACATGCATACAGGTGACATTTTGTATCTAGTATGACAACTTGTTACATTCAGATAGGAGGTCCTGGTGAGTATAGTTTTCTATAGCCCTTTTCAGTTGAATTTCCTTTTATTGTTCAGAAAATTGTACCGCATGATTATTGCTGTTAGTTATAACTTATTATGTATGTCTATCTAGTATCTGTTGAGTTGTTGAACTCACACCGTTGCTTTATATTTTTATTTCAGGTTGATGTCGTCAGGAGGTTCCAGTTGCTAGTCCCCTTGCCGCAAGAACTTTCATTTTGGTCTTTTGGTTTTACATTTATGTGCCTTGAAACTAGGATCTAGACTTGGATTGGTTTGTACTATGGATTTTGTGTGGTTTGTCTTTAAGTAATGTACTGGTTGGGTTTTGTTTGCTTGGTGGATTTATATTTGGTATGTTTTGCTACGCGTCTGTCGGATGGGCATAAGAGGTAAGTTTAGATGATATTTTCGTTTTCTTTTGTATTGTGTTGACAGCCGGGGGTTGTTTTATTAGAACTGCGTGGATGGTTTTATTTTTGTTTGATATATATATACCAGCCCTGTTGCTGATGAGTGTGAGCCCTGAGGGCTATGCATATAAGTCTCAGATTGTTACCTGTACAGGGAAGATGTTGTCGAAATTTCTTCTGACAGGGACTACCTGGGGCATGACATGCACCACTGTCAATGCCTCCTAACAAGGTCGACCTTCCCTTCTACCTCTTGCCACCATCCAAGCCATCAGAAACAACAAATCCGACCGAACAACAACAAGGTGTCGATGCCCCTTTACTGTTGGTAGCTTCCACTTGATATCGGTCTCACAATCACCGACAGCAACTCCTTGGCCGCTGGCAATAGCCATTGGCTGCCGAAAAGTAAGCCAAGGTTGCTGCCCCTCCTTCTTTGTGTCGGTCATGTAGTTGGTCGAACCTCTCTTTGTGCTGCTTGGTATCCCTCGCTGCCACGCACAAAGTCGAGTCGGGGTTTCCTCTTTAAGATTGTGTCATCTCTTCGTTTGGCTAGTACCGAATCGGAGACGATAACTTTTGGCTTAGCAAATCCATCTCAAAGATATATCAACGTGAATATCAATAGAGGCAATCCTTGTAAGGATTGCTAGTTGATTACGTTTCCTCAACATGTCATCTGGCATCTATAATTTCATTATGAAATTTTATTATATAGCTATGTCTACACTGTGTATATTCTATGTGTGTGTGATACGTGTGTTATAATAATTTGAGGAAGCCTTACACTTCCGCTACTTGGTTTCATAATAATAATTTAAACATATATAGAAACATCCAACAACTATCAACTTACATCTGGCTTCTATAGCATATAATGGTGATGCGTTTAATAGATGTGGAGTATTATTAAGATAATGGAGTTTCTCAACCAATATAATTTTAGAAGGGGTAGTAACTAATTCAATAATAACCTATCAAATTAGAAAATTTTATTTAGAAATTATAAATGAAATAAAATTAGGTGGCCATCTTTAATATTTACCTCTTCAAGTTAGATGTGGTCCAACAAGACTCTCATATGATTAATATATGAAAGAGTAGATCTCTACTTATTTATTCGTGCTTCTTCAGTATTATATGATTTTTTGATTGGGTCATGCTCCAAAAACTATGTCTATTTCATAATACAGAGTATTGCATACATACTAATATATTATATATATATATATATATATATATATATATATATATATATATCAAATTTACCATAAAAAAGAAACTTACATCTGAAAGACTAGCAAACCCCTTTAAGTAAGGAACTGAGGTAATCGTTTGATATGTCTTAGTTGATGAAAAAATATCTCTGATGGTACGTAATTGGAGAGCAAAAAAATTAATAGATGACTTCAACCCAATTGAATCTACATAGATTATCAAAATCATCTACAATATCTACAACACTATAAGAACCTTATATGTACTAGAAGAAAATAACACGAACAAATATATATAAAATGTAAAATTTATAAAATAATAAACATCATCATGTACTTCAACTCTATGAGAATATATTTTAAGCAACTTCTCAATTCTTAATCTAGTAGGTTCTTTTTATTAGAGAAGTAAGCAAGAAAGAGATCACCTAATACATTAGTTGAGTTCATAGGAACGAAAGCACCTCTATAGACAATATCAAGCAATAGAGATACACTTATAGTGAAAGCAACTAGAATATTTGAAAATCTAAAATGATTAATTTTCTAATATGAGATATTAAAATATAAATGCCTATAATTTTTTAAAATATAAATAATTAACATAAAAAAAAACAAATTTCTTATAGTCGGGATACATAAACAATGTTTATAAGATTTTTAATAAACTACTTTGTCCTATGACTTCTCTATCTTTAGCAATATGATGGTGTTAGGTTTTCAAAAATAGAATCACATTGGTCTAACTTCTATATATATATATTTTAAATTGGGTGGAGTTGGTTTTTGAACAACAACACAATAGTGATGTTGTTTTTGAAATTCATTACCACAGTGGTACTAGTTCTTGAAATTTAGAATCACCTTGTTCAAAATATATACTCAAGAATTGCTCGTTAGGGTGGTGTTGTTCTTTCAAATCCAGAACCACCCTAGTGTTGGTTATTGAATTACAACACCACAATATTGATGGTTTTTGAAATTCAATAAATTTTGATCAAAACTCATTGATAGATTTTCAAACCCTAAACTCTAAACTTAATACAAAATTAGTGAATGCAAGTTAATAGGTGAAAGACAAACCCTAAACATATGCAAGAGAGGGGACTACATTAGAAATTAGATACATACCTTTGGAGAGGTTGAAACACCTTCTTGTGTCATTCTAAAATAGTAGTACAGTTTACAATAGGAGAGGAGGGAGATGACTAGCATTGGCATCATGACACAAGATGATAAGACAAAACTAAACCCTAAACTCAAATGGGAGAGGGAAAGCTTATTAGTAGGTGAGTTTCGATGATAACCCTAACTCACTTATCGCGATCTAAGAGGGGAATAAAATGACCTATGTGCAAGCAGAGGCGGATCCACCAAGGGGGCAGCGTCGGCGATCACCCCCCCCTTTTGCCAGCGAAACGAGAAAAAAAAAATGGAGGCCATAAGAAACTCTTTGCACTTCATTGTCGTCGAAGGAAAAAAACCAGTAGTTGCTGGAGAAAATAAAATGAAGAAAGTTTTGTTTTCTTAACTTTGAACCTAAGTTTACATATATAAATTAGGTTTATTTTTTTATTTTTCTTTTTCTCACACCTGCTTTTGCTTTCCGCCACTCAGGAAGAAAACGTAATTGCTTTTTTTCTTTCTGCTGACCAAAGGTGAAGTTGTAAGCCCGTGAAGCTACCTTTCTGTCGCTGTACCACCACCCACCTCTTGCCGAGTGCTGACCAGCGGCTCTTGCAGGCAAGTTGGATCTTTGGCTAAACCCTACCGCCCGACGCAAGGGAGTCAGCGGATAGAAATTGCCTGCCACCGCCCAGCAGGCTATTATGCCGTCGCTGGCCTACTGCCTCCTAGTTGCTTGTGGTCCCGGACCCGGAGCTCCCCTGCTGGCCACATGCGCTGCCTAGCTTCACACGCGCTGCCTAGCTTCAACCTTCAGGTAAGTGGCCTTTATTTTATTTTATTTTAATTTTTTGATTGTTTCCTGATTATAATGTATGATTTATTAATAATTATTGACTTATATAATTAACAATTGAAAATTTTGATTGTTTAAATGTTTAGTTCATTTGTATATTTGATTGTTCGATACTTTAAAATTTAGATTTTGTATATTTGATTGTTGGATAATTTGTAATTTAGTTTTTGTATAAACTCAGAATATGTAATTAGTTTTTGTTATTAATTGTTAGTTAATTGTGATTTGTGAATATTGATAATTTATGCTAAATTATTTTTTTTAAAGAATTGTGTCGTTGAATGATGCTAAATAATTTAATTATTTTATTGTTAAATTGTTCACATTAAGTTTAGTAAAATAATATTTTATGTTGATAATTTTTCCCATATATTATAATTTATAGAAAATGTTGAAATATTTTGCAAAGAGACCTAGGAGTTCAATTGAATTGTCTAATATTCCCGATGAAGAGTCTACTCCTGCACCACAACCACCACCACCTCCTCCTCCTCCTTCGTAAATTTTATTTGAAAATATTAGAAATCTGAGTAGTGAAGTAGAAATTATTGTCGATCTTGGTTTACGAAAACTGATTGAAGAGTATGATGTTGGTGTTAGAGATCATATTCAAAAAGAATATGTTACTATGAGCCCTTGTCAACCTCGAGGCCATAATTTTCCAAGAAAAAAAATGGGTAAAGACAATAGATGTTTTAGAGACGTTTGGTTTAAAGACCGTGATTGGTTGGAGTATAGTATTTCAAAGGATGCAACCTTTTGTTTCTGGTATTATCTTTTTAGACATAATAATATAGGGTTTGGAGGAGATGATGTGTTTACGAGATCTGATTTTGTAAATTGAAAAAAGCAATTAAAAAATTCAATGAGCATGTAGGTGTAGTTGGTAGTGATCACAATGAGGTAAGAATACAGCTTGAGGGTGTCAAGAATCAAAGACAAAGTGTGGAGTATTCATTTTTATCAGGGAAATATGAGATTAAAGTTGCTTATCGCAAACATCTGACTGCCATTTAAAGGTAATTTGATTTTTGTTGTTACAAGGATTGCCTTTTTGGGGACATGATGAGTCTTCGACATCATCCAATAGAGGTAATTTTTTAGAATTGCTCAAATGGTATAGCTAAGAGTGGCTATAAGTTGTGACAATTGTTGGAATGAATGCACCTAGAAATAATCAAATGATTGCCCCAAAAATTCAAAAGCAATTGGTGAATGCTTGTGCAGTTGAGACCACAAATGTTATTCTAGCTGATCTTGGAAATAGGTGGTTCACTTTACTACTTGATGAGGCTCGTGATTGTTCAGTAAAAGAGCAAATGCCAGTTGTTATTAGATATGTGAACAAACATGGAGAGGTGATTGAACGATTTATGGTTATAGTTCATGTTGCAACAACTACAGCTGCTTATTTGAAGGAGGCAATCAACTCTTTATTTGCTAAGTATGGTTTGTCAGTGGCGAGATTGAGGGGTTAAGGATATGATGGTGCTTCAAATATGTCTAGAGAATTTAATGGCTTAAAGTCATTGATAATGAAAGAAAATCCATATACAAGGTATGTTCATTGGTTTGCTCATCAACTCCAGCTAGTGTTTGTAGCTATTGCTCAAGCAAATCAATATGTTTGTGATTTCATGTGGATTGTTGGTTCGATTGTCAACACATCTGCATCATGTTGCAAAAGGGTCGACAAACTTCGACAACTTTAACATGACAAAAAAGTTAAACTTCTTGAAAGAGGAGAGATTAATTCTGGTAGAGGACTAAACAAGAAACTAATCTAGCTAGACCTGAATATACACGATGGGGGTCTCATCATTCAACTTTATGTCATATTGAACAAATGTAGTCATCTGTTATAGAGGTTCTTCAAATTTTGATTGATGATGGTGATCATTTTTCCAAGGGTTTAAGTAGAACTTTGGTTGAAAGAATGGAGAGGTATGAATTTGTGTTTATTCTACTATTGATGAAATGTATATTGACAATCACAAATCATTTGACAACAGTTCTACAAGAGAAAGATCAAAATATTGTGAATGCAATGCATTTGATCAATAATGTGAAAGGTAAATTGCAAAAGTTAAGAGATTCTACATGAAATGTTTTACTTGAGGACGTGAAGACGTTTTGTAACACTTATTCCATTGAAATAATTGATATGACAGATACCATCAACAACCGTAGTCGTTTAAAGAGAGATGGAAAAAATGTTAATTTTTATCACTACTACCATGTTGAAATCTTTTGTGAGGTATCTTCATAATTTTTTTTATTTACAATCAATTAATTTCTTTTAAACAGTAATATATTTATTAATTTTTACTTTTATTGTTTGGTTTTCAAATTGCAGGTTATCGATATTATTCTATAGGAGATGGATAGTCGTTTCTTTGAAACAACTACAAATTTACTGATTTATATGTCATCCTTACTCTAGGAACTCATTCTTTAGATTTGATGTACAGAAGTTAGTGCGTCTGACTCATTTTTATGAGGATGATTTTTCTTGGAATCAGCGTATGTTAGTTGAACAAGAGATTCAAATATATACTGATGACATCAGATCAGATGAATGGTTTGAAGACATTTCAGATTTGGGAGATCTTGCAAAGAAAATGATTGAAACAATGAAGAACCATGTGTTTCCTTTGGTTTATCGGATGATTGAGCTAGCCTTACTCCTTCCCGTTGCTACTGCAACCGTTGAAAGAGTGTTTTCGGCATTGAATATTATCAAAATAGATTTGTAAAACAGGAATAACAGTTTGGTAGTCTATATCGAGAAAGATATTTTTAATACTGTCGACAATAAGTCAATTTTGTAACATTTTTAGAACATGGAGTCTTGAAGAATACAATTGGCATGTATTAGTTAGTAGACTGTTTTAATATTATTGTACGAGTTTTTTCATAATATTGTACCTTTTCTTCTGTATGTCAAGTTATTTAAAAAATATTTTTTTAATTACATGTAATTTATTAACCGTTCAAAAAAAATAGTCGTACTTAGATCGTCCCTTTATACTTAAATTCCTGAATCCATCACTGTGTGCAAGATTTTGACTTCTAATGTTTTTGGCGACTCAATAGAGAAATTGCATTCGACAAATTGAGGAAGAAGAAATTTTCTTTTCTAAAAGAAGATATTTAGTCAATTCTTGAGCAGAAAGAAATGTCGAGATCAAGTGCATCTGAACTATTCTTTTTTTTTTTAAATGACTCAAAGGCTTGAGAAAAAGGGAAAGAGGTAAACTATTAATTAGAGGGGTAAAAAAGAAATCAATCGTGCCCTTTGGACAATATAATACTTAAATACGTCTTTTGAAAATTTATTAATTTTAGATGCGCCCATTAACAAATTACCGATTTATTAAATATTATGGACAAATATAGTTAAGGAAATTCAAATTAAAAGAATAATATTTATGTTTAAGGTTAATTTTCTTTTATGCTTTTATCTACATAATAGAAACATTAAATACTTTCATTGAAATTATTCTATTTTAATTTTGATCTGTATTTTTTTATATATAAAGAAATGAAGTTAAATATACATAATTAAATCCGAAAGAATATGTATATAAATATCAACAGAATTGAAATATTCTAATTTACAATTTAGAAAACTCAACAAAATTTTTAGAAAATTATTCAGTTCCAATTCATTGGCTATAGTTTAGGAGACTTTTAAGAGATTTTTTTTTAAAAAAAAATAGACACATTTTCTGCTTTTTATGATTTAAATAAATTAGGGCATCATACTAAATTTTTCCCATATTTCTCTTCAACCAACATCCATTTGCCACAGAAACAAAACAAAAACAGTTTAATTAGATTCCCTTACAACTTACAGCTATGAACAGCTGGAATAAGTTGAAAGACTGAGACAATCCAAGCCAGCATCAAAGGTCAAGTAACATATGCATTTTCTTGAACTTCTTTTTTTCTTGAAAAGTATTTTTGAGATAATAAATCACATCTAATATTTATGTCCTACTTGAAAATGATCAGAAATGAGAATTCTAGGTGAAGCTGGCAAATCCTTTCACTCCCCCCAAAAGAAAAGCTGTCAAATTCCCTGTCAATTAGTCTGAGCACTTGAAAATAGATACAGTTAACAGCTAAATACAGTTAGCAACCTCAGTGACAAACAATACTGTTCTTCCTTCCTTCCCTTAGCTTGTCCCACTCTTCATAATTTAAGTTTTTTCTTTGTTATTTTTTTTTGCTTGTCAGCATTGTCATAATAGAAAGAGGCGTTTTCTAAACAATGCTCCGATCATGGACAAAAACAAGAAGTAATCTAGTTTAACGACCATTCTTCTAAGAATATGTATGCATTGCTTACATGTACTAGATTTAAACAGTGCATGTAAAATAGAGCAGATGGAAATTAAGTAGCAGATGGAAAAAGGAAGTCAGCTGCTAGAGAGAGAGAGGAGAGCAGAAGATGCGTCATCAAAGTTGAGAGCGTAGCTGAAGGCATCATAGTGAAAGCTCAAACGCTGCTTTTGATTTCTTCCTTTGCTCACCTGCCTCTTGATCTCTGCCCTCAATTTCCAGTACAAACTCCTGAAGCCTCTCTTGCCGGCTTCAACCACCCCCATTGCAACCACCGCAGTATCACACAGATGAACTAACCAGAACTGATCACCTCTAATTCCCTAGCTCTCATTTCAGGCATGCAAATCGAAAGAATAGGAGCTACTTTGTTGTGTGTAGTGTAGAGGTTTGCTTTATAGCAGTGGAAAGATGCTTTGAACTTTCAAGCATACTCTCTCTCTCTCTCTCTCTCTCGACTGGGGGAGTTTTGAGTGAAAACTCAAAAGAAAATGATGGTGTCAAATTGTGATCATTGGACTTGGATGGGAAGATCTTCTCGAGATGTCGAAGTAGATCACTGAAGTGGGCTCTTGTCAGAGCGATATTATCTATCTGACTGAAAGCCAATTGAGTCTCAAGTCGATTTGAGATGAGATTAACAGAAAAGTTATTGACGAGTACAATCACCGGTTCAATTATTTATCTTTTGAATATGGCGCAGCGACTTACATTGACCAAATGCTGTGCAACTTTTTACGTTGCCTCAGTTACGGGAAGATGGATCGAGCTGGCCACTGTTTTGTCCAGTCTCCTCGAATTGAAATGTACACTGAGTCCGGTCATGAGGAGTGTGCCATGAACAGGGGAAAAAAGAAAAAAGAAAATAGAAACTGGAGTGGTAGAATTGGGCACGCATTCTTCCTATTCAAATCAAACAAAAAGTGTACCACCACAATACAGAGCCAGTTTGCTAGTTGATTTATGTAGGAAGCTCTGCTAAATCCAACCTTTATTTAATGAGATAGCGGGAGTCAGTCAGAAATAAATATACTGTAGAATGATTATTGATTTTCAGTATTGATTTTCTTTTTCCCTGTGTGAATTTTAAGGTAATTATTATTAATAATTAAATTGTTGTTTGAAGTCAATGGTATATATAGTGTGTGTTGGTTTGTGGTGGCCTAGGGCTGTACTACTGACAAGGAATCGAGCGTTGCAGGAGGGAGTGATGGTGGTGGTGTCGGCATGTGCGACGGCAGCGCAGCGTGGTTACGTCGTCAGTGCTGGCCGGGGCACAGAGAAGAGATGATTGATACACACATGCATACATCTATGACTTATGCTGCATCGATCCCGGCCCATATCACGTGAAGACCGTGATACCTCCCCGTATTATATTGCCATCGCACTGCAGATGGCTTTATTATCTTGATTTGGTGGTCTGTATATTGTTATTGTGGTAAAAAGGTGAAATGCTCATTTCCAGTGTCTCCGTCGTACCCGACCCAAGGTCATCACGAAGGAGATAAATCGTAGCATCCGAGCGAGCATATGATGGAAAGGGTGTAATACGGGAATAGAGGATTTATTCTCCAGCTGTCCCGAGGATCGACCCTGCGACCTCATTGTGACAACACCCGCTATATACCAACTCAGATGACCTGCGAGATCGATTTGTATATTGTTATTGTCCACACCAAAGGTTGTCAAAGTAACATATGATTAAGTAACTTTTGGAAAGAAATAAATTATACTCCTCTCATGTGTATAAAAGGCTTTTATGTGTATAAAAGGAAGAGAGTTTTATCTCTTGAGAAGGGCAAGACTCTCACTTTTCTCCCTTTTCTTTTGGTCACACGAGTACAAGACTTCTCTCATGGGACATTACCATCGGATCCCAAGGACGTTTGAAGCGAGGAATTACAAAGAAGACTCTTGTAGACTTCTTCCTAATCCTGTGAGAATCCGAAACCAACGAGGTAATCATCTCGATCGAGAAATGACATTAGTATCAGAGCCTTCCCATTCCTCTCTCTGGAAGAAGATGATTTTGAACCAACGAAGATCTCCACCGCCGACGATGGGGATAGCTTGGTTGGCAACGACCCAACACCCACACAGGAGTCTGGGGTGCCTATTAGATATCGGCGACTGATGACTGCAAGGGATTATGTTGAAACACTGCGCTCTTCTCCCTCGACTAACTCGGTCGATGCTCACGTGCATGGTGGAGGCACTTCATGTGAAATGGACGGAGGCACTGCTCGTGAGCACACTACAGGTGCTGCTTGCGAACCTGCGAGGGACGCATCACACATCCATGTGGATGGGCGCGCCATCCATAGCCATGCAGACCTCGCGGCCCGTGGCAACGCGCATGAATGTGACAATCGCGGCCTCCCGTGAGGCCGCATAGTCCGTAGTCACATGGGCTGGCAGGCCACGGACGCTCTTCGCCACGCGGGTGCGAACGACCTCGACGTCCTTGGCCTCACGAGAGGTCAGCATGCCTCACACGTAAGCATGGAGGCGACCATGGCCCAGTGGTGCGCAGAGAGGTCAACAGCTTAGGCGAGCGCGGAGGTGACCATGGCCCAGGCGCTTTTGCAGGTGTGCGCGGCGGTGGTCCACCCATGACCAGACACATGTTTCTGATGGAACAAACCCGCATGAGGGCGTCGGCTCGTCAGCGATGTGAACTTGACCGTCTTGCAAGACGTCGCTCTAATGTGGTTTTGTCTAGCAGACCTCGTGGTCAAGCTCGACTTAGCCGCATTATTAGACATGAACCTGCAGGGAATGCTGACCCGATCTCTCGTCACCATCATAATGAAAATTTGGCAGTGCGATGAGTCCGACGTCACATATGACATGTTCCCTAGCGCCGTGCTATGACTCCCACCTACCTCCAGACGATTGCTTTAGCTATTATAATGTTATCATAGTTTTAAACATGATTTTATTAGTACTTCAGATCATTATTAGCTTCATGATTATGAGATTGTCTTATTTAAGTCCATGCAATAAATTTAGTTGGTTTGCTCTTATAATAAATTTTTTCATGCACTTCATATTCCAGCAATCTATGTATGATCCGATGATTTAAAATCATGTGCTGCATCCTTTATTAAAGGAAAGTTTTTAAACATGCATGATTACTTGTTATTTGAACATGAATGATTCATTATTGTTCAAAATTATTCTAATATCTTTTGAATATGATTAGTTGCTATTAATTTTTATTTGAATATTCATGTTTAGTAGATACATACTTATTAATTGAGAGATATTAGTTCCTCTCCCTTTACATTATTTGATCGAAATTATCCTAATAAAATTGAATATTCTTATATGAATGAGAGATAACTATAGTACTCTAAATCTACTTTTGATCTCATTATATGGAGAATATTTAATATTATAATGTAGTTTTTGGGTCAAATAAACTGATGTGTAGAATTATCAATTTAGCCTTCTCATTATTATTTTAAATGTAGTGATTCACCAATGACCTCGAAAAATATTATTGCTGACTTAACGAAAGGGGATAAATTAGATGACACTAACTATGACATATGACATATGACATATGACATCGAAAAATCCAATATCTCTTGAACGAGCAAGAGTTGCTTGATCACTTTACTACATCCATGACCCCGCCTTTAGAAGGCAACACTGCTCTACACCGACGAGATCAAGAGGCTTACAACTCATGGTTCAACAAAGATCGCAACACACGCTTTACACTGTTAAGCAACATGTAGGATGATCTGATTGACAAGTTTGAAAAGTGTAAGACTGCCAAGGATATGTGGGATAACTTGAAAATTGCTTTTGAAGGAACCTCTACCACGAGGTTAAGGGCTATTGTTTTAAAATTTGAGACCCTCTGAAAAAATCCCTGTCAGAACATGATTGAGCATCTCAGGATGATGTCAAGCATGATCCATGACTTGAAGTCTGCAGGTCATGATCCCACTGTTGAGCAGTATGTGTAGGCTGTCATAAGATCTTTGCCAGACTCTTGGACTCACATGAAACAAATCCTCACTTACAATGAGAGCATTAAGAATTTTTCTGACATCTCTTGACATGTGGAGTTAGAGGCTGAGCACGAGGAAGCTATGCACACTACTGCCCTTGTCGCCCAGGGAGGCAGACAACAAGACAAGAAGGGTCCAAAGAAGAACTTCAAGAGGAAGAGACAAAATGTTACATCCACTTCCAAAGAGAGGTAGACACCGAAGCGCCAAAGAGTCAAGCGTGGTGGAAAGAAAAACAAGTCGAAGGCCAAATGCTATAATTGTGGACAATTGGGGCATTTCTCTTGTGAATATACTCAGCTGAAAAGATATTCCAATTTCTTTGCTCTCCAACTATGCATGTTAATTCACATATTTTAGTTCCTCGAGCAAATCCTGAATGGATAGTGGATTCAGGAGCGACTAAGCACATAATAAGGGATCGAGCAGGATTCATGGATTATCACCAAATCTCAACGGGATTGCAAAAAGTATACATGGGAAATGGTTCCAGCGAGGAAGTCCTTGGAGTCAGTGTGTATCAACTCAAGTTAAAGACTGGACGAGTCTTAACCCTCCATGACGTACTCTATGCGCCTAAAGTTCAGCATAATCTACTATAAGTCTCATCATTATTGGCATTAGACTTCTCTTTTTCTTTTGCTAGCAACCAAGTTGACATTTGTTTGAACAATATTATATATGATCATGCTTTATTCATGGATGGTTTGTTTAAATTAGATTTGGATTATCATGTGTCTTATGTGGTGAATACTGATAATAACCTTAATTCAAAAATTTAACATGCTCGGCTAGGACACATAGGACAAGATAGAATCACAAGGTTAGCTCGAGAAGGCTTGCTAGGCTCACTCGCTAAAGTCAATCTTCCTGTGTGTGCATCGTGTTTAGCCAGTAAAGCATGTCGCAAGCATTTTGGAAAGGCTAAGAGAGCCACTGAACTCTTACAATTAATCCACTCCGACATTTGTCGACCCATGAGGGTGAAGACCCGTCAAGGGGCTTCATATTTCCTCACATTTATAGATGATTATTCACGATATGGATATGTCTATTTGATCGCTCACCGTTATGAAGCATTAGATTGCTTCAAACACTTCTTGGTAGAGGTTGAGAATCAATTAGGAAAAACCATAAAAGTTCTTCGGATAGATCAAGGACGTGAATATCTTTTGGATGAGTTTTGAACTTTATGTGAAGAAAAAGGAATACGCAGACATAGGATGAGTTCTGAACTTTATGTGAAGAAAAAGGAATACACAGACAATTAACTATTCCAAATATACAGCAACAAAATGATGTTGCTGAAAGACGGAATAGAACACTGCTAGATATGGTTAGGTCGATGATTGCATATGCCAACCTTCCAATATCCTTTTAGGGGGATGCTATAATGACTGCAGCCTATATCCTTAACCGCGTACCTTCATAGTTAGTTCCTTCCATCTCTTATGAGTTATGGCGTGGTGAAAAACCAAATTTAGATAATCTACGGCCATTGGGTTCAGCGGGATATGCCCATGACACTTCTCATAAGTTTGGAAAACTTGACCCTAAAGCTAGAAAGTTTATCTTTATAAGATATCTTGAAGGTTCCAAGGGTTATGTCTGTAGGACCGTTGGGCCGGCTAGAAGGGGGGTTTGAATAGCCCTGTAAAAAAAACAAAAGCAACCCTTCTCCAACTCTTAAACTAACACTTGTATAAAATTAGCTAAGCAGAAATACAAGAAAAAGAAACGAGGCACCGTGTTTGACTTGGTTACAACTGGGGAGGTTGTTAATCCAAGGAAAGTGATCGCACTAAAAACTCCTTCGGGCGGAGAAGCCTCTTACACCGGTGAAAGCACAAAAATAGAAGCTAAACTAGAACAGTGAGCGCACAAGTGTTTGGAATGCTAATTACTGAGTTGATTGAAAGCTTCTGGACCAAGGCTATATTTATAGCCTTGGTCGGGGCGCCTGGAAGGATTCCGGGCGCCCTGGGGGGGATAAAACTTTATCCCCCAACGTCCAGAACGCGAAAGACGCGTTCTGGTCAAACTTCACGTTCCGGGCGCCCCGGACGGTTCCGGGCTCCCCGGGCTGCTCCGGGCGCCCCGGACAGTTCCGGGCACCCCGGAGTAAAAAGTAAACTCTGGTTGACTTTTGCGTCCGGGACCTCTGCTCCGTTTTAGTCCCGCCTCGGTCCGGGTCTTCTGCTCCGGATCCGCTTACTTGGGTGATCTCTGCCATCCGGAATAGGGCTCACCCGAACCCAACTTCCGGTCTTCTCGAGCAGCCTTCCGCTCCGGCTTCTCGTCCCTCGGAATTGTCGCGTGTCCCTTCTCGTCCACCAGCGTACTCATCCGCAGACTTCGTCCCTCGGTCGCACCCCGTGCCGACCTTCGCGCTAGCTGCGTCTCTTGCTCCCCGAGCAATCTTCCGCTCCGGCTTTCGTACCTCGGAACCACCGCACGCACTTCCTTCTCGTCCGCCGGTGTACTCTTCCGCAGCGCCTCGTCCCTCGGACGCACAGCGTGCCGTCCTTCTTGCTAGCTGCGTCTTCCGCTCGAGTACCTGTGCTCCTAAGCTCCTGCACACTTAGACACAAGGTTAAATACACACAGGACCTAACTTAACTTGTTGATCACACCAAAACAACCTTGGGGTTCCAACAATATCATGTACAGACAACATCCGAAATAGAAAAAGATGTCCAAGATGTTGTTTTCTTAGAAACAGAATTTTCTAGTATCAGCACACTAGAAAGAGTCTTGATCTCCATGTGTTGGATGACCCTAATGATATTCTACTATCTTCCAGTGAAGGGAGGGAATTAGTTCCTAACCAGGAAGCTACCGAAGATAGTAGAGATGATCATGAAAGTGGGAGCTTTGTGCCTAGTGGGAGCACAACTATAGAAGAACAAGACGATCAGATACGTCGTAGACAACGTGGACACATATATACCTTATAGTCAATTTGAGATTGAAGAGGAAGCCCTTGTGTGCCAGCTTGCTGATGATGATGAGCCTACTTTTGTTAAAGAAGTATTAACTTCATCTGCTAGTAAAGAGTGGAAGGAAGCAATGCAAGATGAGATGAACTCTATGAGTAAGAATCAAGTTTGGGAACTTGTCGACCTCCCTCCAGGGCGTAAGGCTATTGGAAATAAATGGATTTTCAAAGTCAAATGCAAGGTGGATGGATCAATCGACAAATATAAAGCACGACTTGTAGCGAAAGGATATACTCAAAAGGAGGGTATAGATTTCGATGAGATATTCTCCCCAATGGTGAGATTCACATCGGTTTGCCTTATTCTAGCTATGGTTGCACATTTAGACTTAGAACTTTTTCAGATGGACATTAAAACAACATTTCTCAATGGAGAACTAGACATAGAAATTTACATGGTTCAATCGGAAAATTTTAAGGCAAAGGGACAGGCATACAAAGTTTGTCATCTCAAACGTTCCATTTATGACCTCAAACAATCATCGAGACAGTGGTGTTTTAGATTTCATAAATCTATTATCTCATTTGATTTTGAGATGATTGAAGAACACCATTGTGTGTATGTTAAACGTACGACGAAAAAGATTCTTATTTTGTCATTAAATGTTGATGACATTTTATTGGTAGGAAATGGCATGGAATCTATCGGAGCCACTCAAAAATGGTTGTCTTTTGTCTTTGAGATAAAAGACATGGGTGAAGCAAATTATGTGCTGGGAATAAAGATCACCAGAGATCGTTCGAATAAACTTATGTGTTTGTCATAGGAGACTTATATAAATAAGATTCTTGAGTGATTTTGGATGTATTATTCCAAACCCATCAATACTCCAGTTGATAAGAGTTATGTTTTAAGTATCAGTCAATGCTCACAAACTGATAAGGAAAAGAATGAAATGTCTAAAGTGCCATATGCTGCTATAATGGGAAGCTTGATGTATGCCATGTTATGTACACAACCAAACATTAGCTTTGCGGTGGGCCTTGTTAGTCATTATCAAAGTAATCCTGGTCTCGTTAACTGGAAAGCAGTTAAAAGGATTTTTTGATATCTCCGTGGTACTTCGGACCTTGTCTTATGTTACAAAGGAGGTGACTTAAGATTGAGAGGTTACAACGATGCTGATTGGGCCAGTGACAAAGATGAATGCAAATCCACCTCAGGTAATGTGTTTATGTTGGGTGGAGGGGCCATTTCTTGGAGTAGCAAGAAACAAACGTGCATTGCTTTATCCACCATGGAATCAGAATATGTCGTTTGTTCTGTTGCATGTCAAGAGGCTGTTTGGTTGTAGAGTTTCCTACAACAATTGACCATGACACAATTGACAAAGGATGCGATGGTGCTGTATGTTGATAGCACATCGACCTTGGCGTATGCTAAGGACCATAAATACCATGGACGAACCAAACACATTGACATTCGTTATCACTACATTCCGGATTTAGTTGCAAAGGAGTTGGTGGTTCTTCGACACATTTCAACAGTTCATATGTTGGTTGATCCACTAACTAAACAAATCCCGAGGGAGTCATATGTAACCCATATTAGAAATATGAGATTGTGTAAATTGTAACACAATATTTATTGACAATTATATTAAGCAATAATGTTTTCCTTCCTTATGTGTGTCTATAGTTAGAATACTTTACACATTAAGAAAAGTGTCACTATGCTCTGAATAGACCCCCCTCACATGGGTCATTCGCCTTGGCTCTAAGAAACCGAGCAAGATGAGATAACTTTTTTTTTTATCTATGGTGCTATGAGAGTGAGCAAGATAAATTTATATCTATGGCGCTATGAGAGCAAACAAGATATTTTTGTTTTATTGTCGCCTTAAACTGGATTAAGATGAGATCCCTCTAGATCAATCGTAGGATATGAGAATCAATTTCGTGAAGCCTTTATTAAGTCGGTTGTGAGTTTCAAGATATGACGTCGTGAGACTCGGGTTAGCCGTAGTGGGAGTGGCTAGACTAAGAATCGTATGGTGTTTTTTGTTGTTGTATGTGATACGTCCATAATGATGGAAGAACACCATAGCATGTGACCATACCATATGTGCATAAAATGACCATTGAAGAGAATGATGAATGAGATCTCTGTTTCATCATTGTGTGAACTCTTGGATCATAATTTGTTGATCCATCTGTACCCTTAGGACTTGAGATCTATGTCATAAAAAGGAAGCTTGATGTCGCTACTTTAGCATGCAACTTAGGGCTATGGCTGATACAATCCAGCGGGATATGACTAGGAAAGCTGTCAATACTAAATGAATTGACATGAGAACTCAAGAAAGACATCTAAATATTGCACCGTGTTTTGTGGCTCATACCTCGAGGGACTATGCCGACTTAGTGGCGATAAAGTCGTGAGCACAAAACATTCAAGTCTTAATGTCGCTAGTTTTAAGAGATCTGGGATGTCAAAATTGGTGAATATTGAAGATATCTAGGGTACCACGAGATTCCTTTAGAGTATTGTGATTCGTTAGTTTTGGTGATAACTTAATAGCACTACAAGAATATATGCTTTTAATGGCATTTAAAAGTGTCATCATATACTACTTATATTGACACTTTTAATATAGTGACATTAAGTCAAAATGTCCTCTATAGTGATGTCGTCTAAAGTCTTATGACATTTCCTAGTGTTACTATAGCATAAAAATAGTCACACTATTAATGTTATGAATAATTGTTATAGTGACAAAAACAATGTCACTATAAGATTTGTAATGACATTGATACATGCCTTTATTATAGTAATGATGACAAATTTATATGTCCTATAAAATCATTTAACAGGACAACTATAAGTGTCGTGTATTTTATTTATAGTGACAAGAAAAAATATCCTTAATGATAGTTTATAAGGTTAATTTAAAATTCCTCATTATGTAATTTGTAATGACACTTACAAATGTCTTCTATACTAGTCTATAATGTCTTCTATACTAATCTATAAGGACATTAAAAATTATCATTAATAGTTATTTATGATGACTTTTTGAAAAGTCTCTAATGGATTTGATGTTCTATTGTGACCTAAAAATTCTATATATTATGAAAGATGTCATCCATTTTCAATATTTTCATGATATAATATTCACGCACATAACAAATTAACATAAATACAAATAAAAAGTTTTAAAATATAAATTAAAATGCTAATCAATAATTGTCATTAATTTTCTAATCCATAAGGATAATAAATTTGTCACATCAAAAATATCTATATACCAATTACAAATGTACCCAATATATTTAGTTTTAGAACTAGCAAAAAATTAAGTCTCGTAAAGCAAAACATAACCAAACTTGTGGTGCATCTTCATTCTTCAACCATCACATCTTAAACAAAATCCAATATTCTTGTCACCTACAATAAAAATTCATATATTTATGTAAATAAAATAGCATAAAATAAAGAGATTAAAATTTAATTTGAACTAGCAAATATTTACCAAATGATAAATCGAGAAAATTCCACAGCATCAAATATAATTGGTTTAAAAAGACACTAACATTTACCTTACTATTGTGCCACAAAACTCTAAATGCACTTAGTAGAAGTCTTCTTCATTAACTGTCAACTGTAAATATAATTGATATTGGTATAAAAAAGTGTCATAACATGATGGGCATATACAATAAATAGTAGTTAATTAAAAAGTTACATATCATATCAAATGGCAAGGCCAAGCTATCATTCCTCCAAGTGCATTCTCAAACCTTTGTAAAAGATCATATGGCCTAATCAAACTCTCTTTCTGTTCTAGGACAACTAGAACTTGTATTTCACACCAATTTGGTCTCAACGCTTATCTTCCTACTTCAGTATTTGGATCCATGCTACGAACAACTCCTTTTGCCACAATTTTCATCGAATCAAATAGACTTTTTATCGAGACAGAGCATCCAACCTAACAAGGCAAAAAGAGAAGGTCATGATGAAAACAAATATGGTATACCATCAGCAGCAACATTTATGCTAAATAAGATTATACGTTATTACTCAATCTAACTGAATTCTCAACTTCTCAATAAGCAGCAATACACATACAAGAAATCAATAAATGACTAACTCATGATAATTATAATCTCACACAAAAAACATATATAGCTTGGAAGAAAGCAAACTAGATAAAGACTTTAACCTTAGAGATAAACTAACTGGATCAGAAAGTAATGGCCTACTTGATAATGTTGTGTGTTGTATACTGTTGTAATTTGAACCAAGGTTTTGGCTTGATTGATTGTAAATCTTTGATTCTAACATTGCAATGTGTTGGCCTTGTTTTCTAACTTGTTCATCCATTTTTTCTAACTTTTTCCTTTGCTCCATCACTATTCAGTTGCATGTACTACGACTTGGAACTTCTCCCATAAATCAGATGGGTTAACACCATCACCAAACATACGTACTCGGCCTGATCTATCTGGTCCAATGATTTGAGCAAATATGTCATTTTGACCAACTTGATCATCCTCATCTTCAGGAAGTTGATTTTCTAGTTCTTTCATTGCAGCCTTTACCAAAAAATCAAAAGTCATAATTTATACATAGTCATGATGAAAACCAATATCTTTGAAAGTAATATAGTTGTAGTTTATAATGTAACTTACCAATTTTTCCGCCACAATGTTGCTTGAGGGGCTTCCATTAGCATGAGTAAAGCAAGCATGGAATAATTTGACTCGTGATGGAGGGCACCCCTTTTCTTTTCCCTAAAATTATAGTTGTTAAAAGTTTGTAGATTCTAATGCATGCCAATTATAAAATTAATATGATAAATTATCAATTTTTGTTGCACTTGAGCAAAAGATCTTCTTCCAGTTGTCTGATTCATTATCTTTTGCTTCCAAGCAATCTTATTTTTTTTTCACTTCATTTCTAATATATTAAATTCAAAAATTGATACACGATACAAAAGTAAAAATGAAAATGTTCTAAATAGATAAAATATTATATACCTTTGATTTTTCTGAATTCCACTGAATAACTAATTTCACATATTGCTCTACAAAAGCTCTGTTATCTCTTTCTTCTAGAAGAACTTGCATTGGCAACTCAGGATCATAATGTTAGGACCTTCAGACGCGGCTAGAGAGGGGGGGTGTGAATAGCCGACCCCAAATTCACGTTTCTTTCTACAATTTTAATTAGCGCAGCGAAAATAAAAGATAGAAACGAAACAGGAGAATATCAAACCTTAAACGCGACGATATAACGAGGTTCGGAGATGATACTCCTACTCCTCGGCATGTCCGTAAGGTGGACGAATCCTATCAATCCGTCGGTGGATGAGACCCCGGAAAATCGGCTAATAAAAACTCCTTCTGGGTGGAGAAACCTTGCCACAATCTCTCTTGCAACAACAAGATCAGAGTACAAGAAATACAGCTAGAAGCCAAGAACAATATGAATGTAAAAACACTGGTTTGCTTGCCTTCTCGTCGACTGTTGATGAAGCAGCAATTTCACGGATGCCAACCACAGCAGCAACTGATCAGTTGGAAACCCAGCCGAGGGAAGCTCACACGAAGCTTCAGCAGTGGAGAGCTCAACAAAGCTCAGATTGCAGGAGCAAGAAGTCACCTGTAGATGCCCTCCACCTCGTTATATAACTTGAACCTACGAAGAAGATAGAAATCTAGCCGTTGTGTCTCAACGGCTAGGCCTGGACCGATCAGGCTCCACCCTGATCGGTCCTGGATGGTTCTGATCGGTCAGGGGACCGATCAGGCCCTAGGCTGATCGGTCCCCAGACTGATCCCAACTCTCATAGAGAGTGGTTGCCGAACCCTGATCGGTCTGTGGACTGATCAGGCCATAGGTGGATCGGTCCACAGACCGATCCCTCCTATTCCTTCTCCCAATCTGTTTGGTTACTGATTGGTCACCAGACCGATCAGATGACCCACAGTGAGAATCAGTGTATCACTGGATCGGTCAGCAAACCGATCCAGATACCCATAGTATCACTAGATCGGTCAGCAGATTGATCCAATTTCCCAGCCTTAAACCCTAAAGCCTTCCTGATCTAGAGAACGAGCTACCGAGCCCTCTTTGACCTAGTTCGTAGAATGAGCTACCGAGCCCTCTCCGACTTCGACATCTGGTCCAGAGAATGAGCTACCGAGCCCTCTCTGACCTAGTCCAGAGAACGAGCTACTGAGCCCTCTCCAACTTCGTCCGGTCCAGAGAACGAGCTACCGAGCCCTTTCCGACTCCATCCAGTCCAGAGAACGAGCTACCGAGCCCTCTCTGACCTAGTCCGGAGAACGAGCTACCGAGCCCTCTTCGACTCCATCCAGTCCAGAGAACGAGCTACCGAGCCCTCTCCGACCTCCCATGCCAAGCTTCCATACTTGGACTTTTCCCCGTGCCCAGCTCCCTGCTTGGACTTTTCCCGTGCCAAGCTCCCTGCTTGTACTTTTCCCGTGCCAAGCTCCCTGCTTGGACTTTTCCCGTGCCAAGCTCCCTGCTTGGACTTTTCCGTACCAAGTCTCCATACTTGGAATTTTCCCGTGCCAAGCTCCCTGCTTGGATTTTTCCGTGCCAAGTCTCCATACTTGGACTTTTCCCGTGCCAAGCTCCCTGTTCTTGTCAAACATAAAAATATAACTTCTCTATTCTTGTCAAATATCAAAATATACCTCGAGTCAGGTCAACTCGAGTCAGGTCACCCAGGTCAACCTTGACCTAAGGTTGCACCAACAATCTCCCCCTTTTTGATGTTTGACAAAAACCATAATCAAGTTAGGTTAACCCGATAACCTAACTTAGGTTTTCCAATAATTCTCCAATGTTCTTCCTTGAACATTCTCTGAATATTCTCCCCAAACTCCAATGTTCTTCCTTGAACATTCTCTGGACATTCTCCCCCTTTTTGACACACATTAAAAAGAGTGAATCAAGGTCAAGAGTTTCTTCCTAATGAAAGTCCCATACCTTTCATTGAAACCCTTAATTTCCCCCTTGATACTAAAGTCAACAATCAACTTAGTGATAATCCCATATCACTCATCCTCAGAAATCTTGACGAGTAAAAACTCCCCCTAAAAGTCAACTCCCCCTTGACCAATAGGTAAAACTCCCCCTAAAGGTCAACTCCTCCTTGACCATTGCACCAACAATGTCTTGGAGAGTTTCAACCCTTTAGAAATCTAAAGCACCAACTTCTATAGCTGAAATTTTAGACAACAGTCGAAAATCAGCATTTTGGCACGCTCTGATCGGTCACCAGACCGATCAGGACTCCACTGGATCGGTCACCAGACCGATCCACACTGCCCTGGATCGGTCCAGTGACCGATCCAGACTTCCCTGGACTGATCAGAATCTTCTCTGATCGGTCCACAATTCTCTGATAAGAATTTCTGATTTTTCTCCCGAAATTCAGAAACCCCTAAAAAATTACAGAAAATTTCAAAAATTGTAAAATTTTGAGGATACATTCCTCATAACATATATTATCATGGAAAAATAGTTTTCTATGAAAATAACTCCCATTTTTTAATCTTGATACAAAGTTCGAAAGACTTTGAAATAACTCAAGATTAATCCATCTTTGTATCAACTTGCTCAATGATGAATGATATCACTAGAAAAGCTTCATCAAGGTTTTTCAAATCAATTTTGAAATGATCTTAAACTATTCAATTTAGGACCACAATCTTAGGGCTAAATGTACATGACTTGTACACAAGTTTTCCCTATGATCCTCAAATTCGAATTAGGCTCATCTAGGTACAAGAACTATGCACCTTGATCCTAACTCATAATCCTAATATCTCACACACATCTAAGGTGTATCAAACACATCCAAGTCAATTTTGATGTGAGATATGGGTTTAGGTCATCTTAAGCTAAGTTCTCATGCATTTTCTAAACAACAAATTGATCTCCATATCAAATTGTGTTTCTATCCTTAAATCAAATTAATTGATCATAAATGCAAGAGATGATGACATGACATAATATCATAAGTGGAAACATGTGCCAATGTCATGATGTCATGTCATCAAGTATGAAACTTAAATAAGGCATGACATATAACTAACCTAAGTACTATCATGACATTTCAAATGATAATAAGTTAAATATGATGTCATGGCATGGTATATGACAAACAATGTATGGCAAATAACATATAAAGGTATAGAAAATACCTAATTCTAGCCTTAGTTGCCATTTTTGATAATTTTGATCATTTTACCATAAATTCTATATTCCTAAGTGTAATAGACCTAAAATCATATACTAAAGATTTTTAGATCACTATGTGCCAATTAGATCGACCCTAGAACAACTCCTCAAATGTGGTTGGCACACCCTAATCACCTTAGGAATAATTTTTAATTTCATTTTCAAGGCTTGATTACACCTTGAAAATTCCTAAAATGGCACCTTTTGCCATGAGTAGGTTAACTACCTATCTAATTAAGGTTGGCACACCCTAAACCATCTAGCGTGAAGGAATCACGCTCCTAGGAACCCAATACCTATTTGAGCTCATTGGGTTCACTAAATATTCACTAGGGATGACTTCCCTAGCAACCCTCCTAATGACCCTCCTAGGATTTAAAGCCTTGGTCATTTTGGACTCATCAAGATCAACTCTAGGGGTGACTCCCCTTGTGACCTTGGTGATGGTCTTCTTAGCCCTAGGTCTTGTTCCATAATCGAATGGAACATTATGATAAGCGGGCTTGACCACTTGAGACTTAGGTTTGTGACCCAAACCTCTCATGTCCTTGGGCTTTGATTTTTGACCCTTAGACCCTAGAGTTGACTTCTCCAAATTCTTAAGAGCCTTTTCTAAAGTGTCAAGTCTTGACCTCAAGACTTGATTTTCCTTCTTTAATACCTCAAGCTTTAATTTTCCATTTTTCTTTGAGGTATTCCTAGGCATATGTCTAGTTGTTTTGGGATTCCTATCTAGGTTTTCCTTAACCTTAGATGAGTTAACTCTAGGGTTGGCATTTCTAGCATTGTCTTTATCTAGGCTAACATGTTTGGCACCTAAGCACATGTATCGGTTTCTATGGTTATCATGCTTATCATTATTGACAATTGCAATAAAACTACTAGCATGCGTCTTATTAGAATTGCAAGAATGTACCTTAAAGGATACCTTAGGGTTTGCCTTAGCTCCCCCAATAGATGTGCTTGGTCTCTTGTCCTTGTGAGGTTGCCTCCCCCTTGGACATTGACTCCTATAATGTCCCCTTTGCTTGCATTGGAAGCACACCACGTGCTCCTTGCCCTTGCGTATCGGGACTCCGGCTTCCTTGACTTTTGGTGCCGGTGGAGTCTTCCTAATCCTCTTTGGACATTTACTTTTGTAATGCCCATATTCCCTACACTCAAAGCACATTATATGTAATTTACTTGAAATTAAGTTGCTTGAGTTACCTAGGGTTGAGGATGGATATAAGCTCTCTCCTTCATCCCTTCCAGAGGTAGAGGCTTCTTCTTCTTGCTCCAGTCTTGAAGAAGAACTCTCCTCCTCTTCTTCCTTAGATGTTGAGTAGCCCTCAACTTCTAATTCCATACCTCCATGATGTGAGCTACTTGGCTCACTTGACTCCTCTTCATGACTTGAATTGGAGCTCTCCTCAAGGAACTTAGCCAAGTTGTTCCACAACTCCTTGGCATTGTTGTATCCACCTATCTTACACAAGATATCATTAGGTAATGAAAATTCAAAGATTTTCGTTACCTCGTCGTTGATTATGGATTGGTGGATTTGTTCCTTCGTCCACTTCTTCTTCTCGAGAGGTTCTCCTTCTTTATCCACCGGAGGAATAAAACCTACTTGTACACAATTCCAATTTACTAGGTTAGTCATAAGAAAATACTTCATTCTTACCTCCCAATACGTGAAGTCGTCGCGATCATAGAAGGGTGGAATCGTGACGTCTTCTCCAAGTTGATCCATTCTCTAGCTCGTGCTCCCCCGGGTGTTAATCCGACGAAGAGCGACCTCGCTCTGATACCACTTGTTAGGACCTTCGAACGCGGCTAGAGAGGGGGGGTGTGAATAGCCGACCCCAAATTCACGTTTCTTCCTACAATTTTAGTTAGCGCAGCGGAAATAAAAGATAGAAACGAAACAGGAGAATATCAAACCTCAAACGCGACGATATAACGAGGTTCGGAGATGATACTCCTACTCCTCGGCGTGTCCGTAAGGTGGACGAATCCTATCAATCCGTCGGTGGATGAGACCCCGGAAAATCGGCTAATAAAAACTCCTTCTGTGTGGAGAAACCTCGCCACAATCTCTCTTGCAACAGCAAGATCAGAGTACAAGAAATACAGCTAGAAGCCAAGAACAATATGAATGTAAAAACACTGGTTTGCTTGCCTTCTCGTCGACTGTTGATGAAACAGCAATTTCACGGATGCCAACCACAGCAGCAACTGATCAGTTGGAAACCCAGCCGAGGGAAGCTCACACGAAGCTTCAGCAGTGGAGAGCTCAACAAAGCTCAGATCGCAGGAGTAAGAAGTCACCTGTAGAGGCCCTCCACCTCGTTATATAACTTGAACCTGTGAAGAAGACAGAAATCTAGCCGTTATGTCTCAACGGCTAGGCCTGGACCAATCAGGCTCCACCCTGATTGGTCCAGGATGGTTCTGATCGGTTAGGGGACCGATCAGGCCCTAGGCTGATCGGTCCCCAGACCGATCCCAACTCTCACAGAGAGTGGTTGCCGAGCCCTAATCGGTTTGTGGACCGATCAGGCCATAGGTGGATCGGTCCACAGACCGATCCCTCCTATTCCTTCTCCCAATCTGTTTGGTTACTGATCGGTCACCAGACCGATCAGATGACCCACAGTGAGAATCAGTGTATCACTGGATCGGTCAGCAGACCGATCCAGATACCCATAGTATCACTGGATCGGTCAGCAGACTGATCCAATTTCCCAGTCTTAAACCCTAAAGCCTTCCTGATCTAGAGAACGAGCTACCGAGCCCTCTCTGACCTAGTTCAGAGAACGAGCTACCGAGCCCTCTCCGACTTCCACGTCTGGTCCAGAGAACGAGCTACCGAGCCCTCTCTGACCTAGTCCAGAGAACGAGCTACCGAGCCCTCTCCAACTTCGTCCGGTCCAGAGAACGAGCTACCGAGCCCTCTCTGACCTAGTCCGGAGAACGAGCTACCGAGCCCTCTCCGACTCCATCCAGTCCAGAGAACGAGCTACCGAGCCCTCTCCGACCTAGTCCGAAGAATGAGCTACCGAGCCCTCTCCAACTCCATCCAGTCCAGAGAACGAGCTACGGAGCCCTCTCCGACCTCCCATGCCAAGCTTCCATACTTGGACTTTTCCTCGTGCCCAGCTCCCTGATTGGACTTTTCCCGTGCCAAGCTCCCTGCTTGGACTTTTCCCGTGCCAAGCTCCCTGCTTGGACTTTTCCGTACCAAGTCTCCATACTTGGACTTTTCCCGTGCCAAGCTCCCTGCTTGGACTTTTCTGTGCCAAGTCTCCATACTTGGACTTTTCCCGTGCCAAGCTCCCTGTTCTTGTCAAACATAAAAATATAACTTCTCTATTCTTGTCAAACATCAAAATATATCTCGAGTCAGGTCAACTCGAGTCGGGTCACCCAGGTCAACCTTGACCTAAGGTTGCACCAACACATAATACTTTTTTTTAAGTTCTGACTTCCAATTTCTCCATTTTTTTGATATTGAACATAGTGTCCAACTTTCTGTTCCAGGAGGAAGGTCATACTTTTCCTACACAGACATTTAGAAAATTTACCCAAATAATAAAAAATTATTTAATAATAAAATTATGCAATAACATTTCAATTATCTTTATAACATCTAACATTTTTTTCTTATTTTCCAAGGGCATTTTATGCCAACCTTCCACGTCAATTGGACAAAATTTACCATTTCTTGCCAAAGTACCTAAAAAATCAACAAATTTATTTCTTCTTGATCCTATAGGACGTCTCATACCATCACATTGGATCTTAATACGTGGCAGCGTACTAGGTCGACCCTAAATTTCTTTTATAAATGTAGGGCCTCTGGTTTTCTTCTTAGCATTAGGAGATTCACTTTCACTATCTACATATAGAAAAAAAGGAGAAATAAATGATTGAATAAATATAGTGAAATAATTTGTTACATTCTTTGCACAAGTTACCTTGATCAAATTCTTCATCCATAAAATCATTTTCAACAATCTGATTTGAAGCTTGTAACTCAATGTCTTTCTGATTTGAAACTTCATCTATTTGGTTATTTGATGCACCTTGAATGTTTTGACAGTTTGCACAAGTATTGTTTGAACAAAATATAAATAGGAGCAGTTAGGTGTGATATGTTGAGAATAAATATGTAATCTAATACGACATAGATCATACAATTGCACAAATTGAATCAATTAGAGTTGCTCTAAAGGTATTTGATTCTATTTAAAGCTATAAAAGACTATCTATTTGTTCAACTATTGTATCCAAATACAACTTTTCACTGAAAAACTGTTTGTTTTTATTGAGTAATGAGGACTTATGTTCCCTATTGCATAGAAAATGTTGGACCCCGTGATAGTTTTGATGCGATCAACCAAGTTGGTTAGGTCCTGCTTTGTATTTGATCCCTGTGTTTGAGTGTGCAGGAGCTTAGGAGCACAGGAAGTCGAGCGGAAGATGCAGCTAGCGAGAAGGACGGCACGGGAAGGGAGCCGACGGGCTCGATGTGTCCGAAGGACGAGAGAGCTGCGGAAGAGTACTCCGGTGGGCGTGAAGAGCGTGCACGGCGTTCGAGGTACATTAAGCCGGGACGGAAGGCTACTCAAGGAGAAGGCCGGTAATTGGGTTGGGTGAGCCCTATTCCGGTTGGCCGAAATCACCCAAAAGATCGGAGCATCGGAAGCCCACGCAAAGGAGCAGGAAAAAGGAGCTGTGCTGGAAAATCCAGCTCAAGGCGCCTTCAATAGTCTTGAAGGCGCCTTCAACTTGAAGGCGCCTTCAAGGCTTGTTCAAGGCGCCTTCAACAGTCAAAGTTGACCGTTTGCGCAGCGGATAAAGTTTTATCCGCTGACCGAGCTGGAGGCACCTTGAACCCAGTTGGAGGCGCCTTGGACTCTCGGGATAAGATTTTCAAGACCTATATAAAGGCCCCTGGAGCTAGGAAAGAAACAACAACTCAAGCAATCAACTGTGTACTCTTTCCTAGCAATAGTTCTAAGCTTCCAAAGTGTAAAAGACTTCTCCGCCTTCAGCAAAGGAGATTTTTCTACTAAACTTTTTCTACTGTCCTGGATTAACAACCTCCTTGGTTGTAACCAGGTTAAATCCTGTCTACTACTTAATTTTTATTTCCTTGCTTGTTTTAATTTTAATATTGCTTTTTTGAGTTGAACTCCGAGGAAGGTAGTTTTATTTTTGTTATCAGCAAACTCTTATCTTTATTTCCCGCACTACTAATCCAAGACCCAGTCTTGGGATATCTCTATTTTTTTGTTGTTGCATATCGCTAATGGCCCAACAAGAAGGTTTCAACACCATTCGCCCCCCACTTTTCTCTAGAGAAGACTTCGGATATTGGAAGGGGTGAATGGAAACCTTTCTCAAGATACAGTTCGACACGTGGATGATTATCAAGACCAGACTACAACTGCCATCCGACGAAGATGGCAAGCCAACACCCTGCGAAAAATGGGAACTGACCCTAATCAAGAAGGTGAAAGCTGATGCCAGAGCGACCTACACCCTCCAGTGCAGACTGACCAAGGAGGAACTCAACAGAGTTGGACCATTCTCCAGTGCAAAAGAACTTTGGGAGAAGCTGATCGAACTCCACGAGGGCACCTCCGACATTAAGGTAAGCAAGAGAGATCTCTTGTTCAATAAATTATATAATTTAAAAATGTAGGAAAATGAGACGACCAACCAACTTCACGCTCGTATACAAGACATCCTAAACTCCCTCCATGAGATCAGGCAAAAGGTCCAGAACAGGGACATCATAAGGTACGCACTTAATGCTTTTTTGAGGAGCACATTGTGGGCATCAATGGTAGATGCCTACAAAGTCTCCAAGGATTTATCTTCCATTAGATTAGATGAATTATTCTCTGAATTTGAACTTCATGAGTAGACTAATACATAGCCACCCGAGAAAGGTGTAGCTTTGCTTGCAGGTACCAGTAAAACACGCGAACCAAGATCACGACGAAGAACTGAGCCAGAATCGGAACCAGAACCAGACTCAGACGATGAAGACGACGAACTAACAACTGAACTCGTGAACTTGGTAAAGAATCTCTACAAGAAAAAGAAGGGCTTCAACAAGAAAGATCTAAAGAAGGCAGTCCAATCCAAGGAGGGTCAACCGAGCTCAAAGGTCAAGTTTGAGGTGACCTGCTACGGATGCAACCAGAAGGGGCATATCAAGGCTAACTTCCCCAATCAGAAGGATGCAAAGAAGCAAAGAAAGAAGAAGGTACTAAAAGCAACCTTTGAAGAATCTTCAGAAGAGGATACCGACAACGAGCTCGAACAGACGAGCCTTCTTGCCCTGATGGCCCGAGACCAGATCGATGTGTCCGAGAGCGAGAGCGAGTCAGAAGCAGAATCAGAAAGAAGCCACAGATCCGTATCCGTTTCCGAAGGGCCCGATTCCTCTGTAAGTATCCCTCGACTTAACAACCTAGTTAATTACTTGTTACGAAAATTAGCTAAGGCTAATCTTAGAATTAAGTCACTTCTAAAGGAAGTAGCTGTCCTTAAAGAAGTGACTAACTCCGAATCTTTGACTGAACCAGTTCAGACTGGAAACTCGACTCAAGTCCAAAAACTTGAGGAAGAGAATTCCAGCTTGAAAACTTAGGTCAAGGATATGGAGAAAACATTAGAACGATTCTCTTTGGGTTCCAAGAACCATGACCTAATTCTTAGAACACAAAGGGCAATCTACAATAGAACTGGACTAGGATTCAAATCGAAAAAGAAATATAAATCATATTTATCACTTATATAAAGAATAAATAGAAAAATGGTCCAAGAATGGGTCCCCAAGTCCAACCTGATCAATCAAGTTGGACTTGGACAATATTGGGTCCCTAAGGATCAAATACATTACCTCGATAAACCATATCGAGGCTATAATTCAGGGGGAGCTAGAAGAAAAACAATAAAAATAAAACTAAATTCAAATTAAATTAAATTCAAATTAAATTAAAATTAAGTTCAAATAGAATCAAATTAAATTCAAACTAAATCAAAATCCAAAGGAAGGCTCCAGAATAGCTAGCACCTCCGAAATTAATCCACCCGATAAGGGTAAACAAGAGTAGACTTCCCTGCCGGGAAATTAAGGTTAGATTAAAATGGGCTAGGTTTAACTTAACCCACGGTACTGGTGAAGTATTGGATGATAGTACGTTGGGGAAACTTAGTCATCGCATGTCTAGGAAGATATGACTTCGACCTGGTGCATTTGGCTAAGTGGAACTGACCGAAGCTACCCTTTATGGATCCTAACCAGTTAGACCAAGGTTTTGTATTAAGTTCAATGGGTAGGACTATTTGGAAAACCTTGAAGGCATGATTACTTTAATGATGTCCTTGTGACTCACCATAGCCCAGAAGTTTATCCAAAGAACGCCTACTTGTTGAACCCAAAGCTAAACCTGAATCTAACACAAAGTTAAACTAAACCCTAAAATTGAACCATAACTTATCTCACAACAATTATAGGATTCTTTGATTGAAAATTTAGATCGGGTGAGATGATTAAGAAAAAAAAAATTTAATCAAATTAAAAATTAAATTCGTAATTAAAATTAATTCAAAATTAAATTCATAATTAAAGTTAATTCAAAATTAAATTCATAATTAAAATTAATTCAAAATTAAATTCATAATTAAAATTAATTCAAAATTAAACGTAATTAAAGTTAATTCAAAATTAAATTCGTAATTAAAATTAATTCAAAATTAAATTCGTAATTAAAATTAATTCAAAATTTAATTAACTTAAACTTATTTTTCAAAAATTTAATTAACTTAAAATTATTTTTTCAAAAATTTAATTAACTTAAACTTATTTTTCAAAACTTAATTAACTTAAAATTATTTTAAACTTATTTTTCAAGACTTAATTAACTTAAAATTATTTTTCAAAATTTAATTAACTTAAACTTATCTTTCAAAAATTTAATTAACTTATAATTATTTTTCAAAACTTAATTAACCTAAAATTATTTTTTAAAACTTAATTAACCTAAAATTATTTTTTCAAAAATTAATTAACTAAAATTATTTTTCAAAACTTAATTAACCTAAAATTATTTTTCAAAACTTAATTAACTTAAAATTATTTTTTTCAAAAATTAATTAACTTAAATTATTTTTTAAAATTAATTAACTTAAATTCTTTTTCAAAATTAATTAACTTAAATTATTAATTCAAAATTTAATTAACTTAAATTATTTT
This sequence comes from Zingiber officinale, assembly GCF_018446385.1. NCBI lineage: Eukaryota > Viridiplantae > Streptophyta > Magnoliopsida > Zingiberales > Zingiberaceae > Zingiber > Zingiber officinale. Next base: position 33,532,874 of record NC_055988.1, on the reverse strand, counting down.
TGAAAATTAATTAACTTAAATTATTAATTCAAAATTTAATTAACTTAAAATTGTTTTTCAAAATTTAATTAACATAAATTTATTTTAAAAAAATTAATTAACTAAAATTATTTTTTAAAACTTAATTAACCTAAAATTATTTTTCAAAACTTAATTAGCTTAAAATTATTTTTTCAAAAGTTAATTAACTAAAATTATTTTTAAAAACTTAATTAACCTAAAATTATTTTTCAAAACTTAATTAACTTAAAATTATTTTTTCAAAAATTAATTAACTTAAATTATTTTTCAAAATTAATTAACTTAAATTATTAATTCAAAATTTAATTAACTTAAATTAATTTTTAATTAATTTTTTTTCAAAATTAATTAACTTAAATTATTAATTCAAAATTTAATTAACTTAAAATTATTTTTCAAAATTAAAATTAACTTAAACTATTTTTCAAAATTAAATTAACGTAAACATTTTTTTAAAATTAAATTAATTCAATCAATACTTAATTAACATGTTCGTTAATTAATCTAATAGTAACAGGTGGCACTTCTTAGAAGGCGCCTCCCACACATGGGAGGCGCCCTAAACAGGCGGGAAAATTCCTGCCGACCTAACCTAAGGCGCCTCGGCCCACCCCCGAGGCGCCTCCAACCGAACCTTCAAGGCGCCTTAAACAGGACTTAAGGCGCCTTCAACACAAAATATGACCACGAACAGAACGCTTCCTGTTCATTTTCTACTGAAGACGAGGCATGCGATTCTCGTACGAATTCCTCCCCTAAGATGCCTTCAACCCTTTGCAACTCCCTCACCCCCCTACGATGCCTCCTAGGTATATCTTACACCTCCCTGTTGTTTTTATTTGTAATTATTCTGCATTTTTTTTCATATATTGTCAAAAATAGGAAGTGTCGCATTGTGGATCCTACACCGGCTAGGGCCCCTTCCACGGACCTTAGATTACTCTCGGAGCAACATAGGATAGATTTTGCTAGGTTTACCTTTGAATCCATTAAACCTAGGTATATAGGTAGGGAATATTTTGCCCAATATTGTCTCCCCGCAATCCAGATGATAGACTACTATCACCTAGATAAACTAGTTGACTGCACCACTACAGTAAATCAAGACTTGTGTGCCCAGTTCTATCACAACCTTGAAAAGGTTGATGATAGCACCTATTCCACCAGAGTTGGTGGCACTGACATTCAGTTTACTCCCTCCCTGTTTCGCACTAGCTTAGAGCTTAGGGAGTCTCAGTGTACATTTTTTATGTTACCCGAGTAGGGAGCTACCTTTCGGTGATCCCTATTCCCACATTACCATAGATGACATCTACATGCATTTTTTGGGGAGGAGAGACCCTTTGGCCTGATTGAGTTCAGGTCCACTCTTCTTCGAGTTCAGGACTATGTTATGTATAGAGTCCTGACAGCATGCATCCTACCCATCACATCTCGAGACGTCTCGAAGATGCGACCATCCCACTCATTCTTTTTGTACGCTCTTAGCCAACGCCTAGATATAGACATTGCACTGCATATGTTTCATAACATCATTCGGGCATCTAGTACAGTCACGACTGGAGTGATCCATATGCCCTACTGCCATATCCTGACCCAGATTTTCTCCTCCTCTAGGATAGACACTACCAAAGGGACTCTCATACCACTTACTATATATGATGAGTTAGGTCAGCGTAGTCTTAGATTAGCCGGTGTAGAGGTCACTGCCGAGGGGATTCTGGCCTGGAAGGGCCGACCACCGCCAGTTGTTGCTCCTGGCGCTCCAGAGACCGAGGGCGTACCAGGTGAGGGTGAGGAGTGGCCCGACTTTCTGGCAGAGGAGTTTTTCGCAGATCCTTCCACCTCTGTCGGACCCTCCACATCAGTTGGGCCTTCGACTTCGGCTCCTCCTTCCGTCGAGGATAGACTTGCTTGGCTCAAGATCTAGTCCATTCAGACGCGACGGGCTGTGCTAGATAGCCATCGCTTCCTCCGATCTCTCCGATCCGAGATAGCTGCAGGGTTCACGTCTCTTCGAGGTGAGATACGACGCCAGGGATAGCCTCAACCGGCACCCAAGCAACCTCTTGCACCACCTCCAGCTGACGACCCTCCAGCTGATGATCCTGCTCTAGATGATCCTGCCTTTTGAGACTATCACTTGATGTATCTTAGACAGACACCTATTTGTCTTCTCTGATTGTATTAGTATTTGGTTGACTTCTACTTACTCATGTTTATTAGTTTTCAGTTGTTTACTAAAATAGGTATGTGCTGGGTAGAATAGTTTTTGATTTTCAAATCAGCTTCATACAGTTTTCAAAATCATCGTATGTTTTAAAAATTCTAGAAAAATATTGTTTTTAAAATTCCAATTTTACTAGACTTTTAAAAATATGGAATTTGCTTAGGCTCTACCCTAGAAATCTTGCTCCCCTAGAATTCAGCCAGAGCATCTCACAAACACCTAGGCTTACCTTACTTGTGTTTGAAAAACATAGAACGACGTGAGATGCATAGGGTACAGCCTGGACTCAAGAATGCTTATATCTGTGCATCAATATGAGTATGGACGTTAAACACCTAGTTAACAGTAATCAAGTCAAGTCTTCCAGCACTAGTCAAATCTAACTGAATTTATTGACTTAACTTGACTAATCAAGTGAAAGCTATTGCCCTTTAGGTAATCAGCTAGTAGTTAACTGGTTAGACATGTGGCCGTGAAACTAAGTGCTTGATTTTTAAACCTTTTTTTTAGGCATGGACATTAGGGCTCTGATACCTTACTTAAAGTGAAATTAACTAATTAACAATCAATTTAACTCAACTCATGCTTGGAAATTAAGGATTAAAGCTCCTCCCTTGCCCTCAAAAGCTTTAAATTAATTATTTGACTAAAAGAAAAATTCTTTCAAATTTAAACTTTAAGCTAAGTTTTCAAAACCTTAAACTTTCGAATCATTTTTGTGTACTTTTTGAAAATTTTGGCTAAGTGTTTTTAGACTAAGCTTTCAAAGTTCTGGCCAATTAAAAAAAAAACTAAAGTATTTTGAAAATTTAAATAAGTACTTTTCAAAGTCAACTTTTTAACTTTTTGAAAGAAAAATTGCTCTTTAGACCTTGGTTTCACTTAGCTAAAGAATTTTATACAAAACCAAGTGTTACCAAAATACCTTGTCCCTTATTAAAATCCTAATGTTTCAAAATCCTAACTAAATTGCTTAAAACTGTTTTTGCTATACTACAAAAGAAAACTCTTTCTCCAGCCAAATTAATTTTTTTTTGAAAACCAAACTTCGAGCTCAAACTGTTTTAACTTAGTGAATTTGATCTACAAGAAATGTTGCTTTTAGAAAGTTCAGATGTTTTTCTCTCTTTCCTAAAAATCTTCACAAAGACTTAAGACCCTTTTCAAACGTGTTTATTTTTTGATGAATGACAAAGGGGGAGAGTAGGCAAATTCAAACGAAAGGTTAATAAATTTTTTTTTAAGAATGCCATTATTAAGGGGGAGCCTGACGAAGTTTAAGTGTTTAGCTTAACCATGCGTGCATTTAAAATCTATTAAGCTTGCTTACTTAAACTTTATATATCTATTTTACTTAGCTTTGAATTTCAGTTTCCATAATAAAAATGGGGGAGATTGTTGGTGCGGGAAGCATCCGATGATCGACCGTTGTTTTGATAATGGCAAAGGAATTCAAAGTTAAGTTGTCTTGTGATCTAACATACTTAATTAAGTGTTTCAGGAAAGTCCTAGCTACGGTTAGGCAGGTGGAAAACCCTAGGGGGTGGTAACCCTAGGTCATAGGTGTTAGTTAGAGCCCTAGAGATAATCATTTAATGATTGTTGTATGGACTCGTTGTATCATATTCTTATATAAATAAAAGTATTTGTTTTGGTTATTATACTTACTCTTATTGGTGTCAAATAACTAAGTATAATAGCGTCCTTGAGTAGAAGGTTCTTACCTATATCAATCGATTGGTTGAATCGATAGTGAGATGATATAGGGAACACTACTCTTAATCATTCCTAGTCGAGTATTAACATTCAGGGACAATGTTAATGTAATAAGACTAGCATGTAGGTCAACTCGATGACTTGATCTCACAAGTCATGGATATAGAGATATCAAGTTGACACATGGGTATGCATTGGAGAATGTATACTGAATGACCCGCCATGAGAAAGTATCATGGATCGTTATATGAGTGTAATATACTTTCTCATGTGGCTATTAGTATGACTACTAGTCCTTGGACCTGAAGTCACCATGGATCCCTATATAAGGAGTTATGTACTTTGGTTTAGTCAAACGTCACCCGTAACTGGGTGGACTATAAAGGCGATTACTGGATATGTAACAAATTATACAGAGGGATGTGAGTGATGTAGATGGGATCTATCCCTCCTATATGACGGGAGCGACATCAATATTCTTGATAGAGTGAGACCACGAAGTGCATGACCATGCCCAAATGAGTCAATATGAGATATTGAGCTCATTTGATTGAGTGAGTCTACTTAGAATTCAAGATTTAGATTGGTCAGAGGATGACACGGTCTATGCCTCACATTGATCAATCTAGATGTCTAGGATAGAAGGACACTTGTCATATATTGCGAGGAGTCACAATTAGTAGTCACAAGGTGATGTTGGATCTCAACATTCTTGTAACTTGGGTAGTAATGATGTGTTGCTAGATACCGCTCATTACTTATGCTCCTAAATGGGTTTAGGGGCATTGCCAACGTTACAAGAACCTATAGGGTCACACACAAAGGACAATTAGATAGAGATTAGATTCATATGATGAACCAAGAGGATTAGATTCATGTGATGAACCAAATTGGATTAAGAGTAATCCAAGTTAGGCTAATTGTGTTGGACTCAAGTTGATTCATGTGTTCAATGAGTCTAATTTAGATTATGACTATTGAATCAATTTAATTAAATGAATTAGATTCATTATATTAAGTTGGTTTGAATCAAATGGTTAGATTAGATCAACCTTGAGAGAGATTTGGTCAAGTTTGACTTGACTTGAGAAGGAAGATAAAAGGTCAAGTTTGACTTGACCATTTGCCACCTCATTTGTGAGTTGGCAATAGGAGGACTAATGATGATGTGCCACATCATCAAAGCTAGCACATGTGTGTGCCACATCATGGAGGTTACAAACCCCTTTTCATTTAATGTGGCCGACCACATTAATTGTAAGGGAGTTACAATTGTGGTCGGCCACTCAAAATGAATGAGAATGAATTTTTTTTTCATTCAAGGCATTCATTCTATCTTCTTCCACCTTAAGCTCTTTCTTCTCTCCCTCTCATCCTACCTTGGCCGAACCCTACTAAGGTGCTAGCACACTTTAGTTTGGTTTTCTCCCTCTTTTGTTTGTGTGGATACGTGTAGAGGATTGTCTACTTTGACAATCTTGAGATCCGGTACCTTGGACAAGCGGGATTCGCGAAGGGCGCGCATCAAGGGTAAAAACTCTTAACCATCTAGAACTCTAATGTAGATCTAGAGTTAGTAAACTCGTACTCGAATTTTTGTTTTATTTTACTTCGCACGGATCCGGTGGCATGGGAATCGGGGTTTCCGTGACGCGAAAAAGCGGTTTTCGCGGCCCGAAAAACCCAACAGTGGTATCAGAGCCACGTGCGAAGTCTTGTACGAGTTTATTTTATATTTTTATGAAAAATAGAAGTTCTGTAATATTCTGTAAATTTCCTATTTTTATAGTTTTTATGGATATTTTTCTCTTAGAAGCGAAGCACAAGTGTTTCGACACTTGTAGGCTTCGACTACCGAGAAGATTTTTCCGAAACGGTAAGGTTTCGCCCCAAATCTTTTTGGGACAGCGGGATAAGGCGCTGTAGGATCACTAATGAACATTCGCGATGGTTAGATCGCGGGTAGGGGCGCTGCCCCTGGCCCCGCAAGGGGATTCGTTCCGCGATTGCGCCCGAAAACCCACTAAACGGAACCACCGGGAATTTTACTCATAAAAATTGTAAAAATTATAGTAAAAATTACAAAAAATTATAGAAAATACATAATTTAGAATTATGTATCATTTTGTGATAGTCATGGCCCGAAAGACCTAATTTGATTGGAAATGTGTTGTAATTCATAATACGGCTTGCGTGCCGTCATGTGATGTGCGTGTTGTATATTTGATTCGCGACCTGCGCGTCGTGCCTTTCTCTATTTTATATTCTTGTTGTAAATTAGTTTAGACTCGAATGTAACTCGAGTTTCAAAAATTGTAATGTACAAAATTAGAGCGGTGGAAGGTCCACTCGAGACAAAGTTATGAGGAGGGCGCGAGCAACACAAGGTGGTCAAAGGGAGGAGCTTGAGAAGTTGTTGACCTTAGGTTGACCATCCGATCTTCTCATTAGCTTGAAAAGATCGTAGTAGGGCCATGACTAATCACAAATAATTTAATTAATTGCTTGAGTGTATGTGATGCATAATTAGTAATTAATTAGTGCCTAATGATTAGATTAGATCTAAATCGTGTACAAGATGCACCCTCTCGATTAGATTAGATCTCAATCGCGCCAACTCAAATGTCTACCGTGCCATGATACCTATCACTACCTCGATCACATGTGTTGTTGAATCTGCCAAAGCAGAGCAACACATATTATCTTGGTAGGGTACGGAGGGACAATCTTGGTCCCGCTTATCAACGCATGGGTGAGTACAACTCAATTAGATTGAGTAACTAGTTAACTCAATTGGATCGAGTTTAACTATAGGCATTTTCCAATGGTTGGTAGATAGGTCAAAATCACATTTATATTAATTCTTGGGTGTATTAGCCAAATCTAACTCGAGTTTTAATATAAATGCGGATCTTGATCCTATAAACAAGAGTTGCATAGAGATGTAATTGGTAAATCATTACCTACCGATCATACTAAGTCTTGGGCGATTTAGCCAAAGCTAACTCAAGGCGTAGTATGATGTGGATCTTGTCCCACATGAATTATAGAATTCAGTGGGAGTATCATTTAGTTAAAAGGCCTAATTAAATGATTTAAAAGAATATGTTATTTACTTTCTGCTTTAATTTCTGTTGTATATTACCATGACGTCGAATACAAACTCTTTCTCCCTGCGTTCTATCCTTGAGAAGGACAAGCTCAATGGAGCAAATTTCCTGGACTGGTACAGGAACTTGAGAATAGTTCTCACCCAAGAACGTAAACTGTACATTCTGGAGCAGCCCATTCCGGAGGCTCCTCCTGCCACTGCCACGCGAGCTGACCGAGATGCTTACAAGAAGCATCAAGATGATGCATTAGATGTGTCCTGTCTGATGCTCGTGACCATGAACTCTGAGCTTCAGAAGCAACATGAGTTGATGGGAGCTTACGATATGGTTGAACATCTTCGTCAACTATATCAGGGACAAGCTAGGCACGAGAGATTCGAGATCTCAAAGGCATTGTTTCAGTGCAAGATGTCAGATGGGGCTCCCGTAGGCCCATATGTACTCAAAATGATTGGGTACATAGAAAACCTACAGAGGTTGGGATTCCCGCTTGGCCAAGAGCTAGCCACTGACCTGATCTTGCAATCCTTGCCGGATAGCTATAGTCAATTCGTTCTAAACTACAACATGAACGAAATTGACAAGCCACTGCCCGAGCTGCTTAGCATGTTAAGAACTGCTGAGCTAAACCTTAAGAAGGTTAAGCCCCACTCTGTTCTGATGGTTAAGAAACACAAGGGCAAGGGCAAGCCCAAAGGAAAAGGAAAGTCCCAAGCCAAGGGCAAAGGCAAGGCACTGAAGCCTAAAGGAGGGGTCGCCAAGGATGCTACCTGCTTCCACTGCGGTCAGACCGGGCACTGGAAGATCTTAAGAAGAAGCGAAGTGAGACTTCCACTTCAGGTATATATGTTATAGAAGTCAATCTATCTATTTCTTCATCATGGGTATTAGATACCGGATGTGCTTCTCACATTTGTACTAATGTGCAGGCGCTGAGAAATAGCAGGGCATTGACAGAGAGCGAGGTGGACCTACGCGTAGGCAATGGAGCACGGGTTGCTGCTATTGCTGTAGGAACTTATCATCTATCTCTGCCCTCTGGGCTTGTATTAGAATTAGATGAATGTTGTTATATGCCTACTTTAACTAAGAACATAATTTCAGTTTCTTGTTTGAACAAGAAAGGTTTCTCTTTTATAATAAAGGACAAATGTTGTTCTGTTTATTTAAAAGATATGTTCTATTGTAGTGCACCTCTGATGAACGGACTCTACATTCTAGACCATGAAAGCCCTATCTATAACATAAATACCAAGAGATTCAAGTCAAATGACATGAACCAAACCTATCTCTGGCATTATCGCTTAGGTCATATAAATGACAAGCGCTTATCCTAGCTCCATAAGGATGGTTTGCTAGACTTATTTGATTTTGAATCTTATGAGACGTACGAGTCATGCCTACTAGGCAAGATAACCAAGACTCCCTTTAGTGGGCACAGTGAGAGAGCGACTGACTTGTTAGGTCTTATACATAGTGATGTATGTAGCCCTTTCAATGTCGCTGCTAGAGGCGGTTATAGGTACTTCATCACATTTACTGATGACTTCAGTAGATATGGTTATGTGTACTTGATGACACATAAGTCTGAATCCTTTAAAAAGTTCAAAGAATTCAGGAATGAAGTACAGAACCAGCTTGGAAAGAGTATTAAGATACTTCGATCAGATCGAGGTGGAGAATACCTTAGCCATGAGTTTCGTGACTATCTAGCTGAGTGTGGGATTCTATCCCAACTCACTCCTCCTGGAACACCACAGTGGAATGGTGTATCCGAAAGGAGAAATTGTACCCTATTAGATAAGGTACGATCTATGATGAGTCACACAGATCTTCCGACATTCCTTTGGAGCTATGCTCTAGACACGGCAGCTTTTATACTCAACCGAGTTCCATCCAAGGCTGTGATAAAGACACCATATAGAATATGGACTGGGAGAGATGCCCAGGTGTCTTTTATAAGGATTTGGGGTTGTGAGGCCTACGTTCGACGTCAAGTCTCAAACAAATTAGGACCCAAATCCGACAAGTGCTACTTTATTGGATATCCCAAGGAAACTAAGGGATATTACTTCTACATTCCCAGTCAGCACAAGGTAGTTGTGACAAAGACTGGGGTCTTTCTAAAAAGGGACTTTGTTTCTAGAAAGACTAGTGGGAGTACGTTCGATCTTGAAGAAGTTCAAGATGCGGACCATAGCACTGAAGCCTCGATGGAAGTTGAACTGGAACCACAAAGTGTTGTGGATGATGTTGTTCCATAAAGAGTTGAGGAACAACAACAGTTCAAGTAGACATACCTCTTCGCAGGTCTGATAGGGTACGTCGTCAACCTGAGAGATACTCATTTCTCTTGTATGATCATGATGACGTTGTGCTCATAGAGGATGAACCTACCACCTATCAGGAAGCTGTGATGAGACCAGATTCTGAGAAATGGCTAGAGGCCATGAGATCCGAAATGGAATCCATATACACCAACTAAGTATGGACTTTGGTTGATCCACCTGAAGGGGTAAAACCCATTGGGTGTAAGTGGGTCTTTAAGAGAAAGACTGATATGGATGGACTTATTTATAAGGGTCGCTTGGTAGCTAAAAGTTTCAAGCAAATTTATGGTATTGACTATGATGAAACCTTTTCTCTAGTAGCGATGTTTAAGTCCATTCGGATCACGCTTGCTATTGCAGCATACCATGACTATGAGATATGGAAGACGGATGTCAAAACTACGTTTCTGAATGGAAACCTGCTCGAGGATGTGTACATGATACAACCTGAGGGTTTTGTAGATCCACAGCATACTAGCAGAGTATGCAAGCTGCATAGGTCCATTTATGGACTAAAGAAAGCTTCTCGGAGCTGGAATCTTCGATTCGATGATGCAATTAAATAGTTTAGTTTCATCAAGAATGAAGATGAACTTTGTGTCTACAAGAAGGTTGTAGGAAATATAGTTGTCTTCCTCATATTTATGTGGATGACATACTGCTCATTGAGAAAGACATCCCTTTGCTACAGTCTGTCAAGACTTGGCTAGGGACTTGTTTTTCAATGAAGGACTTAGGTGAAGCATCTCGCATTCTAGGCATACAGATATATAGAGATAGATCTAAGAGATTGCTTGGCCTAAGTCAGAGTACATACATTGACAAGGTACTCCTTCGGTTTACCATGCAGAACTCCAAGAAGGGATTTCTGCCGATGTCACATGGCGTGAGTCTTTCGAAGACTCAAGGTCCCTCTTCAAGAGAGGAGAGAGAGCGCATGGATCAGATCCCTTCTGTCTCAGCCATAGGATCTATCATGTACGCCATGCTATGTACTCGACCTGATGTCTCGTATGCTTTGAGCATGATGAGCAGATACCAGTCAGATCTAGGTGAAAGTCACTGGATAGGGGTCAAGAATATTCTTAAGTACTTGAGAAGGACTAAAGAATATTTCTTGATATATGGAGGCGATGACGAGCTAGCTGTAAAGGGTTACAGTGATGCCAGCTTCTAGACTGACCAGGATGATTATCAATCGTAGTCAGGGTTCGTGTTTTGCATAAATGGTGATGCTGTGAGCTGGAAGAGTTTGAAGCAGGACACAGCCGCTGATTCTACAACAGAGGCCGAGTATATTGCTGCATCAGAGGCAACAAAGGAGGCAGTTTGGATTCGCAAGTTCATCATTGACCTTGGGGTGGTTCCTAGCATTGCTGACCCTATTGAGCTCTATTGTGACAACAATGGAGCTATAGCACAGGCGAAGGAACCTCACTCACACCAGCGGACCAAACACATACTACGGTGCTTCCATCTCATTCGAGAGATTATCGAGAGAGGAGATGTGAAGATTTACAGAGTACCTACAGAGGTTAACATCGCAGATTCCTTGACCAAGGCTTTGGCATAGAGGAAGCATGATGGTCACACTACGTCATTGGGTCTTAGAGCCTACATTGATTGACACTAGTGCTAGTGGGAGATTGTTAGTTAGAGCCATAGAGGCAATCATTTGATGATTGTTGTATGGACTCGTTGTATCATATTCTTATATAAATAAAGACATTTGTTTTGGTTATTATTGTTGGTTGCTACTCGGAAAGCCTAGAGGTTCCACTGTACAAAAATTTTGTACAAAGGTCTGAACCTTTTCCTAGCTACCATGTGTTCTTTTAAATTAAATTTTGGATCGCCTGCGGAACTTAACACGTTTGATCCAAAACTTAATCTATTTGTTCTTTTAGGTTTTGACTTGGATCTCCTGCGGAACTTAACACGTTCGACCCAAATCACCTTAAGTTATTAATTCCATTAAATATTAAATTTCCATAATCGGTTCCCAGTACTGACGTGGCGAGGCACATGACCTTCTTGGATATGGGAGCAACCACCACCGACTAGACAAAACCTTTTATAGAAAGTTAATATTTAATTTCCTAAAATAACTTTAGGTCAACCGAAAAGAACAATCAAATCACAAGGAAAAGAAAAACAAAAGAACACTATATCGAAAACAAATTTGAAACACTAAAATCGTTTGCCTCTTGTATTTGATATTATTTCCAAAAATAACTAGTATGATGCGGAAAAGAAAAATACTAGTTATACCTTTTGAAAGACCTCTTGATCTTCTATCGTATTCCTCTTCTAACCTCGGACGTTGTGTGGGCAACGATCTATCGAGATGAGAATCCACCTAAGCCACCTTCTTCTCCAAGCAATATTCGGCCACCACAAAAGCTCCATGAAAGGATGAGGTTCGGCCACCACCAAGCTCCAAGGGATGCTAGAAACGAAGCCTCCTTTCTCTCCTTCTTCTCCTAGCTAGAACCGGCCACCATGGACTTCTCTTATGTTGATGCCACCGGCCACAAAGGAGGAAGAAAAGAGAAGGAGAAGAGGCCCTAGGGCCGGCCACACCAAAGAAGAAAAAGAGAAGAAGAAAAATAATAGAGTCGTTAGCCATGAAGGCACCTCTACCTCCTCTTTTATATTCCTTGGTCTTGGCAAATAAGGAAATTTTAATAAAAATTTCCTTAATTCCTTTGCCATGAAAAGGAAAATTTAATTAATTAAAATTAAAAACCTTTTCTTAAATCATATGGCCGGTCACAACCAAATCTCCAAGCAAATAAAATTTCAAAAACAAATTAAAACTTCCTTATTTGCTTCCGGAAATTCTCCAATATTTTTTTCCCTTCATGGTGGTTTGTAAAAAGTAAATTTTATAAATTAAAATATCTCCTTTAAACATGTGAATGATTTACAAATAAGAAAAGTTTTAATTAAAATTAAAACTTCCTTTTAAAACATCTCTCCACAAAAAGAAATATTTTAATTAAAATTCTTTTCCTCTTAATTCCATGTGATCACGTTGGCAATTGGCAAGCTTCTCACATTGACTTCATTGCCAAGCAAAAACGTGACTTAATTGCCAAGCAAAAAATATGAGTTGCTGCTTCTCACGTTGACTTCATTGCCAAGCAAAAACGTGACTTAATTTGCCAAGCAAAAATATGAGTTGCTGCTTCTCACGTTTTAAGCAAACGACATCTCACAGCAAGTAAATATGAACTTGCTGTTCACATTGATCACAATAATATAGAGCATTTTTGGATAGTTATACCAATAACATGGACTATAAGATGAGCTTAGATGGATACACTACTTTATATATTCAGAGGCTACGATAGGGACCGAGAGGAGAAATTGGTTTTGGTCTCCCAATGAAATTAAGCTTCCCGTGTTCGCCCCGAACACACAACTTAATTTCATCAATAATAATTCATTCCACTAAAGAACTACTATTGAACTACCGCACCAATCCCAAATTACATTTTGGGCTCCTTCTTATTATGAGTGTGTTAGTCTCCCTGTGTTTAAGATGTCGAATGTCCACTAATTAAATGAGTTACTGACAACTCACTTAATTAATTTCTTAATCCAAGAGTAGTACCACTCAACCTCATCATCATGTCGGACTAAGTCCACCTGCAGGGTTTAACATGACAATCCTTATGAGCTCCTCTTGGGGACATTCTCAACCTAGATTACTAGGACACAGTTTCCTTCTATAATCAACAACACACACTATAAGTGATATCATTTCCCAACTTATCGGGCTTATTGATTCATCGAACTAAATCTCACCCATTAATAAATTAAAGAAATAAATATCAAATATATGTGCTTGTTATTATATTAGGATTAAGAGCACACACTTCCATAATAACTGAGGTCTTTGTTCCTTTATAAAGTCAGTATAAAAGAAAACGACCTCTAATGGTCCTACTCAATACACTCTTAGTGTACTAGTGTAATTATATAGTTAAGATAAACTAACACCTAATTACACTACGACCTTCCAATGGTTTGTTCCTTTCCATCATGGTCGTGAGCTATTGTTTATAATTTATAAGGTACTGATAACATGATCTTCTGTGTGTGACACCACACACCATGTTATCTACAATATAAATTAATTGAGCAACTACATCTATCGTAAATGTAGACATTTGACCAATGTGATTCTTATTTCTAGATAAATGTTTATACCAAAAGCTAGGCTTTTAGTATACATCCTAACAATTATACTTACTCTTATTGGTGCCAAATAACTAAGTATAATAGCGTCCTTGAGTAGAAGGTTCTTACCTATATCAATCGATTGGTTGAATCGATAGTGAGATGATATAGGGAACACTACTCTTAATCATTCCTAGTCGAGTATTAACATTCAGGGACAATGTTAATGCAATAAGACTAGCATGTAGGTCAACTCGATGACTTGATCTCACAAGTCATGGATATAGAGATATCAAGTTGACACATGGGTATGCATTAGAGAATGTATACTGAATGACCCGCCATGAGAAAGTATCATGGATCGTTATATGAGTGTCATATACTTTCTCATGTGGCTATTAGTATGACTACTAGTCCTTGGACCTGAAGTCACCATGGATCCCTACATAAGGAGTTATGTACTTTGGTTTCGTCAAACGTCACCCGTAACTGGGTGGACTATAAAGGTGATTACTGGATATGAAACAAATTATACAGAGGGATGTGAGTGATGTAGATGGGATCTATCCCTCCTATATGACGGGAGCGACATCAATATTCTTGATAGAGTGAGACCACGAAGTGCATGACCATGCCCAAATGAGTCAATATGAGATATTGAGCTCATTTGATTTAGTGAGTCTACTTGGAGTTCAAGATTTAGATTGGTCAGAGGATGACACGGTCTATGCCTCACATTGATCAATCTAGATGTCTAGGATAGAAGGACACTTGTCATATATTGTGAGGAGTCACAATTAGTAGTCACAAGGTGATGTTGGATCTCAACATTCTTGTAACTTAGGTAGTAATGATGTGTTGCTAGATACCACTTATTGCTTATGCTCCTAAATGGGTTTAGGGGCATTGCCAACGTTACAAGAACCTATAGGGTCAGACACAAAGGACAATTAGATGGAGATTAGATTCATATGATGAACCAAGAGGATTAGATTCATGTGATGAACTAAATTGGATTAAGAGTAATCCAAGTTAGGCTAATTGAGTTGGACTCAAGTTGATTCATGTGTTCAATGAGTCTAATTTAAATTATGACTCATTGAATCAATTTAATTAAATGAATTAGATTCATTATATTAAGTTGGTTTGAATCAAATGGTTAGATTAGATCAACCATGAGAGAGATTTGGTCAAGTTTGACTTGACCATTTACCACCTCATTTGTGAGTTGGCAATAGGAGGACTAATGATGATGTGCCACATCATCAAAGCTAGCACATGTGTGTGCCACATCATGGGGGTTACAAACCCCTTTCCATTTAATGTGGTCGGCCACATTAATTGTAAGGGAGTTACAATTGTGGCGGACCACTTAAAATGAATGAGAATGAATTTATTTTTCATTCAAGGCATTCATTCTATCTTCTTCCTCCTTGAGCTCTTTCTTCTCTCCCTCTCATCCTACCTTGGCCAAACCCTACTAAGGTGCTAGCACACTTTAGTTTGGTTTTCTCCCTCTTTTGTTTGTGTGGATACGTGTAGAGGATTGTCTACTTAGACAATCTTGAGATCTGACACCTTGGACGAGCGGGATTTGCGAAGGGTGTGCATCAAGGGTAAAAACTCTTAACCATCTAGAACTCTAATGTAGATCTAGAGTTAGTAAACTCATACTCGAATTTTTGTTTTATTTTACTTCGCACGGATCTGGTGGCATGGGAATCGAGGTTTCCGCGACGGGAAACAGCGGTTTTCGTGGCCCAAAAAACCCAACAATAGGGGGTGGATACAGAAAGTCTTGGCGGGTCGAGAGCTTTAGGCAAAAATCCTAGGGGGGGCTAACCCTAGGTGGAAAGTCTTGGTGTCGTGAACCAGGTGAAAGACTGGACCAACCGGGAAGCGGAAGTCCAGCAGAAAGTCCAAAAGCTTCGAACACTGAGTAAAAGTCTAGTCGATCTGGAGGATCGCACTGGCAACTGGTAAATCTCCTGAGTGGAGTAGGTGAGGACGCGTTCCCCGTAGAGGGAACAGTAGGCGTTGGGTCAACCTAGGGTTTCCAGTTGGAAATCCGAAGTCAGACCTGGACAGTCCGACGACTGTCAAGTTTATCTATTATATTATTTCTGTGCTAACTTTGTTTTGCAGGATTTATGTTTGGGACTAACACAATTTGCAGGAACAAAGGAGCAACTCAGACCTCGGATGAACAGTGTCCGAGACGCCTCCATGGGGCTTGGAGGCGACTCGGGTGCTAGCCGAAGCTAGCTATCCATAAACGCTGGAGGCGCCCTATATGGACTTGAAGGCACCTTGGAGCTAGGGTTTAAGGCCCCTTGGACTGGCCTTTAAGGCGCCTTGAGGAGGATAAGCGCAGAAGGAGTCTGCGCTGATCTACGCGGCTGAATCGGCTCATTCGAGGCGCCTCGGACAACCTTGGAGGCACCTCCATCACTGTTTATAAGGGGACTTCGGACAGCAGCTCTGTACAACTTCTTCCAAGCGATATTTCTACTACAAGCTGCTTACGAGACGATCCCAAAGTGCTGCAACAAGATCCCGACGACCGGGAGCTTCAGCTTTCAGTATTTCGTTGCCGGTGTAAAGTTTGTTTACTCTTTTACATTGTACTTAGTTTGTAATAACAACTTTTGAGTTTATAGTTGTTGCCCACCGGAAGTGATCAACGATCGTGGGCCTTGGAGTAGGAGTCGCCACAGGCTCCGAACCAAGTAACCAACTTGTGTTAGCGTGTGCTCTTTTATTTTTCCGCTACGTTTATTTACTCGATTATTTTACTATTTCGAAACGAATGAAATAGCCATGAGCGCTATTCACCCCCTCTAGCGCTTTCGATCCAACAAATTGTTTATTACCTTTCAATTGGATACATCCAACGATAATAAATTGGTCCAACAAGTTGTACTTCAGTAGCCAAATGTACAGTCAAATGAATCATTATGTCAAAAAATGAGGGAGGAAAAATTTTCTCGAGTTGACAGAGAATCACCGCAATGTCTTTCCTCAGACGAACCACATCAGTAGGAGATATTACTTTACCACATAGCTCTCTAAAATACCTACACAATCTGATCAAAGGATTCCGAACTGATTTAGACAAAGTTTTACGTAGTGCTACCGACAACAACTGTTACATCAAAATATGGTGTCATGGCTTTTTAGACCAATTAATTTTGCTGGTTTCATTTGAACGCATCATGAAATGTTAGATGCATAACCATCTGAAACTTTAACTTTTTTCAAAACCTTGCAAAATGTACCCTTCTCTTTTTTCCCTATTGAATAACAAGCTGGAGGTAGGTAAACTTTACTCGGTCCCTTCTCAATAGGATGAAGTTCTGATCTTATCCCAATTTCTTGCAAATCAAGACGTGATTTAATATTATCTTTCATTTTCCCTTCCATATCTAGCAATGTCCCACAAATTAATTCGCACACATTCTTTTCAATATGCATAAGATCAAGATTGTAACGTATCACATTATCTTTCCAATATGGTAAATCGAAGAAAATACTCAGCTTTTTCCAATTGAATGGTAGTTCTGGATTATCATCAACTATTTTTCCAAATTTCAATTTAAAATTTTTTAACTCATTGATCACCGTGTCTCCTGAAAGTATTGGTGGTGGTCTTCCATACTCTTATGTGCCATCGAAATGTTGAGCATCTTTGCGAAACTCATGATCACTGTTTAAAAATTTGCGGTGACCCATATAGTAATATTTTTTTACCATTTTTTAACCACCGTGAATGTGTAAATTTGTGACACACTGGGCATGCAAATTTACCCTTCGTGCTCCATCCAGATAAGGTTGCATATCCAGGAAAATCACTTATCGTCCATAGTAATACAATATGCAATTTAAAATTCTGCTTTGTTGATGCATCATATGTCTGCACTCCTACTTCCCATAAATCCTTCAAATCTGCAACAAGGGGCTGCAAGTAGATGTCGATGTTATTTCCAGGAGCAGATGGGTCAGGTATTAGCAATGATAACATAAAGTATGGTTGTTTCATACACATCCATGGTGGAAGATTACAAGGCACTAAAATGACTGGCCACATATTATGCACCACACTCATATTTTTAAATGGATTAAATCCATCTGAAGCTAATCCTAGCCTTATGTTTCTAGGATCCTTCGCAAATTCTGGGTGGTTATGGTCAAACGTTTGGCAAGCTGTGGAATCAGCTGGGTGTCGCATGTAACTGTCTTTTGTGCGAGATTCAGAATGTCATCTCATATGGACTGCCATTTTGGAGGACATGAACAAACGTTATAACCTAGGCTTTATTGGAAAATACCATAAAACCTTACATGCAACTTTCCTCTTGTCACCAGTAGGATCATCTTTAGATGTTTCCCATCTGGGCTCATTGCATGTTTTACATCGAACTCTTTCTTTGTCCAACCTCCAGTACAAAGTACAATAATTAGGACAAGCATCAATTTTTTCATAACCAAGTCCTAATTGCTTCATCAATTTCTCTGCTTCATAGTATGACTTTGGTAAATCTTTCTTGGCATTTGGAAATGCTTCTCTCAACAAATCCAAAAGCATATTGAAGATTTTATTGGTCATTTTTCCAAGACATTTTAAGTGAAGCAAGCGAATGATGAATGCAAGTTTTGAGAATTTCTTACATCCGGGATATAACTCTTTTTGTGAATCATTAATTAATTTATAGAATTTCTCGGCCTCCTCAATTGAAATATCTTTATCCTTTTCAAATCCTGCTGTATTGATTGTACTACCATCGTGTTGTTGGACCCCAAAAGCCTCATGAACTAGTCCCTCCATGTTATCTGCATCATCATGAGACGGAACCGAATTGGATATTGAAGGTGCACTACATGCTATCTCTCCATGAGCAACCTAGTGAGTATAACCTTTGATAAATCCATCAACCTTCAAATGATCATAAGCATCCTCTCTTGAAACACCTATGCCAATCTTACATCTTGCATAAGGACATGCAATCGTTCCATTTATGTTTGCATTAGAAAATGCAAAATCTAGAAAATTCTCAAGTCCTTTTCTATATTCCTCAGTTTGTCTTGGTAAAACATCCAACCTTTATCCATCACAATTCCAATAAAAATATGTACTAAAACTGGTTCAACAAAAAAATAGATTCAGTCAAAAACTCACCAACCAATATAGAAACTAAAAAAAAACTATCTGTAAACAACTCAAAAACACTGAATATTTTATATATAAGCTGCAAACATGTTATTAAATAGATTCAGTCATTGTGATAAACATGATAAGTCAATAAAATAACATGATTTCAATATCTCAATAGATGTACGTTTATTTTTAATTCTAGAAACATAGAAAAGTCCATTATCCATTCCTACAAGATAAATTTAATTTTTAAAAATCATGATAGTACATAATGTTTTTATACTTATTATTAAAAAGCAAAGTTTAATAAAAGATAGAACCAAAATATACCAAAAAGACAAGGTTTTCTATGTAGTTAGAATGAGAAAAACGTCACTTCGGTATGCATGATTCAGGAAGTATGCATGCACTAAATAAGCGAAGGAAAAAATATATGCTTTATTTTCTTCTTTTTCATTTCCTTTTTAGTTGGGAAGTCCCTTGTTGGATGAACCACCAGACCATGTGCTTCCATCTCCATCAGTCGTGGTGGTGGATCATTTCACATGAAAGACAAAAAAAAATGAGACAAAAAGAGAGAGGAGGAGCGGAAGTAGGCAGAGGAAATAAAAGTGGAATCATGTCACAGTACTGAAATCTATATAGATTTAGATTTGGACATGGAAAAGATAGAGAGAGAAGAGTATTCTCATAATCTCATTACTACGCAAAAGTGATGTCTAAGGGGAAAAGGAGGAAGATGGAAAGAAGGATTTAATTTGTGGTACATGGGTTTAAATTGTTTTAAATGACAAGGAAGATTCCTTTTTAGCAAAGCAAAGCTTGACACAAATGATTCAATGGGGTGCACTAGTGGGAACGATGCTTCCATATCCATCATCCACGGATTCTTCTTCATGCATCTGTGAAAAAGCTTGGTAGGGTCGTAGGAGTGTTCCTTTTGATCAAGATCACAGCCAGAACGACTTGGGAGGTAGAAAAATAAATGGCTTCAGGGGACCAACTAGTTGCTTGGGTTGGATGTGGGCAATTACTTTTCAGCTGGAGGTAGCAACAATGGCATAAAGACATAATGATTAAAGGTGGGAGGAAAGGTTTGTATGTTCATCTGGGTGTCGCTGTGAGCAAGACATCTCTTTTACATTTAAAGTAATTAAGCACGTCAGGATAGATATATATGTTTGAATTAGGCTATTACTGCAACTACGACTAACTTTGCTTTTAAATGAAGTGCAGAGGAAGCTACAACCTACTTTCTATGCTTCTTTTCTTGTGGTACCAAAATTTATCCACTATTCTCTCAGGATTGAAACTTCATTCATTAATAGGATGATGAGTTTAGAAACAAGGACCTCACTATAACTGTCAAAGTTTTTCATAACTTAATGGCTGACAATTTTATCTAATGAAGAATCATGAATGACGTGCCAATCAACAAAACAAACAGATTGCAAAAGATAAATGTTTTACTAACTAATATCTTCTTATAAATATCACTAGTCCTTCTCAGCTCAATAATACAACAACAAATAACACAGAAATCAAGTCAACGAAATTAGAGAAGAGAGGTAGATACTGAAATCAACCTTAATTAAAACTTCCTTCAAACTAAACGTATTGAAGCAAGATGTGGTTTCACAGAAATCACCAAAAATCAATAAGAAATCAACCTCTTTACCACCAAAATTCATAGTAGAAAACAAGAAAATCTTCAAAAGAAACAGAGCACATAAATACTTAGCTTGCAACCTAGGGCTTCGGATCATGAAAAGAGGAAAGAATAGGACCTTGGCGTCATAAGCAAGAGGGCAGACGACGCACAGACACTTGCAACCTAGGGCTTCTGATCACAAGACGCTAGAAGAGGAAAGAATAAGGGCTTGGTGTGACAGATGATGGAGTGGATGACAGGTCGGACGGGGCAGCAGACGATGGGGCAGGCGGCGCAAAGGATGTCGAGGGTTGGGCGAGAATCGGGCAGGGACGATCGTCGATGGAAATATTGAGAGAGGGAAAAAAAAAATTAGGGATCGTGATATAGGAAAATCGGGCGGGTGAGTACCGTGTTGGAGGGAGTGAGGAAAAAAATTGGCGCCCAGGTAAAACATTACATGACATTTATTAAGTGTCATAATAATATACCTAATTAGATTTTAATTTTATTAATTTTTAGTTTTAATCAATGTCATTATATATATAAATCAACTACACTTTTAAATATATGTCATGAAGAAAGTGTCAAGAAAGCCATTTTTTCTTGTAGCGTAGATCATTACTCATTTGTTGTGTCGACTCTCGTAAGGTCGCTCACTCCATTCGTCATATGTTAGATTGAGAAACAAGTGTCGAGAGATGAATTGCTCTTAGTGAGCAATTGACCTTTTATTGTGTCGTCTGTGGGTAAGTGGGAGATGTTAATATGGACAGTTATTGCCCACACCAAAGGTTGCCAAAGCAACCTGTGACCAAAGGTTGCCAAAGCAATCTTTGGAAAGAGACAAACCACATCCCTCCCATGTGTATAAAAGGAAGAGAGTTTTCTCTCTTGAGAAGGGCAAGACTCTCACTTTTCTCTCTTTCTCTCTTGATCACACGAGTACAAGACTTCTCTCACAGAACATCACCATCGGATCCCGAGGACGTTTTGAGTGAGGAACTACGAGAATCCCGAACCAACGAAATAATCATCTCGATCGAGAAATGACAATACTAAATGTAAATTAATTAATCTCTATTTAAGATAGAAACGATCGATGAGATTAAATGGAGAGATTGAACTTCTCCCTTATGGGATAAAGTACTTTGGAATGGATGAGCATACAGGCGCAGCCTTCCTTCATAAGATTATAACACTTATTGGCTAGTTGGTCCGGTTTGAAGATAATTGATCTAGATCTAAGTGTCAAGTGGGCTGAAGCAATGGCCACCGCCTATGTGGAAATTGATAAAGATTTGATAATGTCGCGAGGGTAGAGGCAGTTTCCGGGCATGATGTAGTAAGGTGTTTACAGATTCATAAAATATCATAGTTTGAAATATCCAACTGGGCAAGAAGTTATACTAGATGCATTGTCGCGAGTACGTCTAGATTTATTCCGTGTGGATAAACTAAAGAAAAAACCGATTACCTTCCTAATTAATCGGATCTATAGATTTCGATACCTAATAAAAAAAACATAAAATAATCAGGACTAGGGAGGCCGAAGAGACTTCAGCCTGAAGCTCAACTATTAAGGTCTTCCAAAACATATTATAAATTAGTTATTTATTTTAATTTTTTTAACGTTAGGTAATTTAATTTCCAAGCATAGAGGATTTTTTTTTAAAAGTCTCTTTTAAATCACAAGCTATAAAAAAAAAATAGATTAAAAAAATTATAGCGCAAGTTTAAACACGGCATGGACCGGTGTGGTGATAGTTATATGGTAATGTTGATAGGTGTGAATCGATAATACAATCTATTTTCTTTAATAATTTTTATCTCCTTCATTTCTTCGAAGTCAAGAATCGATAAATTTTTTTTGTTAATTACTATATTTATCTGACGACTCAAAATCTGCTTGCATTTAATTTTGGTAGATATGTTTTTTTTATGTAACGTGTTCAATGTTGGTGGGTGCTGTATGTTTATAGACTTTTTAATCCGCTCCAATTGACTAATAATATGTCATGTGTATTTTATTTTTAATATTTTTTTATTACTTAATTAATTAATGTGATTGTGTATATTAGTTTTTCCTATCCTCAATATGAATTCATAAATTGTTTGAAGGGGGCTCATTTTTTTTAAAAAAATTATACTTTAAAAGAACTCAAGTGAAGATGTATAAGTTCATCAAACAGTAAACGCTTAAATAAATAGTAATAAATAAAGCAAGAATGACACGTTTTTTAATCATGATTTAGAATCTCTAAATTCTTACTTCATGACCGATGAATTTGTAAGGTGAAATAACTATACTTTATCCGGCATAGACCCTTTCATAGGTAAAAAAACAAAAGAATAATTTATCAAACAATATACATTTTTTCTGATCACATATTGATTTTAAAAATGTTCATGATATTCTCTTTCTTCCTTTTTCACTTTTATATCTCCCTTTTTACTTATTTCTCTCTCTTTTCCTTTTTTTTTTTACTTGTTTCCATTTATTATTCATTTTAAAAAAATTCTAAACTATTTTAATGGACATTTTACTATATTGTTGATTTTTGAAAATCAATAACATGGTATTACTGATTTTAAAAAAATCAGTATTGTGTTGCTTTTATGTTATTGATTTTAAAAAATCAGTGTTGTATCGTTGTTTTTTGTTGTTGATTTTATATTACGGATTTTTTAAAAATTAATAATACAGTGTTGTTGATTTTCAAAAATTAGTGTAGTATTATTGATTTTTGAAAATTAGCAAGTCAGTGTTGCTAATTTTAAGAAACTAATAACAACGTGTTGCTGACTTAAACTTTAAAAGATCATAATTTTTAGTTCGAATTGAACCACGAGATACACAATATATCAAATCGAAGATCTCTGAACGATCTTTGATTTGATATATTGTGCATCCTATGATTCAATCCCAATCAAAAGTTATGGTCTCTCAAAATTCAAGTTAGCAACAACATACACTGATTTTCAAAAATCAATAACATTGTGTTGCTAATACATTATACTGAGAACATTAATTTTTTTCAACTCGATTCAAGTATGATAAATTTTTTCAACGCAAAGACCAGCAACAATGCTGTTGCTGACTTAAACTTTGAGAGACCATAACTTTTATTGCGCGTCTCATGGTTCAATTCAAGTCAAAAGTTATGGTCTCTTGAAATTTAAGTCAACAACACATTGTTGCTAGTTTTTGAAAATAAACAATAATGTGTTGTTGATTTTCGAAAATCAGCAATACAAAACTGATTTTAGAAAATCAACAGCATTGTGTTGCTGATTTTTGAAAATCAACAACACAACACCGTTGCTGATTTTCAAAAATTAGCAACACTGTATTGCTAATTTTTGGAAATCAACAATACAACACTGATTTTCAAAAATCAATGACACCATATTGCAGATTTTAAAAAATTAACAATATAGTGTTGTTATTACACTATATTGAGTGCAACAATTTTTTTTTCAATTTGATTCAAGTATAATAAATTTTTCCAACGCAAAGAGCAATAACAATATTATTGTTGACTTAAACTTTGAGAAATCATAACTGTTGACAACAATTGAACCACTGGACACACAATATATCAAATCGAAGATCATTCAAAGATCTTTAATTTGATATATTGTTAGTCTTATGGTTCATTCCAAGTGAATAGTTATGGTTTCTCAAAGTTTAATTCAACAATACATTACTAATTTCTTAAAATCAGCAACACAATAAAAAGTCCATAAAAATGGTTCAAAATTTATTCCGGATAAAAGTAAAAGAAAGAGAGAGATAATTAAAAAAGGAAGAGAAAGATAAGTAAAAAAAGGAAGAGAGAGATAAGTAAAATAAAAAGGAAGAGAGAGACAAGTAAAAAGGAAAAGAGAAACTATGTTGTTTGGACATTTCCAAAATCGCATACTAAATGAAAAAAAATGCATAATAACCTACATTATTTAGTAAATTCCCCTAAAAAAAAATCTTACTAAAAGTCTTTACAAACAATAAGACAACATGTATGAGAAAAGTTTTAGTAACAAGTATGGAGCGTAAAGATAAAGACCTTAATTAAGTTCAAAATGAAAATAGAAAAATGAAAACAATAGAATAAATACAATTGGAGAAGTAGAAGAGCATGAGAAAGAGAGTTTGTTATATGAGAATTGTTGTTCAATGAGCTTCCCTTGCCCTTGCTTTATAGTCCTTCAAATGGTCAAGGATAAGATCAAAAAATTATTCTATTTTAATGCTAGTTGACTCAATCATTGCATTAGTTGACTAGAACTTGTCTACCAACTTCTATCCTCAACTAAATCAACACTTATCCAATCAACTCATGTGTTGGTGCAATTGACCTGTGGTCAAGGTTAGCTAGGTTTGGATTGAGTTTCAATGTTTGATAGTTAAGTGATATGTTAGTGGATTAAGTTTGATCAAATACTTAATAGTGGAAAAATTCAAGTGAGTCAAGATTTATTGAGTATTACTAGTTGAAGTTCAATTGATGTTGGTTATAGAAGTCCTAAATTGTCATAGGAGGACTAGATGTTATCTAGTTAATGGGAAGTCCTAAAGGTCATGAAGGATTAGATGTCAAACAATTGATAGGAAGTCCTAATAGGTCATGAAAGATTAGATATCAGACAATTGATGGAAATTCATAATAGGTTATGGGTAACAGGATTGTAGATAGATAATAATGGGTCATAGAGGAATGAATGATTGACAAGGATGAAGTTCTAATAAGTTAAGGATGACTAGATAATAAGCAAGATTGAAACCCTATATGAGTGAATTATATACAGTGAAAGTCTTAGTTAGTTAGGGTTAACCTAAAGTTGGCAAGTGAAAGTCTTAGTATGCAAAGATTAGCTAGATATTAGCTAATAATGAAGTCCTAGAGATAAATAACTTTAGGTAATGAAAGTACTAATAGGTTGAGAATATTAAGGATGAAGTCTTAATAAGTCAGGGTTGACTTGTAATAGGCGGACAATGAAGTCCTGAAAAAAAAGTGTCTCTTGATATAACATGGATCCATCCTTAGTGTGACTCAAACCAAAGTATTAATCGACTAGTGAAGAGTAGTCAACTTATTATTCCAAAATTATAAAGTTATGATTTGATCAAGTTCAAAATTACATCAATTGTCTATGATAAAGTAACAATCACCAAATGGAGTAGTTGAATGATGAATTTGAAACCATAAAGTTGTTCTTTGTATAGATTCATGGTTTGGGAACTCAACTAATGTTGATATCAATTAACTGATGGTTGAGTCAATTAGGTAGTCTACTCAAGCTTAAATGAAAATGAATAGAAAGTTTTGCATTCAATTGAGATAGTTGACTACTGTATAATAGTTAACTAAGGTAATTAATTGGTGTTAAAATAGGAATCTACTGATAGCCCATGATACAAACAAAGTTATTATAATGATTGAATTTTGAACAACTACATAGAGCAATCAATTAGAAGGAAGATATTAGTCAACTAAAGGACAACAAACAATCGACTAATTATTAGATGCAACTTACTTACTGATGTTATATTCAAGAGGTGTCCTAAGGCAATTGCCATAGATAATATACTATTTATTGGATAAATAATTTTACTATTTGAGTATGCATTCACAATATTTATAATATTGATCTTAAACTCATTTGCTGAATGTCTACAATATGATTCATAGCATGAGAGAATTTATGATTGGATCACAACTAGTGAGCATCTTTACACGTGTAATTATAAATATATTAAAATATTCCCTAATTGATGAATTAATGAGTTTGAACATAATCTATTTTGAGAGACTAGCACGTGTTATACTCCTTGATTTACCCAAGCAGTTACTCCTCATTAGAAGGAGACATTGAGATATTGAGAATTAAACGTGGATGCTAGTTAAGGGTAACTAGTTCATTGGAGTGACTTATCATGAGACTTCATATGGTTCTATACATATATAGATATGTTAATACAGATCTCATTATAAATCGAGTGCAAGTTTTCTTTAACTTGAGGTATTCAAGTCATCTTGGTCATGAAACTTATACTTTGACATCTTAAGTAAATATCTCCTCAGAGGTGTGGATCCAAGATGATTGGGTATAAGTCAAAGTGTTCAAAGATGTTTGGATAGTCGATAAAAGATTCACCACTCCTTACATAAGGAGACGTATACCTTATGGTCACTTGTCAGTATTACTACTCAAAGTCTTTGGCCAAAGCATTACATGTCAAGAGTATGATATTCTTGGACACATGTCTGAGTAATTTGAATTTGCAAGATGAGAAAGTACTACTTGGGCTAGGTGTAACATAGTCAACCTAATGGGGACTGATACATAGACCATGTCTTGAACCAAGTGGATATAAGATAAGTGAAAGGACCAAGGCGTGACTCACTATAGCTACTGAAGGGTTTTGAAGTAGTTCTGGAATTAACTATAATTTTTCAATTAATTAGATATCATGATATACTACTAGATGTCACTCATGATCATTTCATAATTAATAGTTAATTATGAACGCCCAACATAAAATAGGAATCTATTGAGTCATAAACACACTATGAGTATATTTGAAAGACTTAAAACAAGTTTAAAAATTAAATTATTAGATTGAGAGAGACTATGTAAAATATCGAAAATGGGAGAATAATGATAAGGGAATTTTCTGAAATTTTTAGAAATTTTTTGGAGCTTGTATGGACGAGTTACGGGGATAAAAATAGGCTCCGGGAAAGCCTATTTGAGCTACCCTATTTTAAGCAAGGAAATGTTGATTTTCTCTTTATTTTATTTTATTTTTATTTTATTTTCTTTTTTCTTCGTTTCTTTCCTCTCCCTCGCGTGCCCGATTCCCTCCTTCCCCTCTCACGCGGGCGACGTCGTGCCCTAACCGCACGTGGCAGTTTCTTCTCCCCTCTTCTCGTCTTCTCCCTCGCTGAACCCGATGCCCCCTCGCCTCTCCTCCTTTTCCTTCTCGAGTGCCGGCATTCGGCCAATTTCCTCTGCTTAGCGCCGACAGCCGGTCGCCTTGCCTGTGCCGACACTTCACCTTTTCCCGCGTCACCTCTGGTCGCCACGACTGACACCGTCACCGCTGCCCGTCGCCGTTCATCCTCGCGAGCAGCCGACGCCGAAGGGGGTTGTTCATAGCCGACCCTATCCGTGCCCTAGCGCTGACGCAAATCTAGCACACTCCTCTTTAGTGTGCCCTAGCGTGGAATCCAAGCCCTAGCTGACTTCACCTCGCCCCTCTCAGTCGATCACCGGCCGCTGGTTTCACTCTGCCGATGCCTTAGTTTCCACTGCCGCCAGTGACACCAAGCCTTAACTTCCAATTCTCCTCCGACACCCTCTGCCCTAACTCCGACCAATCTTTCCTCTGCCCTAGCTGCGATCTTGGAGAGCATCTTATTGCTATACGGTGATCTTGGAGTGGCTACATTGGTTATAGGCAGAGAGGAGGTGATCAGTGTGAACTTGGAATAAGGTATATTATGGGATGGTGGAAACCTGGATGTTGATTTCAGATAGGATTTTATGTGTTGATAGATTCACTGGTCACTACAGCTTCCTCTATTGTTTTTCAGCGGAAACTCTTGATTCAGCAACAACCTTTTTGTTTGTGGATCAACAGCAGTGAGTTAGAGTTGAGGTAAGAGATTAATTAGGATTGATTTAGGTTTTTAGTATAATTGATGTGTGAATTAGGTTTTTATTTATGGTTGATTGGGGATCAGGTAACTAACCCTAATTGATCGTCAATTTTGTTTAGGCAGGATGATGGTCATATGATTTGGGTTTTACCCTAATTTAGGGTTAGAGATTTTATTTAGATAATTATAAGAATTGTAGCTAAATAAAATATATTTATATTGGTGATACAGGACTTTGATGCGAGACGAGCATTTCGACGTCGGATTTGGACTGGATTGGATTTTTCGATTGGAGGCGGGTACCTTGACTTATCTTTGATAATGTCATGTTGATATGTTTAGTAGGTTATAACCTTTAGTAATAATTATGTTCGTCCTTGTTTTAGTATGTCACTACTGGATACTTGTTACATGCTTGTTTTGTTTACTTATTGTGCACTTCATGTTAATACCTACCTGATTATACATGCTTATAGGGGTAGTGACACAACCATGTATTTATTATATTCAGGATCTAGGTTTTTATATTTTATCTGATCTGTATACCTTTGATTTGGTTCATTGTACTATGATACACATTATATATATATATGGATATTGCTATGTTGTTTAGGATTTTGCCATGCTTAGTGTCATGCACCATTTGCATGATTGCTTGCTGTGTGATAGTCTGTTCCATTATTGTTGAGCACATCGCTAGTTTCATCTCTGTCAGTGCTTCACTGGTCCGCTCATGGGTAGAGTGACGCAGCGTGGTAGCACGTTAGTTTTGCTCGGTGGTGCTCCGCTGGGACGCTCATGGGTAGTGTGACTGCAGCGTGGTAGCACGCCAGGATCTCTCCCTGTCATCGTGTACCGGGAGATGAGAGCATTGTGCTCCCCCACTTATGATTTGGGATAGGAGGATAGGTGTACTTCGACAACATCCGTCCACTCGGTCACTCATCAGGAGCAGTGATGACAGAGTGCACGGTTGTCACAACCCTACCCACTTGGTCTCACCATCGTGTGTGAAATGGCTGACTGGCAGTATGGGTGACCAGGACATGTCATTGACATCATACACATTTATGCATTTACTGATTGTGTTTGCTGTACTTATATGCTGCATTTGGATGGATGCATATATTTGACATGCATACAGGATTTATGATACTCTCGGTCTGACGACCTGACTATTTTGATAGGAGGCCCTGGTGAATACATTTCTCTTCAGCCTTTTCTATTGTGCATTTCTAGCTTTTGTCGAGGAGACTGTACTCCATAGTTATTACTATTTGTTATAGTTTACTATACACGTCAACTAGGTATTTGTTGAGTTGTTGAACTCACCCCCCGTAAACACTATCTTTTTCAGGTACTAGGTTGTTTATGGAGTCGCTTGGAGTATCCTGCCTGCCGGTCCCCATATCATATCAGAAGACCTGTCTCCGCTTTTGATTATTCTTATTTTGGTATATGAAATTTATGCATTTAGCTTTTTGTTCTGGTTTTATTTCTGGAGTGTTGTTTTGGTTATGTGGTGTAAGCCTAGCCGATTAGCAGTCTTCGTTTTTAGTTTATATGTGTGTCCATTGTATTTTCACTGTGTTTGGTTTTGATACAGCCGAGTGGGCTGTTAGATCTACAGATAACTGCGTGGTTGTGTTTTTATTGTATCAGCCGAGTAGGCTGCATATAAACTGCGTGGTTGTGTGTATATTCCAGCCGCCTGTGGCTGAGGTATATTGTGTCTGTAGAAATGATTCAGATTGTCACCCGTATAGGGGAGGTGCTGCGAGAATTTCCTCTGGCAGGGACTCCTTTGGGGCGTGACAATTTATTTTTTCTCAGAGCCAAGTTTACGAGTCTTATTTCTTGTGTTTCGTGATTTGGTTTTTCTCGATGTGACTTTTCGGGTTTTGGGACCTAGCAACGGTAGGGCATCTCCAAGTTATAGGAGGTATGTTGGTATATGTTATCCTACCTTTTTGTTAGTATATGCACTATGGACTATTATAGTTTATGACATGTATTAGCATTCTTTATTAGTACCTGTTTAGTTGATATAACATATATTTTATGTATTAGGTAAACCACTGATCATGGTCGACCCTAATAGAGATCAAGGATTACAGTCTCTGGTGATTTTCATATCATACCACCAGTAGTTATAGTTTTTGCTACTACTAGTTGGTTAGGAGATGGAAGCACATACCAGCTTCTGCTATTATTAGCTGTGTAGTGGATAGTACCTACATATTCATGTTAACTTAGCCAGTAGTATACCATTTTATCTTAGTTAATTTCATCAATAGATAATTGCTTTACTCTTGTTAGATCGGTCAGAAGAAGTCTGATTGACACTTGTTGATTTGGGTAGTCATGGATTGATATACCTTAGTTGCTTGTGGAGGATTAATGTATTCTTGATTAGTTAGTAGATGACCGATTTAGTTTTGTTGGTCCGATCAGTAGGGGATTGTCATACTCTATTTTTAGAGGTTTGAATCTTTGGATTATTTGTGCTTAGTTAGGTATCTAGAGCATATTTGAGTACATGACTTGTACTGACATGGAAAAGACATTGTCGGTTTGGTCAGTCTATAGAGGATCGATGTATCCTATTCCATGGGTACTTTAATTTTAGACTGTATGTACCTAGTTGGATAACTTAGAAGGTAGTATAGGGAATGTCAGGTTGATTGGGTTAAATATGCTGATTATTCCTATCTATGTTGCGTGTACATATGATTATTATGTGTTGTAGGAGTCCTATGGTAGATGGTCCATTTGCAGGTAGTATTTGTATACATGTTCTGATATGGTTATTGTAGGTTTCTTGTGGATTATAGCTATGTAGTTAGGTGTATGTGTCTGATTGTATTATTGAAGGTATCATGTCGATTAAATCTGTGTTATGGTATTTGTACATGTGTTTGGTGTTTTATGGGAGGTATCTTGTTGATTATAATTGTTCTGAGTGTACACTCGTGTCTACTAGGATTTGTTGAAAGTATTACGTTGATTATACTCTTAGCCTAGGTGTATATATACGTTAGGTGAATGTTGTTTGAGGTGTATTGTCGATTATACCTACGTTAATTTATGCACACGGGTTCGGTATGTATTGTTGGAGGTATCACACTGATTTATACCTGTATTATGAGTGTGTTGGGTGTGTATTAATTGGAGGATTATGTCGATCATACCTATGTTGTGTGTGCACGTGTGCTAGGTGTATTGTTGGTAGCATCACGATGATTTTACTTATGTTGAATGTATAATGTTAAGTGTCTACATTATGTCAATTGTTGTATTACCCTGTCAACTAATTCTCCTATTGGTGGGTGACCCACTAGGATGTTGATAGAGTTGACGATGGATTTGTTTTGCTTACTAGGTTGTTATACCCTTGGCTGCCCATAGTGATATGTGGTTGAGTGATCTCGTGCAGTCTTTAGTTGGATAGTTAGAGGTCTTGTTCACTTATGGATTATTTGTGGTGGAGCGTTGCTCCCACATATTATGGATTGCTTGTGGTGGAGCGTTGCTCTCACATATTTTGGATTGCTTGTGGTGGAGCGTTGCTCCCACATATTTTGGATTGTTGTGGTGGAGCGTTGCTCCTACATATTTTGAATTGTGGTGGTGGAGCGTTGCTCCCATATAGGATGCCTTGTTGGTGGTAGAGCGTTGCTCCCACATATGTAGTATTTCTTGTCATGGAGTGTAGCTCTCACATTAGATGATCTATTCTTTAGTGATTTGTAGTTAGTGATCAAATTTTGGACTTGTTATTGGGGATCTCTGGTTGAGAATGTTTGTTGTACAGACATTATGAGTTTTTGGTAATGCCATTTGGGCTTACCGATACTCCGGTGATATTTATGGATTCGATGAACCGCATCTTTATGGAGTATCTAGATCAGTTCTTTGTCGTTTTCATCGCCGAAATATTGATCTACTTGCATTCCGAGGAGGAACATGCACAACATCTTTGCATAGTCTTGGACACTCTTCGACGACATCAGCTATACGTGAAGTTCAATAAGTGTGCTTTCTGGTTATCCACAGTTGGTTTTCTAGGTCATGTGTTCTCTAGACGAGGTATTTTAGTAGACCCTCAGAAGATCGAGACTGTCACTAGTTGGGAGCAGCCGAAATCAGTGCAGGAGATTGGCAGTTTTTTGGGACTGGTAGAATATTACAGACGTTTCGTCGAGGGTTTCTCCCGCATAGCTATACCACTGACACGCCTGACCAGGAAAGACATGAAGTTCACGTGGTCCGAGGACTACGAGACCAACTTTCAGGAGCTGAAGCGGAGATTAGTGTCAGCTCCAGTTTTGGTTTTACCTTTTGGAGAGGACAGATTCGTACACTACACTGACACTTCTCTACAAGGTTTGGGCACTGTTTTGATGCAGCACGGCAGGGTAGTCTCCTATGCTTCTCGATAGTTGAAGGCGCATGAGAAGAACTACCCAGTACATGATTGGAGCTAGCCGCCATAATCTTTGTTTTGAAGATTTGGCGGCATTATCTATACGACATTACCTTTGAGATTCTCACGGATCATAGAGTCTCAAATATATTTTCACCCAAAAAAAACTTAATCTCCGACAGAGGAGATGGATGGAATTCCTGAAGGATTATGACTGTACCATTAGCTACCACCTGGGGAAACCTAATGTGGTTGCCGATGCACTCAGCAGGAAGTCCAGAGGGACTTTGGCTTGCCACTGAGTTTCAGTTACAGACTTGGTTCAGGGTTTCTCCGAGTTGGGCCTTCAGGAGCAGGGACAGACAGAGCAGGGTATTCTGGTTACCATGGTTGCTCAGTCGTCGATCAGGATGAGGATCCGAGAGGCCCAGGCCGGTGATCAACATTTGCAGTTTATTGGCATCTAGATAGCTTCCGGGCAGCAGACCGAGTTCACACGAGATAAGGAGGGTATTATATACTTCCGAGACAGATTATACGTACCTCAGTCTCACCTGGTCTTGCAGGTTCTACTTCAGGAGGCTCATCGCTCTCAATTTGCGATTCATCCAGGTGGGACCCGCATGTATCGAGATTTGAGGCATTCCTATTGATGGAACGGTATGAAGAAAGACATCGCGGAATTTGTAGCTAGATGTCTTGTCTGTCAGCAGGTGAAGGCCGAGCACCAGAGACCTGCCAGCTTACTTCAGCGGATTCCTATTCCCGAGTGGAAATGGGAACACATTTCCATGGACTTTGTGGTGGGTTTTCCGAGGACACGACGAGGCCATGACGTGATTTGGGTAATTATTGATTGATTAACCAAATCCGTGCACTTTTTAGCGATCCGGAAGACTGATTCCCTGGATTGATTGGCAGATCTATATTGCCGGGAGATCATCAGATTACATGGTGTCCCTTTGACTATTATTTCAGATAGAGACCCCCGGTTCACGTCTTGTTTCTGGCAGAGTCTGCAGCAGGCCTTGGGCACTCAGCTCTATTTCAGTACAGCTTTCCATCTGTAGACTAATGGACAGTCAGAGCGGATCATTCAGACTCTAGAAGACTTATTGAGGTCTTGTGTATTGGATTTTGGAGACAGTTGGGAGGACCATTTGCCATTGGTAGAGGTTGCCTACAACAACAGCTTTCATTCGGCTATTCAGATGGCACCGTTTGAAGCGTTGCATGGTAGGCCTTGTCGGACACCCACCCTCTGGGATGAGGTTGGGGAGGCCCAGTTGTTGGGACCTCATAGAGCTTAGAATGAGGCAGAGTTGGTTCGTACTATCAGACGGAGGATGTCAGTGGCGCAGGACCGCTAAAAGAGTTATGCTGATCGGAGACGCAGACCCTTGGAGTTCTCTACTAGTGACCATGTATTTCTGCGAGTTTCACCCATGAAAGGGGTGAAGAGATTTGGCCTCAGAGGTAAGCTAGCTCCGCGGTACATTGGTCCTTTTCAGATCCTGGTGAGGATTGGAGCAGTAGCTTATCGTCTGGCACTACCATCGTCCCTGGCAGGCGTCCACGACGTATTTCACGTATCTATGTTGAGGAGATACATACTCGATCCGACACATGTGCTGATAGACATCTTAGTTCCCGTTCTACTTGACATCACTTATGAGGAGGTTCCGGTACGGATTCTGGACCGGAAAGAGTATCAGTTGCGGAACAAGACTATCCGGCTGGTTAAAGTCAGATGGCAGCATCATACGGACGAGGAGGCTACTTGGGAGCTCGAGGATACTATCCGAGCTCGATAGCCCCATCTTTTCACTTGAGGTATGTGATTTAATTTACCGTTCAGCATTTATACTCTATACTTGTTGTTAGTATTTGTTGATGGTAGATAACGAAATTTGGGGGACTAAATTTTTATTAGTGGGGGAGAATGTAAAATATCGAAAATAGGCGAATAATGATACAGGAATTTTCTGATATTTTTAGAAATTTTTCGAGAATTTTTCGGAACTTGTATAGATGAGTTACGGGGATAAAAATAGGCTCCGGGAAAACCTGTTTGAGCTACCCTATTTTAAGCGAGGAAATGTTGATTTTCTCTTTATTTTATTTTCTTTTTTCTTCGTTTCTTTCCTCTCCCTCGCGTGCCCGATTCCCTCCTTCCCCTCTCACGCGGGTGACGCCGTGCCCTAACCGCACGCGGTAGTTTCTTCTCCCCTCTTCTCATCTTCTCCCTCGCCGAACCCGATGCCCCCTCGCCTCTCCTCCTTTTCCTTCCCGAGCACCGACATTCGGCCAATTGCCTCTGCTTAGCGCCGACAGCTGGTCGCCTTGCCTGTGCCGACACTTCACCTTTTCCCGCGTCGCCTCTGGTCGCCATGACCGACACCGTCGCAGCTGCCCGTCGCCGTTCATCCTCGCGAGCAACCGACGCCGAAGGGGGTTGTTCACAGCCGACCCTATCCGTGCCCTAGTGCCAACGCAAATCCAGCACACTCCTCTTTAGTGTGCCCTAGCGTGGAATCCAAGCCCTAGCCGACTTCACCTCGCCCCTCTCAGTCGATCACCGACCACTGGCTTCACTCTGCCTGTGCCTTAGTTTCCACTACCGCCAGTGACACCAAGCCTTAACTGCCAATTCTCCACCAACACCCTCTACCTTAACTCCGGCCAATCTTTCCTCTGCCCTAGCTGTGATCTTGGAGAGCATCTTGTTGCTATACGATGATCTTGGAGTGGCTACATTGGTTATAGGCAGAGAGGAGGTGATCAGTGTGAACTTGGAATAAGGTATGTTATGGGATGATGGAAACCTGGATGTTGATTTCAGATAGGATTTTATGTGTTGATAGATTCACTGGTCGCTGCAGCTTCCTCTATTGTTTTTCAGCGACAACTCTTGATTCGACAACAACCTTTTTGTTTCTGGATCAACAGTAGTGAGTTAGAGTTGAGGTAAGAGATTAATTAGGATTGATTTAGGTTTTTAGTATAATTGATGTGTGAATTAGGTTTTTATTTATGGTTGATTGGGGATCAGGTAACTAACCCTAATTGATCGTCAATTTTGTTTAGACAGGATGATGGTGATTTTATTTGGGTTTTACCCTAATTTAGGGTTAGAGATTTTATTTAGCTAATTATAAGAATTGTAGCTAAATAAAATATATTTATATTGGTGATACAGGACTTTGAAGTGAGATGAGCATCTCGACATCAGATTTTGACTGGATTGGATTTTTCAATTGGAGGCGGGTTCCTTGACTTATCTTTGATAATGTCATGTTGATATGTTTAGTAGGTTATAGCCTTTAGTAATAATTATGTTCGTCCTTGTTTCGGTATGTCACTACCGGATACCTGTTACATGCTTGTTTTGTTTACTTATTATGCACTTCATGTTAGTATCTACCTGATTATACATGCTTATAGGGGTAGTGCACAACCATGTGTTTATAATGTTCAGGATCTAGGTTTTTATACCTTATATGATCTGTGTATCTTTGATTTGGTTCATTGTCCTATGGTACACATTATATATATATATGGATATTGCTATGCTGTTCAGGATTTTGCCATGCTTAGTGTCATACACCATTCGCATGATTACATACTGCACGATAGTCTGCTCCATTATTGTTGAGCACATCGCCAGTTTCATCTCTGTCAGTGCTCCACTGGTCCGCTCATGGGTAGCGTGACGCAGCATCATAGCACATCAGTTTTGCTCGGTGGTGCTCCGCTGGGACGCTCATGGGTAGTGTGACTGTAGCGTGGTAGCACGCCGGGATCCCTCCCCGTCATTGTATACTGGGAGATGAGAGCATTGTGCTCCCCCACTTATGATTTGGGGTAGGAGGATAAGTGTACTCCAACAACATCCCGTCCACTCGGTCACTCATCAAGAGCAGTGATGGCAGAGTTCACGGTTGTCACAACCCTACCCACTCGGTCTCACCATCGTGTGTGAGATGGTTGACTAGCAGTAGGGGTGACCAAGACATGTCATTGGCATCATACGCATTTATGCATTTACTGATTGTGTTTGCTGCACTTATATGCTGCATTTGGATGGATGCATATGTTTGACATACATACAGGATTTATGATACTCTTGGTCTGACGACCTAACTATTCTGATAGGAGGCCCTGGTGAGTACATTTCTCTTCAGCCTTTTCTATTGTGCATTTCCAGCTTTTGTCGAGGAGACTATACTCCATAGTTATTATTATTTGTTATAGTTTTCTATACACGTCAACTAGGTATCTACTGAGTTGTTGAACTCACCCCCCATGGAGACTATCTTTTTCAGGTACCAGGTTGTTTATGGAGTCGCTTGGAGTATCCTGCCTGCCGGTCCCCATGTCATATCAGAAGACCTGTCCCCGATTTTGATTATTCTTATTTTGGTATATGAAATTTTTGCATTTAGCTTTGTGTTCTGGTTTTGTTTCTGGAGTGTTGTTTTGGTTATGTGGTGTAAGCCTAGCCGGCTAGTAGTCTTCGTTTTTAGTTTGTATGTGTTGTCCATTGTATTTCCGTTGTGTTTGGTTTTGGTACAACCGAGTGGGTTGTTAGATCTACATATAACTGCGTGGTTGTGTTTTTATTGTATCAGCCAAGTAGACTGCATATAAACTGTGTGGTTGTGTGTATATTTCAGCCACTTGTGGCTGAGGTATATTGTGTCTGTAGAAATGGTTTAGATTGTCACCCGTACAGGGGAGGTGCTGCCGAAATTTCTTTTGGCAAGGACTCCTCTGGGGTGTGACAGTCTAAGTTTGATAGGATCAAACAAGGAGCAAATATGGAAGGTATTTGGGGCAACGGAAGTGATGGTGGGTCATGCCTCTTGTATGAAAGGTTAGATTCATTATGGTTTAATAATAAACCCAAAAGGGTTTGATTTAGTTTTGAACCAAGATGGTTTAATGATAAACCAAAAAGAGTTTGGTTTAATTATATACTAAGTTTTGTTTTGAACCTAACTTAATGATAATGGATCGGGTTGTAATTGGTTATTGGATTTGGGAGATGACTTGTTTCCCAAGTCATTGAAGATACCCCTCTATGCGAAGAATTATTGTTGGAATTGAATTGGAGAAATTCTAATTGGATTAGGATCGCTCCTCTCTTCTTACTCTCCCTCTTCTCTTTGCTAATGACCAAGAGGTGGTCCCACCTCTTTGTGTCGCCACCCAAGTCTTCGTCGGTAGCAATTAGCCATCATCGGCAGTAGCCATCCACTTCGGCAGTAGCCAACCATTGCTGATAACAGCTAACTGTTGGTGCGGGAAGCATCCGACGATTGAACCTATGTTTTGATTATGTCAAAGGGATCAAAGTTAAGGTGTTTTGTTTTCTGATGTGTTGAATGAGCTTTGTAGGAAAATTCCTAAGTATACTTAGGCAAAAGTCCTAGCTGCGGTTAGGCAAGTGGAAAACCCTAGGAGGCAGTAACCCTAGGTCATAGGGGGTGGTAACCCTATGCGGAAAGCCTTGGCGGGTCGGAGCTTGGGGCAAAAATTCTAGGGGGTGGTAACCCTAGGTTAAAATCTTGGTGTCGTGAAGTAGGTAGAAGTCTGGACGGGTCATATACCAGACGTCCAACATGAAGATTGGAAGCATCGAGTACCGAGCAAAAGTCCAATCGGTCCCCGAAAGAGGACACGTTCCCTGAAAAAGTCCAAACTGGCAAAAGGTAAAACTCTCCTGAGTGGAGTAGGCAAGGACACGTTCCCCGAAAGAGGGAACAGTAGGCGTCAGTTCGACCTAGGTTTTCCGGTGGGAAATCCGAAGTCAGAACCGGACAGTCCGATGATTGTAAAACTTTATATTTATGATATTATGTACTAACTTTATGTTGCAGGGTATCTCTTGGACTAACGTATGTTGCAGGTACAAAGGAGCAACCCTAAGTCTCGGATGAACAGTGTCCGAGGCACCTCCATAGAGCTTGGAGGCGCCTCGGGTGCAAAGATGAGCTGTCTGCGCAGAGGAGCTGGAGGCGCCTCCATGGGGCATTAGAGGCGCCCTCAGGTGGATAAGAGGCAGTGGCGAAGGCTTATCGCAGCGATCAACTCGGGATATATTTTTGGGTCTGAGGCGCCTCCATGGGGCATTGGAGGCGCCCTTAACGCCAAATAAAAGGCAGTCTCGAGGAAGCAACTGGGATATCAGATTCCAAGCGACCTTTCTACAACCGACTGCTAATGAGAAGTTCCGACGAAGCTACAACTTGACGCCGACGACCTGGAGTTTTATTTCTGCCATTTCTTTTGTCGTCGGTATATTTATTTGCTATTAATTGTTCTTCATTTGTAAATCTTTTACGATATTATAGTTGTTGCCCACTGAAAGCGATCAACGATCGCGGGCCTTGGAGTAGGAGTCGGCCTAGGCTCCGAACCAAGTAAACCCTTGGTGTCATTGTGTGTGTTTGATATTTCTCTTTATTCCGCTGCTTACTCGTCGAGCTTTTCGAATCCGAAATGCTTGAAAGCCACGAGCGCTATTCACCCCCCTCTAGTGCTTCTTGATCCAACAATTGGTATCAAAGCGGGGTTGCTCTGAATTGGTATAACTACCGTTCGAGCATTTTTATGCCTTTTATTTTTTCCCTCCAACATTAATTTCGAAAAATTCACTATCATCTTTTCACTACTGGTCCGTATTACCGAAATATCACATTTTCAAAAATTTGTGGTAATATTTTTTTATATTATTTTATTATTTTTTCTCAAAATTCGTGAATTTCCATTTCTATCTTCTTCCCGCACTACTAATCCAGGATTAAGTCCTGGGACATCCTTTTCCATTGTTTTTCTTTGTGTGTGAGATTCTACTTTCATGGCTCTCCAAGAAGGCTACAGTACAGCCCGACCCCCGCTTTTCACCGGAGACGATTTTGACTATTGGAAGAACCGGATGGAATACCACCTCAAGATGCAAGTCGATATGTGGATCATTATCCAGACCGGTCTCGAGCTTCCACGTGACGACACTGGAGAACTACTTTCATGCATCAACTGGGACACCAGCATAAAGAAGAAGGTTGAAGCCAATGCTAAAGCAACCTGCATGCTACAATGTGGGCTGACAAAAGAGGAGCTCAACCGCATCGGCCCTTTCTCCAACGCCAAGGAATTGTGGGAGAAGCTGATCGAGCTTCATGAAGGAATGTCCGACACCAAGGTAAGTAAAAGGGACTTAATATTTAATAAGTTATATAATATTAAATTGTAGGAAGGTGAGACAGCTACCCAACTCCACGCCCGGATACAAGATCTACTCAACAGGCTTCATGCGACAGGGCAGAAGGTAGATAACCGAGACATCATCAGGTTTTCCTTAAACGCCTTTCCAAGGAATACCTTGTGGGTATCCATGGTAGATGCCTACAAGGTTTCCAAAGACCTTTCTTCTATTAAATTAGATGAGTTGTTTGCTGAGTTTGAACTGCATGAGCAGATTAATGCATGCCCGGCCGAGAAAGGGTTGGCTTTGGTTGCAGGTACAGGCGGAACTCGGGAAACTAAAACAAAGAGCAAAACCAAACCCGAGTCCAAAGACGAATCGCAGGATGACAATGAGATTGTTTCCGAGCTATTAAGACTCGTACGAAAGATCTATAGAAATAACAAGGTGACTCAAACGAACATGAAGGACAAGTCCGGAGTCACCTCCTACGGTTGTAACCAGAAGGGGCACTATAAGTCAGATTGTCCAAACAAAAAGCAACGAAGAAAGAAGGCATTGAAGGAAACTTGGTTTGAGTCATCAGACGAATCCGAGACTGACGAAGAAGATCCGACAAGCTTCCTCGCGTTATCAGTGCAAGCCAACATTATCGAAACTGAGTCTGAGCTCGAGTCTGAAATCGAGAGCGAGTCAGAAACTGACTCCGAGCGAAGCCACGGATCCGCATCTGTTTCCGAAGGACCGAACCCCACTGTAAGTTCTCTACTCGCCGACACTCAGTTAGATGATTTAAAGAATTTAGTTCCTTACTTGTTAAAAAAGTTGGCTAAATCCAACGTCCTGGTCAAGTCACTCCAAAAGGAGGTAACAACCCTTAAGGAAGCGACTGACTCGAGTTCTTTAACTGAGCCAGTTCAAATTAGAAGTTCAACTCAAGTCCAACAACTTGAGGAAGAAAATTCTAATTTGAAAACTCAAATTAAAGAACTAAAGGACATGTTGGAACCGTTCACCCTAGTTCCAGGAATCTCGATCTGATTCTTGGAAAACAACGAGCCGTTTTCAATAAATCCGGACTTGGATTTAAAACCAAAAGAAAATACAAAGCATATCTATCCTTAGTTAATAGAAAAAATAGAAACATAGTCCAAGCATGGGTCCCCAAGTCGAACTTGGTTAATCAAGTTGGACTTGGACTATATTGGGTCCCCAAGGATCATATCTACTACCTTGATAGACTATATCGAGGCTATGATCCAACGGGAGCCAATAGAAAGACCATCTTTACCAATAGATAGAATTGTTTGATGCTTGATTTTTTTATTATACATGTTTAGATTTAGGATAGTTTAAGGACGTAGGCGTAATTTACACTTGTCCAGCTAAACCTAGGGGTTTTAAAAAGAAAATTAAATATATAATTTCTTTGAGCGGCTCTGTTTAGGAAGTGGTGGATGATCCTATACCCAAGAAGGCCGAGTGCCTCGCCACGGCCTGGGAATCAATCTTAGAAATGTGTATTTAATTGACTAGTTGAAAAACCTAAGTTTAACTCAAATGTAAATTAATTTTTAAAATAATCTAAATTCAAGATAACCATCACACAAAATTACTTAATATTACCTGATTGATAACTTAGAATTGGGTGTGATAAATCTAGGTTGAATCAACAGTATTAATTAAAAGAAAACTCTTTTAAAACTCTTTAATTTTAAAAATTATTTTAAAATTAATTTAAAAATCTTTTAAAAACTCTTTTAAAAATTATTTGAAAAATTATTTAAAAATATTTTAAAAATGTTTTAAAAATCATTTAAAAATTATTTGAAAAATCATTTAAAAATAATTTTAAAGACTCTTTTAAACATCATTTTAAAATTATTTGAAAAATTATTTTAAATCTTTTAAAAACTCTTTTAAAAATCATTTAAAAATTATTTGAAAAATCATTTAAAAATATTTTAAAAACCCTTTTAAAAATAATTTTAAAATTATTTGAAAAATTATTTAACATTTTTTTAAAAATTATTTGAAAAATAATTTAAAAATTATTCGAAAAATAATTTAAAAATCATTTTAAATATTTTAAAAACTCTTTTAAAAATCATTTAAAAATTATTTGAAAAATCATTTTAAAATCATTTTAAAAATCATTTAAAAACTCTATTAAAAATCATTTTAAAATTATTTGAAAAATTGTTTAATAATCATTTTAAAAATATTTTAAAAACTCTTTTAAAAATTATTCGAAAAATTATTTAAAACACATATTAAAAATTCTTTTAAAAATTATTTGAAAAATCATTTAAAAATCATTTTAAATCTTTTAAAAAACTCTTTTAAAAATTATCTGAAAAATTATTTAAAAATCATCTTAAAAATATTTTAAAAATTATTTGAAAAATTATTTAAAAATCATTTTAAATTTTTAAAAACTCATTTAAAAATTATTTGAAAAAGTATTTAAAAATAATTTAAAAAATATTTTTAAAACTCTTTTAAAATTTTTTTGAAAAATTATTTAAAAATCATTTTAAATCTTTTAAAAACTCTTTAATTTAAAAAATTATTTAAAAATCATTTGAAAAATTATTTAAAAATCATTTTAAAAATATTTGAAAAACTCTTTTAAAAATTATTAAAAAATCATTTTAAATCTTTTAAAAACTTTTTTAAAAATCATTTAAAAATTATTTGAGAAATTATTTTAAAATCATTTTAAAAATATTTTAAAAACTCTTTTAAAAATTGTTTGAAAAAATATTTAAAAATCATTAAAAATCTTTTAAAACCTCTTTTAAAAATTAATTGAAAAATTATTTAAGAATCATTTTAAAAATCTTTAAAAAACTCTTTTAAAAATTATTTAAAAATAATTTTTTTTGAAAAAATATTTAAAAATAATTTTTTTTGAAAAATTATTTAAAAATAATTTTAAATCTTTTAAAATTCTTTTAAAAATTATTTAA
The DNA here is from genome assembly GCF_018446385.1 of Zingiber officinale. Lineage (NCBI taxonomy): Eukaryota > Viridiplantae > Streptophyta > Magnoliopsida > Zingiberales > Zingiberaceae > Zingiber > Zingiber officinale. Next base: position 33,490,195 of record NC_055988.1, on the reverse strand, counting down.
AAATCATTTTAAAAATATTTTAATAACTCTTTTAAAAATTATTTGAAAAATTATTTAAAATCATTTTAAAAATCTTTTAAAAATTATTTGAAAAATTATTTAAAAAACTTTTAAAAATTATTTGAAAATTTTTTTAAAAATCATTTTAAAAATATTTTAAAAATCTTTATTGAAAAATAATTTTAAATATCTTTTAAAAACTCTTTTACAAATTATTTGAAAATTATTTAAAATTCATTTAAATCTTTTAACAACTCTTTTAAAAATTATTTTATAAATATTTTAAAAACTATTTTAAAAATCATTTGAAAAATTATTTAAAAATAATTTTAAAACTTTTTAAAACTCTTTTAAATCATTTTAAAATATTTAAAAATCATTTTAAAAATCTTTTAAAAACTCTGTTAAATATTATTTGAAAAATCATTTAAAAATCATTTGAAAAATCTTTTAGAAACTCTTTTAAAAATCATTCTAAATTTATTTGAAAAATGATTTTGAAAATATTTTAAAAATCTATTTACAAATTTTTTAAAAAATCATTTTGATTATTAGACCTTAAAAAATGGTTAGACCTTCAAAAATCTAAATTCATTTTTAAGATAACTAAATTATATACTTGGACTCTAGGACTCTAGGACTTTTACTTTGTCAATAATTATGGGGGAGTGGTTGGAGTCAAGCAAATGTTTTTTGGGTTAAGTAAAAAAAAATTATTTTAAAAAGTAAAAGCAAATCCAATTATTTCTAAGTTTTTTTAATTTAAATACATTTTTTAAAAGTATTTTTTCTAAAGCCAAGTGTTCTTTGTCAAACTTACTTTCAAAACTTTTCTAAATTTTTGTTGAAAAACTAAGTATTTGCTAAATGTTTTTCTCAAAAACTAAGTGTTTTATCAAAAACTTTGTTTTTCAAAACAACAATTATTGTCAAAAGCTTTTTAAATTTAGCTAAGTCTTTTTCAAATTTTGCTAAATAGTTTTCAAAATTTTCTAAATAGTTTCAAAAGAATTTAGCTAAGTGTTTTTCAAAGCAATTATTTGAAGAAGCTAAGTTTTTGTTGAAACCACTAAGTCTTTTCAAAAGCACTTTCAAAATTAGATAAGTGTTTTTCAAACACTTTCAAAAACTCTTAAACATTCTTTTTTGTTCAAGTTTAGCTACTCTTCAGGGGGAGCTCAAAATTGCCTAGGATATATTGCCATTAACATCTTTTTTATGTATGTCAAAGGGGGAGAGAGGTCAAAATTAAGGGAAAATTAAGGGGGAATATAAGGAATTATTTTCTTTGCATTTCTTAGAGGTCAAAATTAAGGGGAAATTAAGGGGGAATATAAGGAATTATTTTCTTTGCATTTCTTCTATGCTTAAAATTCTTTATTTTACTGTCATAGTTTCGCTTAACTTTGAACCATGTTACCATAATTAAAAAGGGGGAGATTGTTGGTACGGGAAGCATCTGACGATCGAACCTATGTTTTGATTATGTCAAAGGGATCAAAGTTAAGGTGTTTTATTTTATGATGTGTTGAATGAGCTTTGCAAGAAAAGTCCTAAGTATACTTAGGCAAAAGTATTAGCTACAGTTACACAAGTGGAAAATCCTAGGGGGCGGTAATCCTAGGTCATAGAGGGTGGTAACCCTATGCGGAAAGCCTTGACGGGTTGGAGCTTTGGGCAAAAATCTTAGGGGGTGGTAACCCTAGGTTAAAATCTTGGTATCGCGAACCGAGTAGAAGTCTGGACGGGTCATGGACCGGACGTCTAGCATGAAGACCGAAAGCATTGAGCGCCGAGCAAAAGTCCAGTCGGTCTGGAGGACCAAACTGGCAAAAGGTAAAACTCTCCTGAGTGGAGTAGGCGAGGACGCATTCCTCGGAAGATGGAACAGTAGGCGTCGGTTCGACCTAGGGTTTCCGATCGGAAATCCAAAGTCAGAATCGGATAGTCCGATGACTATAAAACTTTATATTTATGATATTATGTGCTAACTTTGTGTTACAGGGTATCTCTTGGACTAACGTATCTTGTAGGTACAAAGGAGCAACCTTAAGCCTTGGATGAATAGTGCCCGAGGTGCCTCCATGGAGCTTGTAGGCGCCTCGGGTGCAAGATGAGCTGTCTGCGCAAAGGAGCTGGAGGCGCCTCCATGGAGCTTGGAGGCACCTCCATGGGCCATTGGAGGCGCCTCCATGGGGCATTGGAGGCGCCCTCATGCGAATAAGAGGCAGCGGCGAAGTCTTATCACAGTGATCAACTCGGGATATATTTTTGTGTCTGAGGTGCCTCCATGGGGCATTGGAGGCGTCCTCAACGCCCAATAAAAGGTAGTCTCAAGGTAGCAGTAGGGATATCAGATTCCAAGCGACCTTTCTACAATCGGCTACTAACAAGATGTTCCGACGAAGCTACAATTTGACGCCGACGACCTGGAGTTTTATTTCTGCCATTTCTTTTGTCGTCGGTATATTTATTTGCTATTAATTGTACTTCATTTGTAAATATTTTATGATATTATAGTTGTTGCCCACAGAAAGCGATCAACGATCGCAGGCCTTGGAGTAGGAGTCGGCCTAGGCTCCGAACCAAGTAAACCCTTGGTGTCTTTGTGTGTGTTTGTTATTTCTCTCTATTTCGCTGCTTACTCGTCGAGTTTTTCAAATTCAAAATGTGTGAAAGCCATGAGGGCTATTCACCCCCCCTCTAGCGCTTCTCGATCCAACACCAACAACAATTGGATAGAAACACAAGCTACCAAACAATAGTTTGTGGTGGCTGAAGCTTCTCCCATGTGTCGGTTAAGTTGTTGGTCGAACCTTGCTTTGTGGCGTCAAGTTGCTCTCGCCACCTGGCACAAAGTCAAGATGGAGATCTCTCAGATTACTTCATCTCCACACTTGGCTAGTATTGATCAGAGATGAAAAAAAAGTGTCTTAGCGAAGCCAACTTGAAGATATCTCGGTGTGGATATCAAGAGAGGTAAACTTTGTAAAGTTTGCTAGTTGATGCTATTGCCATGTGAGCTACACGACCATGCCAAAGAAATAAGGAGGAAAATGACCTAGGTCATGTGGTACAGACATGTCGTGTAGCTTTACTAGAGGAGGAGGATGACATGGGCATGTGAATCTACACGGCTGTGCCATCCCAGCAGCTTTTCTAGCACACGGTCGTGTAGATCTACAGGGGTCGTGCAATGACTCAAAAGTGAAAGAAAGCTCAAGTAGTGTGTGCCACATGACCGTGCAAGATTTCTAGAAGCCAAGAATGGCATGGCCGTGTGAGCCACACGGTCGTGTAAACTATGCAGAGTTGCAGCAGCACACGACTGTGTAGATCTACACGGTTGTGTCACTTTGGCCGAGAGCAAGACTTGTGAGGCCGTGTGAGAGCCACACGGCCATGGAACGGGCTGTGTGGTGCTCGTGCCCTACTCTATATAAGGGGGTTTCTTCCCCTTTCAAAGGGAGGAGGCACTCCCTTTTGGAGAGATTCAACTTGGGACCGTTCTTCATCCTCTCCAGCTTTGTTCCAGCGATCCTAAGCCATCTCCACCTTTGCATCGACTCTAGAACTTAAGGATTGGTTCCGAAGATCACTCTTCATCTCTAGATAAGTATTTCTATTCTCTCTTCTCGTTGGGGATTGGAATGTTTGTAATCTCTTTGTCTTCGGATCTCTATCTTTTTATTATGGAGTAGATTCATTGTTTTAGGATTAAGGGAATAATTGTGATGTGATTTGATGTATGAATCTCATGGATATGCCAATTTCCTATTTAGATGATGTTGCTGTGTTTTGTATCTATTTGATATTGTGTGGATGTTTGTGTTTGGATCTCATTACCATATTTGATTGAATGTTTGTGAGGCTTTTGGATCCCATAGAGGAATACCCTAGATCATATAACCGAGGGGCGTTTGTGATAGGCTGCCCCGCTAATGACGTCTAGGAGATCACCTTGAAAGGTGAAGCTAGTCTCTACAAGGAGATAGGATAGTTGAATTTATTTAGTTCCTGCACTTTTATGTGAATTGAGTGGTGTTGTGTTTCTGTGTTGTATGACCGAGGGGCGTTGGTGACAGGCTGCCCCACTAACGGACTTCATAGGGATCATAACCATTCAACCACTAGAAGTGTAGATCGAAGTCCCTTCCCAATTTTCTTCTACAAGAGAAAACCGACAACTTCCTACAAATGCATGTAGATTAAGGATATGAATTGGAGAACTATGCTACATCAATGAATATCACAATGAAACCAAATTCCTAGAACACTCACCAAACCATATACTTTATTTACTTTCCTAGTTCCATTTCTAGTTGCTACTTAGTTCATTCCTTACCTTGTTGATTGTTTAGCTAATTTTACGTGAGACATCTCTTGTACTTATAACCAGTCCATGTGGGATCAATATCTTTTTATTACTGACGATAAAACTGTGCACTTGCGGTTGCATAACAAGTTTTTGACGCCGTTGTCCGGGACTGCGTCTATAACATTAGAGATAATCATTTGAGTTATACTAAACTTTTCTTTTCTTTTCTATTGCATAGTTGTAACTAGTCTTGGAAATTTGGTTTTCACAATCTTATCTTTTATTTCTGATTACTTTTTCTGCAATTTGTCTTGTTGCAATTCAAATTCTGTATTTTATATTTTTAGAATTTCAGTTTAGTTGGTCTTTGCCTTTCAAGTAAAGAGAAAATTTTATGACTTGTTATCTTATTCTTTGTATGCGAAAATCTAACCTTGTAGGAGATTTGTTACCTTTTGATCCTAAAATTGATAGAACTTTTCATAAAAGAAAAACTTCCCAAAGACATCTAGAAGGCTAAGAACATTCAAATATGGCAAACAAACCACTGAAAGATTATGCAGCACCATATGCAAGAGGACTTCGTTCTAGCATTACAAGGCCAACTGTTGAAGCCAATAATTTTGAAATCAAGCTTGCGATAATCACTATGGTACAACAGAATCAGTTTAGAGGCGGACCGCACGAAGATCTTAATCAACATCTTGAAGTTTTCTATGAAATCTGTGGTATGATGAAAATGAATGGTGTTCCAGCAGAAGCAGTGCGATTAAAACCTAGGATCATGCCCTTGTAAGTTTTGGCCAAGAAGAAATAAAAAAGCTTAGGAAAGTTTAAACTCCAACTAGACTTGCTTATGCTTTCTCCTATGATACCTAATATGTTATGTGATGTTATTAAGATGCTATTCAAGGTTGATGTTGCTTAAATCCTAGGATCATGCCCTTGTAAGTTTCTGCCAAGAAGAAATAAAAATGCTTAGGAAAGCTTAAACTCCAACTAGACTTGCTTATGCTTTCTCCCATGATACTTAATATGTTATGTGATGTTATTAAGATGCTATTCATGGTTGATGTTGCTTAAAACCTAGGATCATGCCCTTGTAAGTTTCGGCCAAGAAGAAATAAAAAAGCTTAAGAAAATTTAACTCCATCTAGGCTTGCTTATGCTTTCTCCCATGATACCTAATATGTTATGTGATGTTATTAAGATTCTATTCATGGTTGATGTTGCTTAAAACCTAGGATCATGCCCTTGTAAGTTTCGGCCAAGAAGAAATAAAAAAGCTTAGGAAAGTTTAAACTCCAACTAGACTTGCTTATGCTTTCTCCCATGATGCCTAATATGTTAGGTGATGTTATTAAGATGCTATTCATGGTTGATGTTGCTTAAAACCTAGGATCATGCCCTTGTAAGTTTCGGCCAAGAAGAAATAAAAAAGCTTAAGAAAATTTAACTCCATCTAGGCTTGCTTATGCTTTCTCCCATGATACCTAATATGTTATGTGATGTTATTAAGATGCTATTCATGGTTGATGTTGCTTAAAACCTAGGATCATGCCCTTGTAAGTTTCGGCCAAGAAGAAATAAAAAAGCTTAGGAAAGTTTAAACTCCAACTAGACTTGCTTATGCTTTCTCCCATGATGCCTAATATGTTAGGTGATGTTATTAAGATGTTATTCATGGTTGATGTTGCTTAAAACCTAGGATCATGCCCTTGTAAGTTTCGGCCAAGAAGAAATAAAAAGGCTTAGGAAAGTTTAAACTCCAACTAGACTTGCTTATGCTTTCTCCCATGATACCTAATATGTTATGTGATGTTATTAAGATGTTATTCATGGTTGATGTTGCTTAAAACCTAGGATCATACCCTTGTATGTTTCGGCCAAGAAGAAATAAAAAGGCTTAGGAAAGTTTAAACTCCAACTAGACTTGCTTATGCTTTCTCCCATGATACCTAATATGTTATGTGATGTTATTAAGATGCTATTCATGGTTGATGTTGCTTAAAACCTAGGATCATGCCCTTGTAAGTTTAGGCCAAGAAGAAATAAAAAGGCTTAGGAAAATTTAACTCCATCTAGGCTTGCTTATGCTTTCTTCCATGATACCTAATATGTTATGTGATGTTATTAAGATGCTATTCATGGTTGATGTTGCTTAAAACCTAGGATCATGCCCTTGTAAGTTTCGGCCAAGAAGAAATAAAAAGGCTTAGGAAAGTTTAAACTCCAACTAGACTTGCTTATGCTTTCTCCCATGATGCCTAATATGTTAGGTGATGTTATTAAGATGCTATTCATGGTTGATGTTGCTTAAAACCTAGGATCATGCCCTTGTAAGTTCCGGCCAAGAAGAAATAAAAAGGCTTAGGAAAGTTTAAACTCCAACTAGACTTGCTTATGCTTTCTCCCATGATACCTAATATGTTATGTGATGTTATTAAGATGCTTTTCATGGTTGATGTTGCTTAAAACCTAGGATCATGCCCTTATAAGTTTCGGCCAAGAAGAAATAAAAAGGCTTAGGAAAGTTTAAACTCCAACTAGACTTGCTTATGCTTTCTCCCATGATACCTAATATGTTATGTGATGTTATTAAGATGCTATTCATGGTTGATGTTGCTTAAAACCTAAGATCATGCCCTTGTAAGTTTCGGCCAAGAAGAAATAAAAAGGCTTAGGAAAGTTTAAACTCCAACTAGATTTGCTCATGCTTGCTCCCATGATACTTAATATGTAGGTAAAAAAAATTCTTGTTGCCTACAAACTAGGGTTATGCTCTTGTAAGTTTCGGCCAAGTTTAAGAAACTAGGGTTAAGGGAAAATCCGAAGCCCATTTATGTTTGCTAAAGGTCTCCCATGTTATGCTATGTATTATGTGATGCTAGTTTGATGTTCTTTGCTTAATGTGGCTTAAAACCTAGTACTATGCCCTTGTAAGTTTCGGCCAAGAGAACTACTAGAGCTAGAGGAGAACAAATACTCCAATCATGCTTACTAATGGTTCCCTATGATATGCTATGTGTTGGGTGAATCTTACGTCACCATGTTATGCTTATGCAAGACTTATGTATGATGAATTGCTTAAGAGATGTTTCCCCATAAATTAGGACTAAGAGCACTCTTTATGTTATGACAAGGAACATGATATGCTATTTTACTTTTGTATGGCTTATACCGGACCCTAGCAAGGTCGAGGGGATGGGCTCCTACGTCACCCCTAGGTCGAAGCACGAGCCTAGTTCCCTAGTAGGTTTGGGATTAGCTACCTCAGATTCATTTAGGGATGCGCGTAAATCATGTATGTGGTACAATGTCGGGCCCTCATGTTGAGATTTATGTTTAAGTATTTATATAATTTATGTTTTCAAAAGAACATCTTGCATATATATTATTTCATGCTATGTGATTATTATGCTTTAAGATGATGTACTCTTGTGATATGCCTATATGTTGTCTAAATGAACAGGTCATTACTCTATGTTTAATTCATGATTTATGACTTTTGTGAATAGGAAAGGATCTTACTAAGTCTATGTGCTTATAGTTTTATTTTTCCTTGTACTGTAGAAAAGGGTAAAGAATGGCTAAACTAAAGGGAACAGCAGGAGGGGCAAAGATGTGTGTGGCAGTGGCATGGTGGAAGGGATCTGTTTTGTGTTTCAAGACTTATGCATGTTCTAAGTTTTGCATGTTAACTCGTTTTTCTACTTGATGTTTTTATTGGTTGCTACTTGATGTGAAACTATAATATCTTTTGTTTCTGTGAAACCTTGAAATGATAGGCACTTGTTTTAGTTAAAGAATTGCTAAGAACCTCCTTATCATTCTTGAAGGGTTAAGTGAAGGACGACTAGGTACTTAGTTTATGCTTCGAACCCCATATTAATGTTCATACTTGTGTTTAGACTCCTATTTTTCCATTAGGTTAGTTATCATGAACTTTCATTAAAGAAGTACCAAGTACCCCTTTAGAGAACGATATACATGCTCAGTAGTTCATTTCCTCTTTATTAATACGCTTTATGCTCTAGTTTTAAACAATCATGTATCATGTTTCAAGAAATAGATATTAAACCAAGTTACATGCATGAATGCTAAGCATGCTCACATGTATTACGTGTTTACATGCTTTAAGAGATTTACATGTTTAAATGTTTGTTTCTCCATGTTTAAATTTAAATTCTTCCGCTGCAACGATTGCATATGCATGTATGTATGTTCACGTAGCGCCGCGGCTTAAAGTGCTGAAATCAGACTTTCCTAGCTAAAATCAATCTTCTCAATCGATTGGGGTTGAGACTCAATCAATTGACACAATTTCAATCGATCCACTGATCAATTTCGCGAGCTTCTGTTCACGGAGAAAACGCTTGAATCGATTGCCAAATCAATTTAGCATTGTTGAATCGATCGGATGATCAATTCCGCAAGCCTCTGCTTGTGAAAAACTCAGTCTCAATCGATCGGCTAATCATTGAGACACTCCGATCAATTGACTGATCAATTGGAGTTCTTATTTCCTAAAATTCGATTTCAGTAAAATTCAGAAATGTCCTAAAAATTTTATAAAATTCTAAAAATCATGAAAACTCTTGTAGACATTATTTAGGGTATATACTATCATGAAAAAAAAATAGTTTTCTAAGAAAATACATCTTATTTTCAAGGATTGACATAAACTTGAAAACTCTTGAAAACTTCAATGTTTTCTTCTAGTTTGTGTCTAACTTTTCAATGATGATTACTATCAAAAGATAGCCTTCACCAAGGTTTTCCAAAATATATTTAAAATGATTTTAAAAATCAATTTCCAACCATGTTATTTGGGCTTAATGCACATGACTTGTACATTGGCTTTCCCAATGATTGGAGTACACATAAATAAGTGTTTTGATGAAATCAAAACTCAAATAGATGCACTAAATCAACATCTTGAGTCTTGTTCATCATCCTAACATCTCACTTGTATCTAATGTGTACTAAAATACATACAAGTCACTTTATAGTCTTTGTGAGATGTAGATTTTGGTTTTGCCCTAAACTAGGGATCATGCATATTTATCTAGGCATTTTAGGAATTATGAACATCCACCTAGGATGTCACTCGTCAGTAAATGCCATTTTCCTTAATTACAAGAAAATTAAAATAATGCATGATGATTTTATGACATACATCAAAATGAGTAATTTTCAAAAGAAAACATACTATAGTTACATGATGCATGTATGACATGACATGATATTTTTGTTTGCTTTTCATAATAAGCATTAATGCAAAATATGATATCATGGCATATGATGAGCAAACAAAGCATGACAATTTAGCATAAATAAAATATACCTAGATATTCTATCTAACTATGCTTAATTCTTAGCTAAATCTAAAATTGATCCTAGATTTGCCCTCATTTTCTCAAGAAAATGCCAAAACCTAACTTGACATTTTTTTTGCTCTTTCTACTTGTGCCAATTAAAATTAAGTCCACTTTTTCAAAGTTTGACACATTTTACTCTTCCAAAGAGTAATCAATTAATCCTTTTAATTTTCAAAGGTTAACAAAAACCTTGAAAATGCCTCCGAGTGTCAACTTTATCAAAGTTGGGTTAACCACCTTACCCATTTAGAATTGACACTATCTAAACCCATCTAGGGTGTAGAGAATATGCTCCTCGGAACCCAAAGCCTATTGGTGCTCCTTGGATGCTCTAGGTATTTACTAGGGATGACTTCCCTATATACCTTTCTAGTGACCTTCCTAGGCTTCTTAAAAGCCTTAGTCACACTTGACTCAATTAGGTCAACTTCAGGGATTGTTTCCCTTGTGACCTTCTTGGTGACTTTTTTTGACTTCTTAGAAGTCTTAGTCAACGTTGGTCTTGGCAAAAATACTTCTAGGGATAGCTTCCCTTGTATCTTTGACTTGACCCCTAGACCTAGGGTTAGTTCTATAACTATATGGAACCTTATGATAAGAAGGGACATCTTTCTTGGCTTTGGATTTGTATCCAAAACCTCTATGGCCATAAGATGGCTCTTGTTTATCTAAACCTAGGTTTTGCTCATTTTGACCCCTAAGAATATTTTTCATTCTCTTTAGGGGTTTTTCTAATTTATCAAGCCTTGACCTCAAGGCTTGGTTTTCCAACCTTAAATTCTTAGATTTTGATTTTCCTTGATTCCTATGAGTATTTCTATTTTTAGGCCTATATCTAAAATTCATAGAGTTATTGCCTAACTTGTTATCCATTTTTCTAGCCTTAGATTGAGTGATTTTAGCATGATAAGCAAAGAGTATGCTCCTTCTTTGCTTTTTTGGTTGCACTCCTTTGAGGATGAAGCTTCTTGGACTTCTTCTTCGGAAGTTGAGCATCTCTCAACTTTAGAGTTCTCTTTCTCTTGGTCTTGATCCAATGAGTCGCCCTCTTTGGATTCTTCTTGGTTTGGTGCAGTGAAGGGGACTTCATGGATTTTAGCCAATTTGCTCCATAGCTCCTTGGCATCTTCAAATTCTCCCACTTGCTTCAAGATATTGCTAGGCAATAGACTGACCAATAGCTTGGTCACTTATTCATTGACCTCACATCTTTGGATTTGCTCTTGGATCCACTTGCTCTTCTTGAGAATTTTACCTTTACTATTTGTTGGAGCTTGGAAACCTTCCATTAGAGCAAACCATTGCTCTATGTCCATCATAAGAAAATTTTTAATCCTTGATTTCCAAGAATCAAAGTTCATTGATGTGAATGGTGGAGGCACCCTCGTGTCAAATCCGAGTCCATCTCGGAATTCCATTTGAAGTTGAGCTTTTGATGAAGTATTTGACTTGTTGAAATTTGCTTCAACTTCCTCTCCCTCTAGCTTGTTGCCCTTTCCGGAGATGATTCCGGTGAAGAGTGACCTCGCCTGATATCACTTGTTAGGGTCGATTTGTAGCTAGAGGGGGGGGGGGGGGTGAATAGCTCATCATGCTCATTATCTTCTTCGTGATGATGTGACTAATCCAAGGATCGACACACACGAGTACTCTCTACTATGAAAAACAACTCCTTCTCAGTACTACTAGAGGTGGAGAAACCTCTTACAACACCCACACAAGCATACAACTCAACACAAGAAAAAAAATACAAAGAATGCAAATGAAAAACCTTCTTCTTGGTCTCTTGGTGCTTGTAGATACTTCTTAAACCTTGGAAGTGCAATAACACTTGTCTCCAAGAACTTCCAAGAATTGGCAGAGAGTAGTCAGAGAAGTTGTGTGAAGATCGGGAGAACTCTTACGAAGAAGAAAGCGTGCAACGACTTTATACTTGGCGCTTCTAGGGCTCCCAATCGATTGGGATTGCTCCCAATAGATTTCCACGTCAGATCCCAATGATCCCAGCTATCTAAAACCTACAACCTACACAACAGTCATAACCCAATCCATCAGATGATCGACTGTGGGAGGCTTGAATTGATCGCCCAATCGATTCAGCTAGCTTTTGTGCGCTTGCTTCCTCGTGATAATTCCAGCTCCAATTGATCGCCCATCGATTTTGACGGCACCCAATCGATTAGGCAGCACTCTGTGCTCATGACAAAGGCTTCTAATCGATTTACTGATTGATTGGGCTACTGTTTGTCATAGCACTATGCGTAATCAATCAGCTGATCGATTGGGCTTGGTCCAATTTGATCACTTGATCAAATTGAATAACCCTAGCTCTCCCGAGTTAATTCTAGGGCTTCCAAACCCAACATTCGGTCAACCTTGATCTGTTGGAACTCCTTCACTAAGTGTCCGGTCAATCCTTTGACCAACTTAGACTTTTCTCCTCGTGTTAAGTGTCCAGTCAACCTTGACTCACTTGGACTTACTATCTCGTACTAAGTGTTCAGTCCTCCATGACCCACTTTGACTTCCTTCCACTAGATGTATAATTACTCTTGACCCATCTGGATTTTCACATGCCTGGCTTCACTCATAGGTCTTTCCATCTGCCTAGCTTCACTCACTAGGAATTTCACCTAGCTTCACTCATTAGGATTTTCTATTTGCCTGACTTCATTCACTAGGTCTTTCACTTAGCTTCATGCACTAGGATTTTCCCACTACCCGGCTTCACTCACTAGATCTGTCACGCCCCGAGAGTAAGGTTGTCCGACGAAAATCGGACAACACCTCCCCTGTAGCAGTGACAAATGAAACCGGTATACATCACCAACAGATAATACATATGCAAATAAACTCACAACCACGCAGATAATATGCATCCCACACGGCTGGAAAATCAAACCCAGCGGAAAACAAAAATAACAAGTATAAAGTAACGAAAACTCACCGCGGGCCGACCCGGCTTGACTCCTCGACAAAACAACCAAATACAGGATAACAAATCCACAGCCCAATTATTACAATGCTAAATTCAAAGGTTTAACTCACAATAACATGAAAACCAAAATCATAAAACCGTCCTCGGAAGTGATGTGGGACCGGCAGTCGGGATCCTCCTCCAAGTGTACTAGCATCGCTATCAGCTACCTGGTGAAATTACCAATGTGGGTGGTGAGTATAAAGACTCAGCGGGTAATAGAATAGACAGTGCATGAGTATCATAAAGAACAGGAAATACAAAAGGATACAGTCTCGGAAAGATGAATAGCAGATACTACTGGGTAAACAAAGTATATAACCATACCTGAAACCATATCCTAGGCTAACAGTGTAAGGTCTGAGATAACATAAACTGCTACAGTACTGCTCATAACTACATGGTATCATGTGAGGTATATACATGTCTACAGTAAGTAAGTCAGTATCTAAACACATATCACAGGTATAAATCTCAACCTATGTAAGCATAACAGTATAAATAAACAACAACAGCATAAGCTAGTAACAGCAGCACAGATTAGCAACAACAGCATAAGTAAACAACCAGCAGATATAATAATAACAACGTATGCACGGATGGTCACCCCGCCCACCTCTCTGCACCATGGCCCCTGTATGGTCTAGAGGCCGGATCGATGACAACTGTACGACACTCCAGCTGCCGCTACTCTCGAGTGACCGAGTGGACAGTTGCATAGTAGCTGAATAGCTACATCTGCGATGGGGGTCCCTGTTGCCCGCGACTCCAGCCGCCACTACCCATGAGTGGCCGAGTGTGGCACGACAGGACAAGCGGCACACTCCAGCCGTCACTACCCATGAGTGGCCGAGCGTGCGGCCCTGGCCAATGACCCTCTCAACCACAAGGGAGACATGGCCGCCGGCATGCATGCAATGACATGATGCGAATAATGCAGCAATCATCACACATATATAAACAGAAAACAGGTATGCTACATGAAGCCAGCATGCTCAGCAAGGTGTGTAAATAAACAGCAATCAAAGCAGATAAACATGGTATCATGTGTCCATATATCCAATACCTACTATCTAATGTCTGGTATCTGGTATCCAATACCTAGTAATATAGTATCTGCTAAATATCATGAATAGCAACGAGAGACTGTATGGATAAAGAAACGAGTAGCTCAAAGATTAAGTGGAAGTATCAAACGCAAGAAAAATAAGAGTGGAGTCAAGATAGATACAACAACTATCTGAACATAAAGCTCATGCACTAGGATCAAAATATCAAAGAGACAAAGCAAGAAGTACCCGCCTTAAATGTTGATCGAGCTAAACAATCCTCTGTTGAGACGCTCGTCTCAAACTAACGCCCTGCAAATCACACAAAATACAGTTTAGCTAACCACATATGCAATAACTAGCTAAACCTTAAAACCCAAACTAATTAGGGGAAACCCTAATTGATATGATTAACATCAATTACACACATCTATGATTCCTTTAATCTTCTCAATCATAATCAAAATCTATAAATCCATCATTTAATCCATTGTATCACCTATTAGACATCATGAATCAACTCTACTTGTTTTATCTCAATAAAATGGACTATTCTCTTTCACCATCAATCATAACTACATTAGATTCAATAACCCTAATAACTCCATAGTCCAACCAATTTAAACAAACATAGATCAATGCTAACCAAACCACTACATACCATGAAATCCGATCTCTATCTTCAACATTCCATCGAATTCCAAATCTGCTACATCACCAAATCAATCCTAACCAGCTAAGTGTAAATTAACAACCTCAAACCATAATCAGCTCCTAACATTCCACAATTCACCATACAAATCAATTTTATATTGATTAAGCCTCAATTATTACAATCATCCTTTAGATAACTAAATTCCAAACATAAATACTCATATCAACTAATCAAGTCCATAATCCAATAATTAAATTCGACTAAACAATGTGTAACGACCCGCCTTCTACTAACTAAGCTGTAAGGCTTATCGTCACATTATGTTGTGCTAAACTATTCCCTGACCATCACTAAAACTAGACGCGGAAGCTGTACTAATTAAAATTTTGCAAAGCTGTTAACATTTCTTGGTGCTACATGTACTAAGGAGTGTAATCTAAGTATACCTAACATGTACTACATCCCCTATGGTCAAGGAACTGAAATATATGTTTCCCAGCTATTATCAGACCTCCCAATCGATCCACGGAGCGATTGGAATAGTCGGATCGATCCAGACAGCTACTGTATGCGGGACATAAGTTGGATCGATCCAGTGATCGATCCAGCACGCTACTGTGCTCGGGGCAATAATTTGGATCGATCGGCTGATCGATCCAGGCTGGTCAATCGATCCAGTGATCGATCCCAGAGTTCTCTGTTCGCGACAGAAATGGCTGGATCGATCGGCTGATCGATCCAGAGGCCTACTGTTCGCGGAACAGATTGCCCAATCGATCGACTGATCGATTGGGAGCCCTCGAATCGATCAGCTGATCGATTCGAGTTACTGATTTCGTGCCAAATGTCTGATTTCAGCACTGTTTCGTGCCTCAACCACATTTCCAGTTCTAAGATGGCTAGGAAACACTCTAACGATGACAACTAACATTCTAACATCATGTATCTAACATTCTAAGCACAATCTAAAGCATGGTTCGTTAGCTCATGGCGTTTAACATACTAGAACAAAGAGTAATAGAAATACTAAAGTTCATATGCTTAATTGAAATTTCTGGATCCCTAGGATCTTTATTCTATGTTCCATCCACACACATCCTCATTAGTGCATTGACCTCCAACCTCCGCTAGTCCATCTTTCCTTTACCTTTATCTACAGTATAAGGAAAAATAGAATTTGTAAGCTTAAAGCTTAGTAAGAAACCATCTACCTCACAAAAACATGCATACGATGCATTCATGCTTTTAAAACATGCTATTTAAAACATATGCTGAACATGTAAAAGATGGAATGGCATACAATCATCCAAACATGTATATCGAACTAAACATAGAGTTATCATGCATATTCACAGGGAAAAACTAAGCTGGAGCATGATACTGAGCTAAGCTATTACTGATCTGATACTAAAACTGTACTGAATTCATATGACTATTTTATGAACTTTTGAAAACTATATACATAATATATGAAAATACATAATCATGCTGCTGTTTGGGCCCGGCAACTGTACTTACTGTGCGCGCATCCCTAACTAAACCCGGGTTTGCAAGTCCCGAATTTAGTAGGGTTTACTAGGTTATCTGAACCTAGGGACGACTGTGGGAGTCCAACCCAATGGATATCTAATCCGGTACAGTGCCAACTGAAAAGTAAAATACTGAGTATAGCTAAACTGTTCTAAATTGCTGTTTCTAGGTTATCTGAACCTAGAGCTAGGTTGTCTGAACCCAGAGGCGACTGTGGGAGCCCACCCATTGGACCGTAGTCCCATATAAGCTAGAATAAACTGATTTACTGATTTAGATGCTTCTAATGCATTCAACTGAGCTGTTAAAATGCCTAATTTGCATTTTTACTTAACTAGCTATTTTATCGAACACCTAGTGTGCTTTAACTCCCCTCTCTATTAGGGAGACTACCTTTAGGCACCCAACAGCATCTGAACCTCCAACTGAAGGGGAAAAGACGTGTCCGGCCCATCTAAAGGTACTCACTAAATCCCTAAACCTGCGAGGAGGGTTAAGCACACCCTATACGTCGAAAAATCTGCATATAACTAAACTAATGCATAGAAAACCAAACGGAAGCTACTTATACTGCAGGTGAGGGGTTTCTTACCTTGTGTGCTAGATTTCTTACAAATCTAATCGCTAGAAATTTCGGTGGAGACGACCTCTCGACGATTCGCTCGCGTCCACGTGTTCTACTCGCGGAGGGGAACGTCCTGGTGCTGAAAACGTCGCCGGAAAGTGCTCCTATGGCCCTAGGGATGAAACCCTAGGCTTGCTTGGGTGTTGGCGCCGAGAGAAAGAGAGGAAGAAGGAGTTGGCGTCGGTGAGGGTTTGGAGAGGGAGAAGTTGTCGAACCAAATAAAAGAAATAACCCAAACCAACTTAAGTTTCCTATTTATATTAAGGAGTTAATTCGCCCAATACCAATATCAATTTTATTGGTTCCCTTTCCTTTCAGCACGGCCCTGCTGGGTTCAACTGGTTACTAGTATTATCCCCAAGCCATAGGTCTCGGGTTCAATCCCCGTTTAGGCCATTTTCGTTTTCTAATTATTTTTGCTACTTTCGTTACTCTAAAAATTCCGGAAAAATATCTAAAAGTTCCAGAATAATCATAGAATATTTCTAATTTAGCTTTGAGAATTTTCGGGCGTTACAATCCCCCATACCTTATAAAAAGTTCGTCCTCGAACTTAGAATAATTCTGGGTACTTCTGTCTCATGCTGGCTTCTGTCTCCCAAGTTGCCTCTTCTGCTGTGTGACTGTGCCAAATAACTTTGACTAAAGGTACTTCCTTGTTCCGTAATTTCTTAACCACTCGGTCTATTATCTGAATAGGCCGACTATCATAGCTGAGGTCTTCGCGGATCTGTACCGACTGGGGCTCAATTACCTGGGTGGCATCTGGGGTATGCTTCTTCAGCATAGAGACATGAAATACGTTATGGACAGCTGACATTTCCTGGGGTAGCTCTAGCTCATATGCTACCTTGCCCACTCTTCTGCTGATAAGGTATAGTCCCACATATCTGGGACTTAGCTTGCCCTTCTTCCCAAAACGCATTACTCCCTTCATGGGAGCTACTCTGAGGAACACTGAATCCCCAACTGAAAACTCTAAGGGTCTGCGCCGTGTATCAGCATAGCTCTTCTGGCGGCTCTGAGCTGTCTCTATCCTCTGGCGGATCTGCTGTATAGCTGCTGTGGTATCTGCTACTAGATCTGTCTGGAGTTCTAGTTCTTTTTGTTCACCACTCTCATAGCAGCAGATTGGAGATCTACACCTCCGCCCATAGAGAGCCTCGTAAGGTGTCATGCCGATAGTGGCCTGATAGCTGTTGTTGTATGCAAATTCTGCTAGGCTCAGATATTTGCACCAACTTCCCTTGAAGTCTAGGGCACACGCTCGGAGCATATCTTCGAGTACCTGATTTACTCGCTCCGTCTGACCATCGGTCTGAGGATGGAATGCTGTGCTGAACTTTAACTTAGTGCCCAACGCTGACTGTACACACTCCCAGAAGTGTGATGTGAACCTGCTGTCTCTGTCTGAAATGATGGTTCGTGGAACTCCATGTAGTTTGATGATCTCCTGGAGATACAACTGAGCTAGCTTCTCCATGGAGTAGGATATCTTGATAGCTAAGAAGTGGGCTGATTTAGTCAACCTGTCGACTATTACCCAGATGGCGTCAAAACCATTCATGGTTCTGGGCAATCCCACTATGAAATCCATAGAGATATCCTCCCACTTCCATTCTGGAATCTGTATAAGCTGCAGAACTCCTCCTGGTCGCTGATGTTCTGCCTTGACACTCTGGCAGGTGAGACAGATGCTAACATATCTGGCGATGTCTCGCTTCATCCCGGGCCACCAAAAATGGTTCTTCAGGTCTTGATACATTTTGGTGGAACCTGGATGCATCGCATAGGGAGTCTTGTGAGCCTCATCTAAAATCTGTCTCCGTAGCTCCTCCTGATCTGGAACACAGAGTCTGTCACCAAAATACAACACCCCGCTATCGGACACTCTGAATTCTCTAATTTCTGATTCCGCTAGCCCTTGCTTGATTTTTGAATTTCCTGAGCTGACTGAATATCACCAAGCAAGGTAGACTCTAAGGTCATAGTAGAGAGTTGTCCAACGATGAGTTCGAGACCGAAATCTACGATCTCCTTCTGTAGGGGCGGTGATACGGCTGTAAGAGATAATAAGGTAGCACTGGATTTTCTGCTAAGTCCATCGGCTACCTTATTTGCTTTCCCTGGGTGGTAGAGGATGTCTATATCGTAATCCTTGACCAGCTCTAACCATCTGTGCTGTCGCATATTCAGATCCTTCTGAGTGAAGAAATACTTCAGACTCTGATGATCTGTATACACTCTGCACTGAGCTCCATATAAGTAATGTCTCCAAATTTTGAGAGCGAACACTACTGCTGCAAGCTCAAGGTCATGAGTAGGGTAATTCTTCTCATAATCCTTGAGTTGTCTGGAGGCATAGGCGACCACCTTGCCGTTTTGCATTAATACTGCTCCTAGTCCCAACTTAGAGGCATCACTATAAATGTCAAAGCTGCTGGTGTTGTCTGGTAGAGCCAAAATGGGAGCACTGGTCAATCTCCTTTTTAGCTCGCTGAAGCTGTTCTCACAGTCCTCTGTCCACTGAAATTTCCTGTTCTTTCTGATAAGAGCTGTCAGTGGGGAGACTATCCTGGAGAAGTCCTCTACAAATTTTCTGTAATAGCCTGCTAATCCCAGAAAGCTTCTGATCTCGCTGGCGTTCTTAGGTCTCTTCCAGTTACTTACTGCTTCTATCTTGCTGGGATCTACCATAATGCCATCCTTTGAGATGATGTGACCCAAGAAGGACACCTGCTCTAGCCAAAATTCACATTTCGTGAACTTGGCGTATAGCTGGTTCTGCTGAAGGGTCTGCAATACTAGTTTCAGGTGCTCTGAGTGTTCTTCCTGAGTTCTTGAGTAGATTAGGATGTCATCGATAAACACAATAACAAACTTATCTAAATACTCCCTGAATACTCTATTCATGAGATCCATGAATGTAGCTGGAGCATTGATCACGCCAAAGGGCATGACTACGAACTCATAGTGTCCGTATCTGGTTCTGAATGCTGTCTTGGGTATATCCCCTTCTTTAACCTTCACCTGATGATAACCTGATCTGAGATCTATCTTAGAGAACACTGCTGCTCCCTTCAGCTGGTCGAACAGGTCATCGATTCTGGGAAGGGGATACCTGTTCTTGATCGTGACTTGGTTCAGTGATCTGTAGTCTATGCATAGTCGCATGCTTCCATCCTTCTTCTTCACGAACAATACAGGCGCTCCCCATGGTGAGTGACTCGAGCGTATGAAACCCTTGTCAAGCAGCTCCTGTAGTTGCTCCTGAAGTTCCTTCAGTTCTGCTGGAGCCATGCGATAAGGCGCTTTGGAGATAGGATTTGTACCGGGAATGAGCTCTATCTCAAAGTCAATCTCCCTGTCTGGTGCTAAGCCTGGTAACTCTTCCGGGAAGACTGCTGGGTAGTCACATACGACTCGAACCTCTGCTAGCTATTGGTTCTTGTCCTGGCTGGCGTTGACTACGTGTGCTAGGAATCCTGTACATCCTGAATCCAGTAGCCTCTGTGCTTTCATAGCTGAGAGAAACTTCTTGGCCTTTCTCCTTGGTTCCCGGCTGTATTCAAATTGCACTGCCGCTTCAGGTTGGAAGATGACTTTCTGTTTACGGCACTCTATGGTAGCACCGTATCTGATCAGAAAGTCCATTCCAAAGTAACGTCATAGTCGGTCATCTCTAGCACTATCAGATCACAAAAGAGCTCTCTGTCTGCTATAATGACCGGCACTGCACTGAGTCAGTGTGTGGATGCCATGATCTCTCCTGAAGGTAATGCCGTCAAGAACTGACCAATGAGTACCTCTGAGGGTATTTCTAATTTTTCGGAGAACATCCTGGCTATGTATGAATGGATTGCCCCAGTATCAAATAGAACAGTAGCACTATGCTGTAAAATGCTAATCTGACCTGTGACAACTGTCGAGGCATTGGCTACGTCCTCTCTGGTGAGTGAGTAGATCCTCGCATTCGCCATAGTTGGAGGGGCTTCTAATCTACCCTGGCTGATAAGTGGACCTTCTAGAGCGGCCTGCATATGATATAACTGAGCTGGCTGGCCTGCATACTGAATCTATTGTGGCTGAGGAAGACCGGTCTTGTTCGGGCACTGCTTGGCCATGTGCCCTTCTTGTCCACATTCAAAGCATCCTCGTGTGCCCTTGCGACAAACCCCTGGGTGGAATTTCCCACAAGTAGCACACTTTGGATAACTGGGTCGCTTGCTAGATGGTCCTCCTTTTGGGTCACTCCCTGATTTGCGCTTGCTATTGGAGTTCCCTTTCCAGTTAGAGTTGTGGCCTTGCTGTTTTTGAGTGTGAGAGTTTCCTTGGCCTTTGGACTCTGAGGAGACTTGCTTCTGCTGCTTTATGCTGTTCTGGTAATGCTCTGTGGTCAAGGCACTGCTCACTAACTCCTTTGTGGTTTGTGGCCTATGTATGCCACCAGCCACGTTCACTGCTATCTCTGGCCTCAGCATCTTGAGCATCAACCGGATTCGTTCCTTCTCTGTGCTGACTAGCTCTGGGCATAGACGAGCCAACCTGTTGAATTTCTTCACGGCTTCCTCAACTGAAAGGTTGCCCTGACGAAACTCAGTGAACTCGTCGTAGTGGCGGTTTGTAACCCGTATGTGAAAGAACTCCTCGAAGAATTCTTTCTCGAAGTCAGCCCATGACATCTGGTTCACTGGGCGCTTCGTTCTGATTCTTTCCCACCACATGCGTGCGTCTCCTGTCAGGCAGAAGGAGGCACACTTCACCTTCTCGTGCTCTGGCCCGAAGTTCCATCGTGCTCTCCAGTGTTTTGAACCATGCTTGTGCATCCCATGGTTCACTAGTGCACGAGAAGTTCTCTGGCTTGACCCTCATTGGATCGAGATAGGCTTCCTTTCTTGACTCACTGGACCGATGCTTGTCTTGGCGTTGGTAGAGGTGAGTAGAACCTCTAAGACTTCGTCGGGTTCGGTTCGGGGTGACCGTGGGGGTACTCTCCTGATTAGTCTTGAGGTGGCTATCTCCTGTCGCTCACTCGAGCCACTAATCTTTGTAGATGTCCGGGAGGCATCGCACGCCTCTTCTTTGGGCTCGATGCTAGTGCCCTTCTAGCTGGGCGTCCTCGTGCCATTGCTAAAGACATAGGGGACAGAACATGAATAACTATTACAATCATAATTGTATAACTATCGTTATCATGTTATATACTATCACATACTATCATGGAGCAGTTTATCTATAAACATGAGCTATACAAGAAAGCAAGAAACATAAATCAAGTAGAGGTATTCTTACTTGGAAGCTGCAGGTTCAATGCTGATGTGTGTCTAGGAAGTATGGAACACTGCTCTGATACCACTCTGTAACGACCCGCCTTCTACTAACTAAGCTGTAAGGCTTATCGTCACATTATGCTGTGCTAAACTATTCCCTGACCATCACTAAAACTAGACGCGAAAGCTGTACTAATTAAAATTTTGCTAAATTGTTAACATTTCTTGGTGCTACATGTACTAAGGAGTGTAATCTAAGTATACCTAACATGTACTACATCCCCTATGGTCAAGGAACTGAAATATATGTTTCCCAGCTGTTATCAGACCTCCCAATCGATCCACGGATCGATTGGAATAGTCGGATCGATCCAGGGATCGATCCAGACAGCTACTGTATGCGGGACATAAGTTGGATCGATCCAGTGATCGATCCAGCACGCTACTGTGCTCGGGGCAATAATTTGGATCGATCGGCTGATCGATCCAGGCTGGTCAATCGGTCCAGTGATCGATCCCAGAGTTCTCTGTTCGCGACGGAAATGGCTGGATCGATCGGCTGATTGATCCAGAGGCCTACTGTTCGCGGAATAGATTGCCCAATCGATCGGCTGATCGATTGGGAGCCCTCAAATCGATCAGCTGATCGATTCGAGTTACTGATTTCGTGCCAAATGTCTGATTTCAGCACTGTTTCGTGCCTCAACCACATTTCCAGTTCTAAGATGGCTAGGAAACACTCTAACGATGACAACTAACATTCTAACATCATGTATCTAACATTCTAAGCACAATCTAAAGCATGGTTCGTTAGCTCATGACGTTTAACATACTAGAACAAAGAGTAATAGAAATACTAAAGTTCATATGCTTAATTGAAATTTCTGGATCCCTAGGATCTTTATTCCATGTTCCATCCACACACATCCTCATCAGTGCATTGACCTCCAGCCTCCGCTAGTCCATCTTTCCTTTACCTTTATCTGCAGTATAAGGAAAAATAGAATCTGTAAGCTTAAAGCTTAGTAAGAAACCATCTACCTCACAAAAACATGCATACGATACATTCATGCTTTTAAAACATGCTATTTAAAACATATGCTGAACATGTAAAAGATGGCATGGCATACAATCATCCAAACATGTATATCGAACTAAACATAGAGTTATCATGCATATTCACAGGGAAAAACTAAGCTGGAGCATGATACTGAGCTAAGCTATTACTGATCTGATACTAAAACTGTACTGAATTCATATGACTATTTTATGAACTTTTGAAAACTATATACATAATATGTGAAAATACATAATCATGCTACTGTTTGGGCCCGGCAACTGTACTTACTGTGCGCGCATCCCTAACTAAACCCGGGTTTGCAAGTCCCGAATTTAGTAGGGTTTACTAGATTATCTGAACCTAGGGACGACTGTGGGAGTCCAACCCAATGGATATCTAATCCGGTACAGTGCCAACTGAAAAGTAAAATACTGAGTATAGCTAAACTGTTCTAAATTGCTGTTTCTAGGTTATCTGAACCTAGAGCTAGGTTGTCTGAACCCAGAGGTGACTGTGGGAGCCCACCCATTGGACCGTAGTCCCATATAAGCTAGAATAAACTGATTTACTGATTTAGATGCTTCTAATGCATTCAACTGAGCTGTTAAAATGCCTAATTTGCATTTTTACTTAACTAGCTATTTTATCGAACACCTAGTGTGCTTTAACTCCCCTCTCTATTAGGGAGACTACCTTTAGGCACCCAACAGCATCTAAACCTCCAACTGAAGGGGAAAAGACATGTCCGACCCATCTAAAGGTACTCACTAAATCCCTAAACCTGCGAGGAGGGTTAAGTACACCCTATACGTCGAAAAAACTGCATATAACTAAACTAATACATAGAAAACCAAACGGAAGCTACTTATACTGCAGGTGAGGGGTTTCTTACCTTGTGTGCTAGATTTCTTACAAATCTAATCGCTAGAAATTCCGGTGGAGATGACCTCTCGACGATTCGCTCGCATCCACGTGTTCTACTCGCGGAGGGGAACGTCCTGGTGCTGAAATCGTCGCCGGAAAGTGCTCCTATGGCCCTAGGGATGAAACCCTAGGCTTGCTTGGGTGTTGGCGCCGAGAGAAAGAGAGGAAGAAGGAGTTGGCGTCGGTGAGGGTTTGGAGAGGGAGAAGTTGCCGAACCAAATAAAAGAAATAACCCAAACCAACTTAAGTTTCCTATTTATATTAAGGAGTTTATTCGCCCAATACCAATATAAATTTTATTGGTTCCCTTTCCTTTCAGCACGGCCCTCCTGGATTCAACTGGTTACTAGTATTATCCCCAAGCCATAGGTCTCGGGTTCAATCCCCGCTTAGGCCGTTTTCATTTTCTAATTATTTTTCCTACTTCCGTTACTCTAAAAATTCTGAAAAAATATCTAAAAATTCCAGAATAATCATAGAATATTTCTAATTTAGCTTTGAGAATACCTAATTCAATGCGCTTTGCTGTAGATTTACAGTTGGGACCATTGCTGCTGGAAACTTGTGGCTTGAGCTATGGATCACCCACACACAGATACAATCGGAGCTAGGTAAAGATACTCCAAAATGACATCAAGATAGCTGCTGGAACCAGAGATAGAGCTACAAAACGGTTCTACAATCCATGTACAGATCGAATAAGTGTCTTAACCAATGATCAAAAGAAAATGGAAATAGAGGTGCTCACTGTACCTTAACCTAATTCTGTGTATGAAATCTATCCCACCCAATGGATCGATAACCAAACTGTACCAGCGACAAAGAGGAACCAAAATCCAGTGACCGGAGTTGCGATGTGCAGAGACCCAACGGCTCTCGTGCCGAGAAGAAGGAGATGTGCTCGATTTAGGGCACCGGCGGTGTGAAGAGGGCAACGACAATAGACAGAGACTGCGATGTCGATAGTTGCTAGCAACGGGCGCTGGCTTCTCACGGATAGGGTTCCACGACCACGAGAGAGGGAGAGGGAGAAGGCGGTGTCGGGTGAGGGCAACGATGTTCGGGTGCTGCGGCAAGATCAGGAGGTGAGCTGTGGCGGATGAGGATGAGCAGAAGAGAAGCAACAGAGACTGGAATTCGAGAGGTAGAGAAGAGGAGATCGACGATCTGGCGGCAAGCGGCGACATCCGGCGTCAGGCTATGGTGGCCGACGACAGCACGAGGAGGATGATCAGGAGAAGGCGGTGCGTGAGAGTCGACGGACCCCGGCTGGCCGATGATCTTAGGATGATCGGCGTCGATCGGGCGGAAGAGGGGGAAGAGTCTGTGCAAGTGGAAAGAAGGGATCGGGCGAAGTGAAGAGGGAATGGAGAAGTTTTCGGCTTATAAACCTAGCCTAATTAAAACTTAGGTTAAATCAATTAAACCCTAAGTTGGCTTCCTCAATCAACTCCCACTTTTAAGTATTTTAAACGGGCTTCCACTTAGTCTATAAATGATCCCCTTAAACTACGCCAAACGGACTCCGAAAAATTCCCAGAAAATTCCTAAAAATTCCTGAAAAATCCAATAAGATTATTTGTCCAATAACCTTATTATTTAAATATTATTTTACATTCTCCCCCACTAATAAAAATTTGGTCCCCAAATTTACTGCTCAACTCAGGGATCATCATTCAAGGGTAACAACCAAATAACATACCCATATATCACTCCATCCGAGTATCAAGAATAAATCTCCATTCGTAAGAGATGACTCTGTGGGTTATGAGCTCACTCTGCTTCCGCTACGCCCACACTTCTATCTAGTCAACTGTGGGTAGACCAACTGCCTCCAAAATCCATAACCCATACTAACAGTAAACCCCTAACATCCACATTAAGTTCTCAGTTGGTTCATCTGTCTAAAGATGTAAAGCGGTTCTAAAACAGAACTTTATACTCATGGTCTGCTGTAAAATCTGCCACTATCGTAATGTGAATCATGAATCTCCATTTGGTACAATACTCAGAGATATACCATGAGATCCGGTAATCTCTCTACCATATAATCGTGCTACTCGATCTAAAACATCCATCCTACAAATCAATAGCTAGGGAGCAAATTCGTCAACCAATCAATGATTTCCCAACGCATCGTATCCTCTCCATGTCCTGGGTAATCTCACAACAAAATCCATCATAACCTGTGCTCAACTCCATTCCAGTATCCGAATCTACTGAAATAATCTTACTAACCTTCGATGTTCAGCCTCCACTTGCTGACATACTAGACATCAAACTACAAAGTCCGCGATGTCTTTTTCATATCATTCAACCAATAGAAACGCTCTAAGTCCCTATACATCGGGTGTCATCCGGATGTATCACAAATCCTTATCGAGGTGTTTTCCTACAAAAACTCCTCCCAGATAAGAAGTGACTCAGGATCACACCTAACCTCCCACAGATATAAGGTATCTCGTAAGTGTTAAGCAACTAGCTCCACACTTTTTCACGTCAGTGGGGGGCATCTATCTAAATGTACCCTCAATGTCATCCTACCAGGTACATACAATCCATGGTCAAAGTCCCCATAGAATAGGATACATCGATCCTCTACAGACTAGTCAAGCCAACAATAATATACAGCTAACTCAGTCAATTCTCTGTCTGTACAAGTCATGAACTCAAATGTAACTTTTAGGTTATCTAACCGAATACAACTAACCCAAAGGTCAAAATCTTCATGAAATAGAGTAAGTCGGTCTCCTACTGACTAAACTACTGACCGAACTAAGAACATAAGAACAACGGTAAATCGAACCTCTATAGGCTAAAGCAACTAGGATAAGTCGATCCTCTACTAACCAAACCAACAGAGTAAATCAACCCTACTAAGCAAGTCAACAAGGGTACATCGGTCCTCTGCTAACCATCTCAACATCAGTTGGATCCCTAGAAGAATCCACCTCCTGAGTTTCTGGTTCTGGTTCCTCAGCCTCAATGGGTTGTTTTCGTGGTCGTCCCAGACCACGACGAGAATCGACTGCTGACCGACCTCGTCTCATACCTGATGGCAAACACTAATAAGTACTACAAACAATATAAGTTCATACTTATAAAACTTACAACCTATAACTTGGAGGTGTTCCGTCGCCGCCTGGTCCCAAATCCCAAAAAGTCACCTCGAGGAATAAAACCACGGAAAATCCAAAACGTACGAATCTGGCATCGTAAACCTGTATCTCTGATACCAATTATAGGATCGAAAAGAATTTAGATATCTCCACAATAGCATAATATTGTCCACTTTGGGCCTAGGCCCTCATGGCTTTCCTCTTGGGCTCTCCCCAAAAGGCCTCATGCCAATGGAGATACCTTTTTCTCTTATAAACCCATGATCTTTCCCATGTGTTTCCAATATGGGACTATGTTTACAACCTTGCAACCCCAACAATCCTCCCTCAAACAAAGGACCATAGGCTTCCCATGTCCGATCCTCGACCCACCAGGTCTTCCTGCCCCTCGGTCCACCCGACCTACTAGGACTTCCTTTCCTAGTCACAACTAGGATTTTCTATTTGCCTGACTTCATTCACTAGGTCTTTCACCTAGCTTCATGCACTAGGATTTTCCCACTACCCGGCTTCACTCACCGAGCCTTTCACCTACCTAGCTTCACTCACTAGATCTTTCACCTGGCTTCACTCACTAGGATTTCCTAACTACCTAGCTTCACTCACTAGGTCTTTCACCTGACTTTACTCACCAGGATTTTCAACTGCCTAGCTTCGCCCACCTGGACTTCCAGTTGCTTAACCTCTAGTTAGGACTTTCCCAATCAAGTATCCGGTAAACTTTGACCTACTTGACTCTTCTTCACATCAAATTGATCATCCCTTAACCAGAGAGGGATTGCTCCAACATTCTCTCAAATCGGACAATTGCATCTTCAATCTCCATATATTGTCAAATATCGAAACTCAAACATCAAGACTTAAGCTTGAGCCAACTTAGGCTTAGTCAACTTGGTTAACCTTGGCCGAGGGATATTGCACCAACACACTCCCCCTTGATTAATGTTAAAAAAAAATTAAGCTAATTATTTAAGTCTGAATAATATTTAATTCTGAATTTTTAAAAATATTTAAATTTGAATTTTAAAAAATATTTAAGTCTAAATTTTAAAAAATATTTAATTGTAAATTTTGAAAATAATATTTATTTTTGAATTTTGAAAATAAGAATTAATTTTGAATTTTAAAATTCTAAATTTTGAAAATAATATATAAGTTTGAATTTTTTTTAAAAAATAAGTTTAAATTATTAAAATTTAAAACTTAATTATAATTTGAAAATAAGTAAGATTTTGAAATTAAGGTTTGAAAATAATTAAATTTTGAATTTTGGAAATATAAGTTTAAATAATTAAATTTAAAATTTAAAAATATAAATTTGAATAATTAAATTTGAATTTTGAATATATAAGTTTGAATAATTAAATTTGTATTTTAAAAATATATGTTTGAATAATTAAATTTGAATTCTAAATTTAATTAAAATTTGAAAATTAATTATGATTTGAAAAGTAATTAACATTTGTAAGTAAGTTCTGAAGATTAAATTAGGTTTAAGTTTGGTTACGTTTGATTAAATTTAAGTTTAGTTTGATTAACTAATTTTAAGCCTAAATCCATCTGACCCCCTTCTAGACTGTCTATCAGGGAACCATATATGCTTTATAAGATGTTTAATTTTATCTTTAATTTAGATAAAATTCTAAGGATTGATTTATATTTGAGTTAGACTAAAATTTAATAGTTAGATAATTAAACATCCATTTCAACAATTTGCTTACACACTGTAGCGAGACACTAGACCTTCTTAGATATTGAAACAATAATCTCTTTTAGACAAAGACTTTCAAAAAAATTAAATATTTAATTTTATTTCTAAAAATCCTTGGTCTAACAAGTCAAGTTTTAATCAAGCCTTAGTCCTTATCTACCCTAATCTAAACATGAATAAAAAAAGTAGTAAATCAAGTATCAATCAGGTTTATCTAATGAAAATAGTCTTTCTATTGGCTCCCTCTAGATTATAGCCTCGATGAGGTCTATCAAGGTAGTGAATTTGATCTTTGGGGATCCAGTATTGATCAAGTCTGACTTGATTAACCAAGTTAGACTTGGGGACCCATGCTTGGACTAGGTTTCTATTTGATCAGTTTACTAAAGATAAGTACGATCTGAACCTTTGTTTGACCTTATATCTGAGTCTGGATAGATTGTATATGACCCTTTGGTTTTCAAGAATCAGATCAAGATTCTTGGAACCCAAAGTAAACCATTCTAATGAGTCATTGAGTTCTTTGACGTGAGTTTTTAAATTGGAATTCTCTTCCTCAAGTTGTTGGACTTGAGTTGAGGATCCATCTTGAATTTTTCAGTCAAAGATCTTGGGTTAGTCACTTCCTTAAGGGCTATTACCTCCTTTTGGAGTGACTTCACTTGGATATTGGATTTGACCAACTTTCTTAATAAATATGAAATTAAGTTTTGTAATTTATTTACTTGAGTACTAGCAACTAGAGAACTTACAGTATTGTTTGGCTCTTCGGAAATAGATATGGACTCATGGCTTCTTTCAGACTTGGTTTCTTATTCAACTCCGATTTCAGACTCAGACTTGGTTTTGACAATGTAAGCTTCTACTGATAGAGTAAGGAAGCTCACTTGTTCGTGTTCTCCTTCTTCTTCAGAGTCTTCTGACGACTCGTACCACTTTGCTTTTAGGGCCTTCCTTGTCCTCTACTTCTTTAGCAATTTTTGAACTTGACTGACTAGTTCGGAGGTGATCTCCTTGTTGTCTTCTAATTCTAATTCAAATTTAGGTTCGGGTCAAAATTTAAGCTTTGATTTCTTAGTGTTTATTGTGCCTGTAACTAAAGCAATAGCTTTCCCGGCTAGGCATGCATTTATCTGTTCATGTTACTGAAAATTAGAAAATAATTCATCTAATATAATAATTGAAAGATCCTTGAAAACCTTGTAGGTGTTAGAGTGTATACTAAAAGTCTAGCTTTTTATATAAACATATAAGAATCACATTGGTCAAATACCTACATTTATGCTAAGTGTAGTTATCCATTTAATTTATATTGTAGATAACATGGTGTGAGGAGACATACAGAAGATCATGTTATCAGATCCTTATAAATTATAAACAGTTGCTCACAACCAAGATGGAATGGGACAAACCATTGGAGTGGTTGTAGTGTAATTAGGAATTAGTTTATCTTGACTAATAAATTAACTAGTACACTATGAGTGTATTGAGCAGGACCAATTGAGGTAGTATCTTTTTATACTGACTATATAAAAGAACAATACCTCTGTTATTATGGAAGTGTGTACTCTTAATCATGATATAATAACAAGCATATATACTTAGTATTTATTTCTTTGATTTATCAAAGGGTGTGATTTATCTCGTTAAATCAATAGGCCTGATAAGTTGGGAAATGATATTATTTATATGGTGTGTTGTTGATTATAGAATGAAATTATGTCCTAGTAATCTAGGTTGATGATGTCCCCTTGAGGAGCTCATAAGGATTGTCATGTAAATCCTGCAGGTGGACCTAGTCCGACATGATAATGAAGTTGAGTGGTACTATTCTTGGAGCTAGATATTAATTAAGTGAGTTGTTAGTAACTCATTTAATTAGTTGACATTCAATATCTTAAATACAAGGAGACTAACACACTCATGATAAGAAGGATCCCATATAGTAATATGTGATTGGTGCGGTAGTGCAATAATAACTCTTTAGTGGAATGAGATATTATTGATGAACTTGAGTTGGGTGTTCGGGGCGAACACGGGAAGCTCAAGCTCATCGGGAGACCAAAACTAATTCCTCCTCTCGGTCCCTATTGTAGTCTGTTATTTATAAAGTCTTATATCCACCCAAACCCAACTTCTTACCCACCTTAAGGTGGCTGGCCAAGCAAAGCTTGGAGCCCAAGCTAGGGCCGACCAAACTAAGGTTAGATGGGTTCAAGTTGTGGCAGACCCTTGCTTGGAACCCAAGCAAGGGTTACCAGCCACATTGAATTCAAAAGGAAGTTTTATTTTGTAAAATCTTTCCTTTTATAGAGATCCATTAAAAGGATTTAAAAGGATGATTTTAATATAAAACTTTCCTTTTTTAGATCAGTCATAAAAGGAAATAAAAGGAAGTTTTTATTTTGTTGAAAACTTTCCTTTTATGTTGGTTTTAAAGGAGAGTTTTAAAATTTTAAAATCTTTTCTTTTAAAGATTTCTACAATGGAATAAAAGAGAGATTTGAAATCTTTCCTTATTTGTAGTTATCTATAATGTGAAAGAAAGATTTTAATTTTTTGATAAAACTTTCCTTTCTTGAAACCATGTTTTATTTTAAATCTTATCTTTTATAGATATCCATAAAAGGATTTAAAAGAGAGAGATTTTAATTTATAAAACATTCCTTTTAGAACTATCCACAAAAGGGATTTTTAAAAGAAAGATTTTAATTTTTGTTTAAAATCTTTCCTTGCTTGGAGAACAAGCATGTGGCCGGCCATGACAAGAAGAAAAGGATGTTTTAATTTTTTTTTTAAACTTTCCTTTTTAGTCATTGACAAGGAATATAAGGAAGTTTTAATTATGTTTAAAACTTTCCTTATTTGCCAAGACCAAGGAATATAAAAGAGAGGGTAGAGGTGTCTCACCTTAGAACAATACATCTTCTGTTTCTCTCCTCTCTTCCTTGGTGGTGGCCGACCCTTATTCTTTCTCTCTTCTCCTTTGTTTTCTCTCTTGGTGGCCGGCGGCATATTGGTGTGGAGATCCATTGATGGCCCGTTGCTTGAAGGAGAAGATGAAGAGAAGGAGGTTCTCTTGTCTAGCATCCTTTGGAGGAAAGTTGGTGGCCATACTTCATTATCTCTTGGAGAAAGTTGATGGCCGAAACTTGAAAGGAAGAAGAAGGCTTGGGTGGATTCTCGTCTTGATAGATCGTCGCCCACACGACGTCCGAGATAAGAAGAGGAATACAATAGAAGATCAAGAGGTCTATAAGTTACAAGAGGTATAACTAGTTATTAGTTTCTGCATCATAACTAGTTCATCTTTTGTATAGATCTTGAAAAACCAAACACAAGAGGTTATCGATTTTAATTATCATTTTTGTTTTTGATATTTGTTTTGATTTCATGTTTCAATAATGTGTTTCTATTGAGGTCTCTATTGTTAAACCTTGTTTACTGTGAGAAGTTTAAATATCCGATTTCTTTAAAAAGCTTTGTCTAGGAAGTGGTGGATGATCCCATACCCAAGAAGGCCTAGTGCCTCGCCATGTTTGACCTGGAAGTCGATCCTTGAAATAGATATTTGATGAATTTCTACAATATGGTTTAACTTTGGAAGATCACATTAGTTGAACTTGAAGTAAGAATGTTAAGTTTCGTTCTCAATTCAAGTTTAACTTATAAAGAGAAAATTTGGATTAATAATGTTAAGCATCATTTGCAATCTAAATTTAACTTTAGTATAACACATGGGTAGCTAGGATAGTTCTATGCTTGTATAAATTTTTATACAGGGGAACTAGGACGATATTCCGAGTAGCAACCAACAATTGGTATCAGAGCTCGGGTTAGCCTCTGTGTGTTTGGTTTTAGTTTAATTATGCACATGTCATACATATTTTAGGCAAGATAATATTTGGATATGCAAATAAATTAACTCTATGGTTGCAGGTTCTAACTTTTATGACCTAATGTGATTGTGTGTGATTGGACCCTCGGACATGTTGAGGGCATTTTATGTGTGTGCGTGATTGTACTTATTAAATACAGCAAGAGCTGTATTAGTTTTAGGATTTTACATTTTTGTTCGATCTAGACTTTATGTACATTCC
The DNA here is from genome assembly GCF_018446385.1 of Zingiber officinale. Lineage (NCBI taxonomy): Eukaryota > Viridiplantae > Streptophyta > Magnoliopsida > Zingiberales > Zingiberaceae > Zingiber > Zingiber officinale. Next base: position 33,457,476 of record NC_055988.1, on the reverse strand, counting down.
TTTGAGGAATATAAGATCAATATATATAAAATTCTATTTTATCGTGGATCGTATGTTTGCAAGGCGTGGTGCTATTTGAGGACCAGAGGCGCAGCGGAAAAAGAAGCAAGATAGATGCGACAACTAGACCCGATTGCGGTGGCTAAAGATGGCAGCAGCTAGGGCTGGCAGCACATGGAGGATAGTGATGGAAGAGGCCATAATAGTTGGAAAATTATTTTTTCATATTTATTACTTTTTATTTACTGTGATGTGTGTGTGTGCAGGTGATGTGTGCTTGCATGATAAAATCCTCATCTTAAAAAAAAACTAAGTGGGAGAGGAATTAGTAAATAAATTCCACGGTTTACATTACTGATTTGTAAGTGATGCAAACAAACTTGCATGTTGGCTCTGAGTGCCTCCCTCCACAACGGATGAGTTTGTTTGTAGATCACTAGATCAAACTTTCTAAATGGATGATTATAGGAAATTATTTAGGAGCGTGTAATCTTCTTCAACTGAAGGGGTACAATCTTATTTAATGGACTAAGTATCAAGTAATGGTATACACTTAGGCGCATTTAATAGTATCCTCCCTAACGGAGTCACTGTTATTATTTGTGTGACCAAAGGAATACCAACTATTAATTTGTCATAAAGCTAGGTAAAACCCCCTCTTACAAATGTCTAAATTTGTATACGTCCACACTAACGTGGCCTACAAAATTCACGGTGTTTGAGGTAATTTTATTTGTCATAAAGTTAGGTTGACAAAATAAAATGGGTAAAACTTCCTCTTACAAACAAATAAATTTGTATACGTCCACACTAACGTGGCATACAAAATTCATGGTGTTTGAGGTAATTTAAGGTTGACAAGATAATTAATGGGTAAGACCCTCCTCTTATAAATGTCTGAATTTGTATACATCCAAACTAACGTGACATACAAAATTCATGGTCTTTGAGGTGTTGGTGAATTTAAATGATATTATTTTGAGGAATCAATATTATTTTAAATTCTAAAGTTTTGATCAAATATTTGATCGAAGACAGACCAACTATTAATTTTATTTGTCATAAAGATAAGTTGACAAGATAATAAAATTAATGGATAAAATCTCCTTTTACAAGTGTTTGAATTTGTATACGTCTACACTGACGTGGCATACAAAATTCACGGGGATTTTGAGGTGTTGGTCTTGACCAAATATTTTTGTGATTCTTAGGATTTCAAATATTTTTCAATCCCCTAGCTGTTATACTATAGAATAGACCTTAGTAGTCCCAATTATAATGATTGGAAACAAAACTTGGACACTAAGGTGGTTTGTCCTCTTAGAATTGAGAACAATAAAAGTGTATTTTATTCATTAGTTGTTGAAACATGTCTAGTGGTGTTATATACCAGTACCTGGTGTGTAGATACGGGAGCCACTGATCATGCCTACAATTCATTGCAGGGGTTCCAAGAAATCCGACAACTATATGAAGGGGAAATCTGTCACACCCCGGAGGAGTCCCTGTCCGAAGAAATTTCGGCAGCACCTCCCCTGTACGGGTGACGATCTGAAACATTTATACAAAGCCCTCATGGCCACATATACCTCGGCCAACACGGCCGGAACAATAACAGTAATAAAAATATAACACAAAGTCATCCACGTAGTTTATATCATTAGCCCACTCGGCTGGAACAAAAATCCAAAACACAGCAGAAAAACAATAGAAAACCAAAATACATGACATGCTAGCCGGCTAGGCTTACACCACACCACAAAACACCACTCCGGAAACAAAATCGAAACACAAGCTAGATACACAAATACCAAAGTACAAATGGACATCAGCGAAGACAGATCTTCTGAGGTGACATGGGACCAGCAGACAGGATAATCCAAGCGACATCATAACCAACCTGGTACCTGAAAAAGATAGTGTCGACGGGGGTGAGTTCAACAACTCAGCGAATATCAATAGACATGCCTAGTAAAAAATATCTAACAGCAATAAACATGGAATACAACTTCCTAATCATATATAGGAAATATGTAAAACTGTAAGGTAACTGAGGAAGTTGTACTCACCAGGAACTCTGATCCAGAACAAAAGGGTCATCAAACCAGATACACAATATGCCTCCTGTATGCATGTCAAACAAATGCATCCACCAAAATGCAACATATAAGTGCATTAAACACAAGCAAATAAATGCAATAAATGCATATGATGCCAATGACATGGTCACCCCTGACGCCAGTCAGTCATCTCACACACAATGGTGAGACTGAGTGGGTAGGGCTGTGACAACCGTGCACTCTGACGTCACTGCTCCTGATGAGTGACCGAATGGACGGGATGCTGTCGGAGTACACACATACTCCTACCCCAAATCTCCCAGTACACCATGACAGGGAGGGATCCCTGATGTGCTATCACGCTGCGTCACACTACCCATGAGCGGACCAACGGAGCACCGAACAGGGCAAAAACTAACATGCTATCACGCTGCATCACGCTACCCATGAGCGGACCAACGGAGTACCCATGCGTCACGCTACCACTAAGCATGACAATATCCTGAACCAAATCCACACACACACACACACACACACACACACACACACACACACACATATATATATATATATATATATATATATAAATGTGTACCCTAGTACAAGTAAGTCAAATTCACAAATCTAGGGTATACAGTTCCTCTATGGTATAACAACCTAGGTCTTGAGCATATCTACCTCCATAAAATATGCACCAACAACATACATGGATCAAAGCAAAGGGTCTAGATACACAGATCAGATATGATATAAAAAAAATGTAGGTACACATGCCAGATAATAAAAAATCCCAAATCTAGTCCTAAACTCAGTAAAGCATGGTATGTCATTTTCTCTAAGAACTAAGGTACTCATGGTACTAATCATGAAGTATAAACATGGATACATAACAAGCGACCAAACGGATCATGCTATGGGTATCAAACCGTGACATACCAAAGACAAACATTATCATTGCTTGTAGATATAAAATACTATGCATATCCAATTGATAATATCATAAAAGATAAGTCAAGAGGTACTCGCCTCCAATGAGAAATGATCCAATCCAGTCCAAATCCGACGTCGAGATGCTCGTCTCGAATCAGAGTCCTGCGTCAAACAACATATAAATATTTTATTTAGCTAAATTCATAAAAATAGCTAAATAAAATCCCTAAGACTAATTTAGGGTAAAACCTTAATGACCTCACGATTGACCTACCTAAATTAGATCAAATGCTTAAGCAGGATTAATTACCCTAATCTCAATCAATCCATTAGCTTAGAAATCGAAACCTAAATCCACTACACACAAACAACTAATTAAAACCTTTAATGAAAAACATGATCTACCACCTGTTCTAATACAATTAACCAACCATACTAACCATCTAATGATCCAAATTTATCCCTAATTGATACATAACACATACCTCAAGCTCAACCCAAACGTGTACTGCCTGAAGGAGGTCTAGTCGAATCCAAGGTGCTGCTGGATCAAAGAGCAACCCACAACACAGAATCTTGTTAAAATCTTTCCTCACCGATATCAACCGAATCAAACAGGAGGTCACTAGTCAAGCAACCACCTTCTAGTCTTTGCCCGACATCCCAAACACACCTCACTGATCAAAACAAAACCTCACTGGAAATCAATCGATGGAAATCATAGATCAATCAACAAACCTAAATCAAACAAGATCCTTGAATCCATAAACTTCTTGTCCCTACTTTACCTTGAGGATCACTGCCATGGCACGGGAACACTGGCGATGGACCGACAGTGGCACGCAGAGACAAAGGAAATCAGATGATCGTGTGGAGACGGCAAGGGCAGAGAGGAAGGGAAGAGGGTGATGGCCGGCCTAGGTGGCTGCGATGCCAACTCCTCTGCGGTGGCGGCGCTGGGGTTCTGTGGCCGACGACACTTGGGAAGAGATGAAGAGAACGGCTGCCAACTCTAGGCAGAGGGGAATCAGGAGGTTCGATGGCGGTGGCGCGATGAAGAATGGATCGGAAAGGTGGCTCGACCGGCGGGGGTGCTGGATCGGTGTCGGTGCTAGAGAACAGGGGAGGCCGGAGGAAAGCTAGGGCACGGGATACCTGCCGGCGGCCGGAGCTCGGGAGAGGAAGAGAAGGAGAGGCCGGCGGTAGACTGAGATCTCTGCGGCGATGAGACAACGACAGAGGAGAGGGAGAACTGTCGCGTGCGAAAGGGGACGGCGTCGCATGGGTTAGGGCACGGGAATAAGAGGAAAAGAAAAAGGAATAAAAGAAAAGGAGAAATAAAACTTTTCCTCTTTAAAATAGGGTAGCCTAAACAGACTTTTCCAGACCTCGTTTTTATCCCCGTTAACTCGTCCGTACGAGCTCCAAAAAATTTCCGAAAAATTTTAAAAAATTTCAAAAAATTCCCTTATTATTATTCTCTATTTTCCAGTATTTTACATTCTCCCCCCACTTATAAAAATTTGGTCCCCAAATTTTGTTATCTATCATCAGCAAATACTAACAACAGATAAAGAGTATAAATGCTGAACGGTAAATTAAATCACATACCTCATATGAAAAGATGGGGGTATCGAGCTCGGATCATATCCTCGAGCTCCCAAGTAGCCTCCTTGTCTGTATTATGCTGCCATCCGACTTTAACCAGCCGGATAGTCTTGTTCCGCAACTGACGCTCTTTCTGATCTAGAATCCGTACCGGAATCTCCTCATAAGTGACGTCAGGCTAAACTGGAACTGAGATATCTGTCAGTACATGTGTCGACAATAGAGAATTCCAGGAGTATGCGTCTCCAATCAGCGTAACTCTTCTGGCGGTCCTACGCCTCTGACATCCTCCGTCTGATAATACCGACCAACTCTGCCTCATACTGAGCTCTATGAGGTCCCAACAACTGAGCCTCCCCAACCTCATCCCAGAGGGTGGGTGTCCGACAAGGCCTACCATACAACGCTTCAAACGGTGGCATCTGGATAGCCAAATGCAACCGTTGTTGTAGGCGAACTCTACCAATGGCAAGGGGTCCTTCCACTGCCCCTAACAATCCAATACACATGTCCTCAGCAAGTCCTCTAGAGTCTGTATGGTCCATTCTGACTGTCCATCTGTCTACGGATGGAAAGCTGTACTGAAACAGAGCTTAGTGCCCAAGGCCTGCTGCAGACTCTGCCAAAATCGAGACGTGGACCAAAAATCTCTATCCGAAATAATAGTCAAAGGAACACCATGTAATCTGATGATCTCCCGACAATACAGATCTCCTAATCGATCCAGGGAATCAATCTTCCAGATCGCTAAGAAATGCACGGACTTGGTTAATCGATCAACGATTATCCAAATCGCGTTATGGCCTCGTCGTGTCCTAGGCAAAACCCACCATAAAATCCATGATAATGTGTCCTCATTTCCACTCAGGAATAGGAATCCGTTGAAGTAAACCGACAGGTCTCTGGTGCTCAACCTTCACTTGCTGACAGACAAGACATCTAGCTACAAATTCCGCGATGTCTTTCTTCATACCGTTCCCACCAGTATGAACGCCTCAAATCTCGATACATGCGGGTCCCGAGTGGGTGGATCACAAATCGAGAGTGATGAGCCTCCTGTAGTAGCTCCTGTAAGACGGGATGAGACTGAGGTACGCATAATCTACCTCGTAAGTATAAAATACCCTCCTCGTCTCGTGTGAACTCGGTCTGCTGCCCGAAAGCTATCTGGCTGTCTATAAATTGCAAATGCTGATCACCAGCCTGGCCTCTCGGATCCTCATCCTGATCGATGACTGAGCAACCATGGTAACAAGAATACCCTGCTCTGTCCATCCCTACTCCTCAAGGCCCAACTCGGGGAAACCTTGAATCAAGTCTGTGACCATAACTCGGTGGCAAGCCAAAGTCCCTCTGGACTTCTGGCTAAGTACATCGGCAACCTCATTAGCTTTCCCAAAGCGGTAGCTAATGGTACAATCATAATCCTTCAGGAACTCCATCCATCTCCTCTATCAGAAATTAAGTTCCTTCTAAGTAAAAATATATTTGAGACTCTTATGATCAGTGAGAATCTCAAATGTAATGTCGTATAAATGATGTCGCCAAATCTTTAAAGCAAAGATGATGGCAGCTAACTCTAGATCATGTACAGGGTAGTTCTTCTCATGCTCCTTCAACTGACAAGAAGCATAGGAGACTACTCTGACGTGCTGCATCAAAACAACACCCAAACCCTGTAGAGATGCGTCGGTATAGAGCACGAATCCGTCCTCTTCAAAAGGTAAAACCAAAATCAGAGTGGACACCAGTCTCCACTTCGGCTCCTGAAAGCTGGTCTCGAAATCCTCGGACCACGTGAACTTCACGCCTTTCCTGGTCAGGCGTGTCATTGGCATAGCAACGCGTGGAAAACCCCCAACGAGCCTCCGATAATAACTAGCTCGACAAAGGGAGTTGCGAGTCTCATGTATAGACCATAGTAACTCCCAACTGGTAACACCCTCTATCTCCTGTGGATCCACGGTATACTCCTACTAGTGGTCGTGTGTCTCAAACATCTCACAGAAGATAACCAAAATACGCACTATTGATCTTCACATATAGATGTTCCTGTCGAAACATCTCTAGAACTATGTGAAGATGGTGTACGTGACTCACGTCGGATCCGAAATAGATCACAACATCGTCAATAAGACAATGGAAACCAATCCAAACATCCTAGGGATACCCAAATCATCGAGTCCATGATAACATCTAGGGCACCGCAAGCCCTAATGGTAAAAATCAAGACACATAATGTCCGTATCACAGACATTCCTAACCATAAGATCCCCGACAACAAGTAAGGAATTTGATCACCAACAATATAAATCACCAAAGAATAGATCCTCCAGTGTGAGAGCAACGCTCGCTGGAACACTTGGTTAGCCGCGCTTTGCTAAATCTTGAGGTCGCGGGTTGGATTCCTCAGCCGCTCCTTTATTCCCATTTACCACACACTTGGCACACGTGCACACACAACATATGTATGATCGACATAATCCTCCAATTAGTACACACAAAACATACTCACAACAAAGGTATAAACCATCGTGATACCTCCAACAATGCATACCGAACCCGTGTGCACATATCAATATAGGTATAATCGATAATATACCTCAATCAACACTCACATGACATATATACACCTATGTCAAGAGTATAATCAACGTAATACTTCCAACAGATCATAATCGACACGAGTGTACACACAGAACAATCATATAATGAACAAGATACCTCAAATATTACACCGAACACATCTGCACATATCACAACTTAGATGAAGTCGATAAGATACCTCCAATAAAACACTCAAACACATGTGTACATTTCACAACATAGATTTAATCGACAAAATACCTCCAATAAATCAATCAGACCACTCGGGTATAATCTACTAGAATCCCACAATAATCCTCATCTGGACAAATATACACTCACTACATGCAATTTTGACCGTCCATCATATAACTCCTACAACACATAATAATCAAGTGTATAAACTACACAGGTATGTATAATCAGCATATTTAATTCAATCTACCACACAAACTCTATGCTACCTACTCTCATGGTTTAGGGGTATAACTAAATAAAATCAAACATAAAGATCATACAGGAAAACACAATCATAGACAATCCATCTAGGTACATACAGTCTAAAATTAAAGTCCACATGGAATAGGATACATCGATCCTCAATAGACTGACCAAGCCGACAATGGTATACGGCTAATTCAGTCTTTTCCACGTCAGTACGAGTCATGTACTCAAATGTACTCTAGATACCTAACTAAGCACAAATAATCAAAAGATTTGAACCTCTAAAAATAGAGTATGACTATCCTCTACTGATCAAACCAACAAAACTAAATCAGTCATCTACTAACTAATCAAAAATACCTTAATCCTCCACAAGCAACTAAGGTATATCAATATACGACTACCCAAATCAACAAGTGTAAATCAGACTCCTACTGACCGATCTAACAAGAGTAAACCAATATTTACTAATGAAATTAACTAAGATAACATGGTATACTACTAGCTAGGTCAACATAAATAGGTAGATACTATCCACTACACAGCTAATAATAACAGAGCCTAGTATATGCCTCAATCTGCTAATCAACTACTAGTAACAGAAGCTAAAACTATTGGTGATATGATATGAAAAATCACCAGAAACTATAACCCTTAATCTCTATTACGGTCGATCATCATCAGTGGCTAACCCATCACATGTAATATGGCTACAACATCAGACAGATACCAGATATAAAGTGTTATTACATGTCATAACTATCACAGTCAACAATACATACACTAACAAAATAGTAGGATAACAGTATACCTACCTCCTATAGCTTGGAGATGTCCTGCTGCTGCCAGGTCCCAAAACCCGAAAAGTCACATCGAGAAGACCAAAACACGAAACCCGAAACACGGTATATAAAACTTGCACCGTGCTCTGATATTGAATAAATTGGTATCAGATAAATCTCGAAAATCCAAAACACATAGCAAGTATCGTTTACCTGCTCTGATACCACTAAATTGTCACGCCCCGGAGGAGTCCCTGTCCGAAGAAATTTCAGCAGCACCTCCCCTGTACAGGTGACAATCTGAAACATTTATACAAAGCCCTCAGGGCCACATATACCTCGGCCAACACTGCCGGAACAATAACAGTAATAAAAATATAACACAAAGTCATCCACGCAGTTTAAATCATCAGCCCACTCGGCTGGAACAAAAATCCAAAACACAGCAGAAAAACGATAGAAAACCAAAATACATGACATGCTAGCCGGCTAGGCTTACACCACACCACAAAACACCACTCCGGAAACAAAATCGAAACACAAGCTAGATACACAAATACCAAAGTACAAATGGACATCAGCGAAGACAGATCTTCTGAGGTGACATGGGACCAGCAGACAGGATAATCCAAGCGACATCATAACCAACCTGGTACCTGAAAAAGATAGTGTCGACGGGGGTGAGTTCAACAACTCAGCGAATACCAATAGACATGCCTAGTAAGAAATATCTAACAGCAATAAACATGGAATACAACTTCCTAATCATATATAGGAAATATGCAAAACTGTAAGGTAACTGAGGAAGTTGTACTCACCAGGAACTCTGATCCAGAACAAAAGGGTCATCAAACCAGATACACAATATGCCTCCTGTATGCATGTCAAACAAATGTATCCACCAAAATGCAACATATAAGTGCAGCAAACACAAGCAAATAAATGCAATAAATGCATATGATGCCAATGACATGGTCACCCCTGACGCCAGTCAGTCATCTCACACACAATGGTGAGACTGAGTGGGTAGGGCTGTGACAACCGTGCACTCTGACGTCACTGCTCCTGATGAGTGACCGAATGGACGGGATGCTGTCGGAGTACACACATACTCCTACCCCAAATCTCCCAGTACACCATGACAGGGAGGGATCCCTGATGTGCTATCACGCTGCATCACACTACCCATGAGCGGACCAACGGAGCACCGAACAGGGCAAAAACTAACATGCTACCACGCTGCGTCACACTACCCATGAGCGGACCAACGGAGTACCGAACAGTGATGAAACTGGCGATATGCTCTACAATAATGGAGCAGCCTATCACGCAGCATGCAATCATGCGCATGGTGCATGAAACTCAACATGACAATATCCTGAACCAAATCCACATATATATATATATATATATATATATGTGTGTGTGTGTGTGTGTGTGTGTGTGTGTGTGTGTGTACCCTAGTACAAGTAAGTCAAATCCACAGATCTAGGGTATACAGGTCCTCTATGGTATAACAACCTAGGTCCTGAGCATATCCACCTCCATAAAATATGTACCAACAACATACATGGATCAAAGCAAAGGGTCTAGATACACAGATTAGATATGATATAAAAAAAATGTAGGTACACATGCCAGATAATAAAAAATCCCGAATCTAGTCCTAAACTCAATAAAGCATGGTATGTCATTTACTCTAAGAACTAAGGTACTCATGGTAATAATCATGAAGTATAAACATGGATACATAACAAGCGACCAAACGGATCATGCTATGGGTATCAAACCGTGACATACCAAAGACAAACATGATCATTGCTTGTAGCTATAAAATACTATGCATATCCAATTGATAATATCATAAAAGATAAGTCAAGAGGTACCCGCCTCCAATGAGAAATGGTCCAATCCAGTCCAAATCCGACGTCGAGATGCTCGTCTCGAATCAGAGTCCTGCGTCAAACAACATATAAATATTTTATTTAGCTAAATTCATAAAAATAGCTAAATAAAATCCCTAAGACTAATTTAGGGTAAAACCTTAATGACCTCACGATTGACCTACCTAAATTAGATCAAATGCTTAAGCAGGATTAATTACCCTAATCTCAATCAATCCATTAGCTTAGAAATCGAAACCTAAATCCACTACACATAAACAACTAATTAAAACCTTTAATGTAAAACATGATCTACCACCTGTTCTAATACAATTAACCAACCATACTAACCATCTAATAATCCAAATTTATCCCTAATTGATACATAACACATACCTCAAGCTCAACCCAAATGTGTACTGCCTGAAGGAGGTCCAGTCGAATCCAAGGTGCTGCTGGATCAAAGAGCAACCCACAACACAGAATCTTGCTAAAATCTTTCCTCATGGATATCAACCGAATCAAACAGGAGGTCACTAATTAACCAACCACCTTTTAGTCTCTGCCCGACTGCCCAAACACACCTCACTGATCAAAACAAAACCTCACTGGAAATCAATCGATGGAAATCACAGATCAACCAACAAACCTAAATCAAACAAGATCCTTGAATCCATAAACTTCTTGTCCCTACTTTACCTTAAGGATCACTGCCATGGCACGAGAACACTGGTGATGGTCCGGCAGTGGCACGCAGAGACAAAGTAAATCAGACGATCGTGTGGAGACGGCTAGGGCAGAGAGGAAGGGAAGAGGGGTGATGGCCGGCCCTAGGTGGCTGCGATGCCAACTCCTCTGCGGTGGTGGCGCTGGGGTTCTGTGGCCGACGACACTTGGCTAGAGATGAAGAGTACGACTGCCAACGCTAGGAAGTGGGGAATCAGGAGGTTCGACGGCGGCCGCGCGATGAAGAATGGATCGGAAAGGTGGCTCGACCGGCGGGGGCGCTGGATCAGTGTCGGCGCTAGAGCACAGGGGAGGCCGGAGGAAAGCTAGGGCACGGAATACCTGCCGGCGGCCGGAGCTCGGGAGAGGAAGAGGAGAGGTCGGCGGTAGACTAAGATCTCTGCGGCGACGAGACAACGGCAGAGGAGAGGGAGAACTGTCGCGTGCTAAAGGGGACGGCGTCGCATGGGTTAGGGCACGGGAATAAGAGGAAAAGAAAAAGGAATAAAAGAAAAGGAGAAATAAAACTTTTCCTCTTTAAAATAGGGTAGCCTAAACAAATTTTTCCGGACCCCGTTTTTATCCCCGTTAACTCATCCGTACGAGCTCCGAAAAATTTCCAAAAATTCTAGAAAATTCCCTAATTATTATTCTCTATTTTCTGGTATTTTACAAAATCACTGTCCACATGGGCACTGCTGCAAAAGTAGCAGCTGTTGCAGTGGAAGATATTTATCCTCTGATAGGAATAAAATATGGATTTTGAGAAATTATTTTTACGTACCAAGTTTTAGAAAGAACTTGATTCCAGTTTCTAAACTATTCAAAGAACTTGATATTCTATCTATTTTAATAACAAAGTTGTTATCAAGAAAAATATGGAAGTTATATGTTCTGGTACGTTTGTTGGCAATTTATATATATAAATCCAATAACTCCCACGATGCAACAAATGGAAATTAATAACACATCTTCTAACTCTAATAAGAGAAAGTAACCTTCGGAAATGAACCAATCATATCTTTGAAATCTAAGGCATGTCATATTAACTTGAGTAGGATTCAAAGGATAATAGCCGATGAACTTTTGGGTTCATTGGTGGTGGAAAACTTTCCAACCTGCGAGTCTTACTTGGAAGGAAAAATGATCAAGAGGCCTTTTAAGTCTAAGGGGTATAGAGCCAAAGATGTGTTAAAATTAGTTCATTCTGATTTGTGTGGACTTATGACTATCCAGGCAAGAGGTGAGTTCAAATATTTCGTTTCTTTTATAGACGACTATTCGAGATACGGGTACATTTACTTGATGCGCCACAAGTTTAAGTGCTTTGATAAGTTCTAAGAGTACAAGGCTGGTGTGAAGAAGCATTAAGGTAAAAGTATCAAGACACTAAGGTGAGATCGTAGTGGCGAGTACCTCTTAGGAGAGTTTAGGAGTCACTTATCAGAAGTCAGGATTCAATCCCAACTGACTACATCTGGTACACCCCAACAGAATGGTGTGGTAGAACGAAGGTATAGGACTCTTATGGAAATGATCAGATCGATGATGAGTTATTCAGAATTACCAAATTCATTTTGAGGATATACTTTGGAAAGGAATGTGAACATAGTACCTTCTAAGTTAGAACCCTCTACTCCCATAAAATTGTAGAATGAGTGTAAGCCTAGTCTGAAGCATATTCGGATTTGGGTTAGTCCAACATATATGCTGAAGGGAGACACTAAACAGGAGTTCACTTGTTTGTGGGTTATCCTAGAGAAATGAAAGGAGGTTTATAGTCCTAAAAATCAGAAGGTCATTGTTAGCACCAATACCCGATTTTTAGAATAGGACTATGTAATGAACCACAAACCCATAAGTAAATTTGTTCTTAAGGAAATAATAAAGGACACGTCTAATCTAGTACCAACAGTAGAAGATGAGATATCACAAGAAACTGTAACACGTGTCACAAATGATACACAACTACAAACAATGCCTCATCGTAGTGGGAGGATTGTTAGGCAACCTAAAAGATTCATGGTTTTGGGAGAGTCGTCAGACTTGATCCTAGGTAAACATAAACCTGACCCCCGTACATATGACGAAACACTCAAGATAAAGATGCATCATCTTGGCAAAGAGCAATGAATTCAGAAAAAAAAATCTATGTATTCTAATAGAGTCTGGGAGCTAGTAGAACCTTCAAATAGTGTAAAAGCTATTAGATGTAAATGGATCTACAAAAGGAAAAGAGGGACAGATGGGAAGGTGAAAACCTTCAAAGCAAGGCTTGTTGCGAAGGGGTATACTCAGAAAGAGGGAATTGATTATGAGAAAATCTTTTCGCCAGTAGCTATGCTTAAGTCTATCCAGATACTCTTATCTATTGCTACTCATATGGATTATGAGGTTTGGCAAATGGATGTCAAGACAGCTTTCCTTAACAGAAGTCTTGAAGAAAACATCCATATGTAGCAACCAGAGGGGTTAATTGCAAAGGGCAAAGAGCATCTAGTATGTAAGCTCAATCGGTCTATTTATGGACTAAAGCAAGCTTCAAGGTCTTGGAACATCTGTTTTAATGAAGTAATCCAGGCGTATGGATTTATTCAGTGTCTGGATGAGTCTTGTGTAAAGAAGAAGTGTGATGGAAACATGGTGGTATTTCTTGTACTATACGTAGATGATATTTTGTTAGTTGGAAACAATATCAAAGTGTTGTTGGAAGTAAGGGTATGGATGTCCAAGCAATTCGATATAAAGGACTTGGGAGAATGCGCGCATATTCTCAGGATCAAGGTAATAAGGGATCGTAAGAAAAGAATGTTGTGCTTATTCCAAGCTTCATATATCGATACGATCCTAGCTCATTTTAGCATGCAAGACTCCAAGAAAGGTTTTCTACCTTTTAGTCATGGAGTATCTTTATCTAAAGAGATGTCTCCGAAGATATCAAAAGAGATAGAAGATATGAAGGCAGTTTCTTATGCTTCAGCTGTAGGAAGCCTAATGTATGCTATGTTATGCACGAGATCGGATATATATTTTACCGTGGCCATAGTTAGCAGATATCAAAGTAATCTAAGATAGGGACATTGGACTGCCGTAAAGCATAGAGATTATATACTGGTATACCAAGCGGATGATTTGATCCCTGTGGGTTACACGGATTTTGACTTCCAATCAGATAGGGACAATAGTAAGTCGACCTCGGGGTTTTGTGTTTACTTTAGGAGGTGAAACCATAACAATGAAGGAGTGATAAGCATAGATGCTTTTCGGACTCCACCATGGAAGCTGAGTATGTGGCAGCCTTTGAGACAGCCATAGAAGCTGTATGGCTCAGAAACTTCATGGTGGACTTAGATGTGATTCCTTGTTTGCCCAAAAATTATTACATTGTATTGTGATAATAAGTGGTGCAGTAGCAAACTCAAAGGAACCATGAGCCCATAAGGCAAGTAAACACATAGAGCGCAAGTACCACCCAATACGAGATATCGTATAACAAGGAGAAGTTGTTGCCGCCTAGATTGCATCAGATGATAACCTAGGAGTGTTGGAATGTATACTAAAAGTCTAGCTTTTTGTAGAAGCATTTATTTAGAAATAAGAATCACATTGGTCAAATATCTATATTTATGCTAAGTATAGTTGTCCATTTAATTTATATTGTAGATAACATGGTGTGAGGAGACACACAAAAGATCATGTTATCAGATCGTTATAAATTATAAATAGTAGCTCACAACCAAGATGGAATGGACAAACCATTGGAGTGGTTGTAGTGTAATTTGGTATTAGTTTATCTAAACTATAAAATTACACTAGTACACTATGAGTGTATTGAGCAGGACCATTTGAGATAGTCTCTTTTTATACTGACTATATAAAAGAACAAAATCTCTGTTATTATGGAAGTGCGTACTCTTAATCATGATATAATAACAAGCACATATATTTAATATTTATTTCTTTAATTTATCAAAGGGTGTGATTTAGCTCGTCAAATCAATATGGCCGATAAGTTGAGAAATGATATTATTTATATGGTGTGTTGTTGATTATAGAATGAAATTGTGTCCTAGTAATCTAGGTTGATGATGTCCCCTTGAGGAGCTCATAAGGATTGTCATGTAAATCCTGCAGGTGGACCTAGTCCGACATGATAATGAAGTTGAGTGGTACTATTCTTGGAGCTAGATATTAATTAAGTGAGTTGTTAGTAAATCATTTAATTAGTGGGCATTCTATATCTTAAACACAGGGAGATTAATACACTCATAATAAGAAGGAGTCCATAATGTAATTTGGGATTGGTGCGGTAGTTCAATAATAACTCTTTAGTGGTATGAATTATTATTGATGAACTTGAGTTGGGTGTTTGGGGCGAACATAGGAAGCTCAAGCACATCGGGAGACCAAAACGAATTTCTCCTCTCGGTCCCTGTTGTAGTTGTTGGATGATCGGTGGCCGGCTAGAAGGGGGGTTGAATGGACGGCGCCCCCAATAACTCGCTTCGTACGTATTCGTTAGTGCGCAAGCGGAAATACAAATACTAATTACGAATACGAAAGCTAAAGACAAAGAAAAGAACAAGCAAACCAATACACGTCGATGTAACGTGGTTCGGAGATGATGCTCCTACTCCACGACTGTCCGTAAGGTGGGCGATCCCTATCCGTCGGTGGATTAGCCCCCGGCAACCTCCGGCTATCTCAAGTCGCTCCTTGTGGGTGGAGAAACCTCACCACAAACACACCAAGACCTCTTGGATTACACAAGCACTTGAGAACTCTTGTGATTACTAATTAGGCTTTAACCAAGTCAAATTTCGTCAGGTTGACCGGCCATCCCAAGCTCCCTCTTATAGAGATTGGGGAAATCAGCCTTGCTGATTTGCCCGTTACCAGTCGACTGGTCCTTGCACCAGTCGACTGGTGCCAACCCAACAGCACTCCAACGGCTATCTACCAGTCGACTGGTCCCAGGACCAGTCGACTGATCCCAGCCATTTCGGGCACAGAACCTCTCTGTGCTCACCCCCAGTCGACTGGTTCCAGTACCAGTCGACTGGTACAACCCTAAACTTAGGGTTTCCCATCCCGAGTACATTTCTCTCGCACTCGGACCCTCACGACTCACTTGACTCTTCTTTGCAGCCTTGACCTCTAGCCTTCAAGTCTACTTCCTTTGGCTCTCGTCCCTCGGATGCATCCAAGCCCGCGGCTCGTCCTCAATGCCATCCTTCGCGTATGCCTCGAAGTCGCTTCCCTCGGCCCTTGTCCTTGCTGCCTTGTCCACGGTCCCTCGGATGCTCCATCCTTCACCGGACCTGAAGCCGTCAACCTGAGTCCTGCACAACTCAAGTACACATATCAAATAACGAGGGTAAACCTAACTTAAACCCTTTGCCCAAACACCAAAACACATGGTCCCGCGGACCATTGGGATTGCTCCAACAATCTCCCCCTTTTTGGTGTTTGGCAATACGTTTAAGTTAGGGAAAACATATAGCAAATAAACATGCTAAAAACAATGGACTTACGATGCCAAGGCTACACACTTGGACTTACTCCGCCGAATGGACTTACGATGCCAAGGCTACACACTTGGACTTATAATGCCGAATGGACTTACGTTGCCAAGGCTACACACTTGGCAACCGCCGGCTGGACTTACATTGCCAAGGCTACACACTTGGCAACCGTCGAATCAATGTATTATGTATTGGAACCTATCCCAAGGCTCCCCCTACACCTATGCTCCCCAAGAGCTAGGATTTTTACAACGGGCTTTTTAAGAACCTATCCCAAGGCTCCCCCTACGCAAAGGCACTAAAGGTTTTCCCAACTAAACCTTAATTCTCCCCCTTTGCCTAACATCCAAAAAGTTCTCCAACAATATCCCAATTGTTGAAAACTTATCATCCAAACTGACCCTAAACTCATGTATTAATCTCCCTTGGATCCCATACATCTAGGCGAGTTGACATGGTCACAAACCAATGCTGAAAACAATTTCAGACTGGTATCAGTCGACTGCCCCAAGTGCCAGTCGACTGCCCCCTTCGACAGAACCTTACAGAACCATTCTGTGGTCGAAAAATACTGTTACCAGTCGACTGGTATCTGTACCAGTCGACTGGTACCCTATTTCTGAAAAAATTAACCTCCAGTAATCTCCTAGACCTCCAAAAATCTCCAAATTTTGTGGAGAGGTCTATTGTACCCTTGTCTACCTGGGAAAAATATATTAAAAAATATATCTATCACCAATCCCAAGATTGGCACAAAATCCAAAACTAGCTAAATGGTTCAATTGAACCTTGACCTAAAGTCCTAGTTTTGGCTTCCTTTTGATGTATTTGCCCATACCAACCCACAACGCATCCCTAGCATTGGTTTATATGGAATCTATACATCCAAAACCAATTATCATGCAATATGACCCCAAATGTCATATTTCTTGCATGAAACACAAACCATGTGTGCCAAATCCCTAGGTTTGAGACTCAAATTCATCTCCAAACCTTTTGGCACACTCCATGGCTCCTCTAGACTCCCAAGTAGTACCCACCTGAGATCCATTGGCCATGGGTCCCAAATTGACTCTTAGAGCTCCCCCTAGAGCTCTTTGCCTTAGCCACCTCCCTAGGTGACTCATCCACAATGGCTAGGCCACATCGGTCCACCCCCGGTGACACTTGGCCTACAAACGTAACTTTCTTAACCTTGGACACCTTGTCCTTGGTTAATTTCTTCTTACCATTAAATGGCTTTTCCTTGCCATTTATTGGCTTCTCCTTGCTATAGTCATATGCAACCCTAGCATAAGACTTTCCCTTAGCTTTGGAGGACTCTCCCTTGCCATGATCATTTGCCACCCTAGCATATGAACTCTCATTGGCCTTGGAGGGACTAGATCGGTATCCCAAGCCCAATCTATCATTGTTGGGTCTTTGGCTACCCAACATCATCCTTAATTCCTTAGATCCAACATTGAATCTCTTAAGGAATTGTTCTAACTTATCAAGCTTTTCCCTTAAAGCTTGATTCTCCTTTTCTAGGTTCCTAACCCTAGAGTCAACATGTCCACCTTGGACATTCCTAGACCTACCCTTTCTAGGCATATGTCTCCCCTTCTTGGGATTAATGCCTTGGTTCTCCTTAGGTCTACCATTTCTAGGTTTTTCATGCATTGGCCTCCTAGGGTTTTGATCTACATTAACCCTATTCCTATCATGATATCTAAAACCAAAATTTTGCATGGGCATATAATGATTAACATTATTTTTCCTAGCATGCATGGAGGAGTTTAAATTTGAATTAACCTTCAAGTTAGGGTATACCTCCCTTACCCTTGAAGCTCCCCCTTGACTCTTGCTTCTCTTCTTCTTCTCCCATTTCTTTAGATGCGCTAGCTTCTTAATTTCTCCCTTCTTGGGGCATTTGGTGTGGTAGTGACCCTTCTCTCCACACGTGAAGCATATGATGCGCAATCTCCTCCTTTGGGCTTCTTCACTCCTACAACCCTTGTTAGTGTTTAAATTAATTTGAATGAGTTTAGGAGATACCTCTTTCTTACCCATAGGACATCTACTTTTGTAGTGCCCCCTTTCATTGCACCCGAAGCACACAATGTGATCTTTTGATTTTGCTTCGGTGGAGGTGCTCACTAGGTTGACCTCCAAGACCTCTTCTTCATCCTCTTCACTTGTCTTGGACTTTTCTTCAACCCTTGAGGATGTCTCCTCATCCACACTAGTGGATAGCATTTCTTCATCCTTCTCCTCTATCTCCTCGGATGTTGAGCGTGACTCAACTTCCGTTTGCTCCTCCTCAACTTGAGCAATTAAACCCATCTCCTTGGGTTCTTCTTCTTCTTGTGTAGGTTTAGGTTCTTCCCGTAGAACCATCTTCACCTTGCTCCACAAATCGTGGGCGTTCTCATAGTCACCTACACGACTTATCACGTTAGAAGGCAAAATTTCAATCAATATTGATATTACCTTTGAATTTGCCTCCGATCGTGTCGTTTGCTCCTTCGTCCAATGTCGTGGTCGGAGCTTTTTCCCTTTCTTGTCTTTAGGGACTTCGAATGGTTCATTTACCACCATCATGGTGTCCCAATCCGTGTCGAAGTAAACCTCCATCCTCATCATCCAATACGTGATGCCCCCAAGGCTTCCTCCTTCAAATTTTGGAGGGACAATAAACCCGGCCATCTTCTTATATGCGTTGCTCTTCTCGGCGGTTAGTCCGGTGAAGTGCGTCCTCGCTCTGATACCACTTGTTGGATGATCGGTGGCCGGCTAGAAGGAATGGACGGCGCCCCCAATAACTCGCTTCCTACGTATTCGTTAGTGCGCAAGCGGAAATACAAATACTAATTACGAATACGAAAGCTAAAGACAAAGAAAAGAACAAGCAAACCAATACATGTCGATGTAACGTGGTTCGGAGATGATGCTCCTACTCCACGACTGTCCGTAAGGTGGACGATCCCTATCCGTCGGTGGATTAGCCCCCGGCAACCTCCGGCTATCTCAAGTCGCTCCTTGTGGGTGGAGAAACCTCACCACAAACACACCAAGACCTCTTGGATTACACAAGCACTTGAGAACTCTTGTGACTACTAATTAGGCTTTAACCAAGTCAAATTTCGTCAGGTTGACCGGCCATCCCAAGCTCCCTCTTATAGAGATTGGGGAAATCAGCCTTGCTGATTTGCCCGTTACCAGTCGACTGGTCCTTGCACCAGTCGACTGGTGCCAACCCAACGTCTCTCTCAACGGCTATCTATCAGTCGACTGGTCCCTGGACCAGTCGACTGATCCCAGCCATTTCGGGCACAGAACCTCTCTGTGCATACCCCAGTCGACTGGTTCCAGTACCAGTCGACTGGTACAACCCTAAACTTAGGGTTTCCCATCCCGAGTACATTTCTCTCGCACTCGGACCCTCACGACTCACTTGACTCTTCTTTGCAGCCTTGACCTCTAGCCTTCAAGTCTACTTCCTTTGGCTCTCGTCCCTCGGATGCATCCAAGCCCGCGGCTCGTCCCCAATGCCATCCTTCGCGTATGCCTCAAAGTCGCTTCCCTCGGCCCTTGTCCTTGCTGCCTTGTCCACGGTCCCTCGGATGCTCCATCCTTCACCGGACCCGAAGCCGTCAACCTGAGTCACATGTGTCACCTGCAGTCCTACACAACTCAAGTACACATATCAAATAACGAGGGTAAACCTAACTTAAACCCTTTGCCCAAACACCAAAACACATGGTCCCGCGGACCATTGGGATTGCTCCAACAGTAGCCTCTATAAAACCTTGTATCCACAAAGTCCACTTCTTACCCAAGTAATGGGCCGGCCGCATCCTTGCTTGGTGCAAGGGGCCGGCCAAGCATGAGCTTGGAAGCCAAGAGGTGGCTGACCATAGCTTGGTGCCCAAGCTAAGGGCCGAGCACATGGAGAATAAAATGAAAATGAAGTTTTGTTTAAAACAAATTTTTGTTAAAATCTTTCCTTATTTGTAGTTATCTATAATGGTTAAAAGAGAGATTTTATTTTGTTAAAATCTTTCATTTTTTGTAGTTATCTACAATGGTAAAAAGAGAGATTTTATTTTGTTAAAATCTTTCCTTTTTTGTAGTTATCTACAATGGATAAAAGAGAGATTTTATTTTGTTAAAATATTTTCTTTTTGTATTTATCTACAATTGATAAAAAAAAGATTTTAATCTTCCTTTTATAGGCATCCTCATGGTGTTAAAAGAGAGTTTTAAAATTTTAAAATCTTTCCTTTTATAACTATCTACAAAAGATTAAAGAGAGATTTTAATTTTGTTAAAATCTTTCCTTATTTGTAGTTATCTATAATGTTTAAAAGAGAGATTTTAATTTTTGATAAAACTTTCCTTTTTGTAACCTTATTTTAAAAATTGAAGTTTTAATTAATCTTTCCTTTTTTGTAGATGTCTACATGTTTTAAAAGAGAGAGATTAATTTTAAAACTTTCCTTTATTGCCATGTACAATAGGAAAATTAAAAGAGAGAGATTTTAATTGTTATTAAAATTTCCTTTTCTAGCAAGACCTAGGATTATAAAAGAGAGAGAGAGGATGCCTCATGGGATAACCCCTGATTCTTTTTCCTCTCTTCCCGGTTGCTTAGATAGGAAGAAGAAGAAGAGGAGATGCACTTGTTGGCCCGTTGCTTGGAGGAGAAGAAGAGGACGGAAATTTCCTATTTTGGCATCCCTTGATGGCTCAAGAGTCTTGGAGAAGAAGAAGTGGTCCCGGTGGAATTTATCTTGGTAGATCATCACTCACACGACATCCAAGAGAAGGTGAGGAATACAACAGAAGATCAAGAGGTCTTTAGCTATAAAGAAAGGTATAAATAGTTGTCTTATTCCACATCATACTAGTTTTCTTTGTATGGATTTTGAAATACCAAACACAAGAGGATAACGATTCTAGGTTTCGAATTTATGATTCGATTTTGTGTTTCTTTTGTTTTTTTTCGATCTTGTGATTCGATTATTCATAGTGGTTAAACCTAGGGTTGCTATAAGGAGATTAAATATTGAATTTCGTTGAAAAGCTTTGTCTTGGAAGTGGTGGATGATCCCATAACCAAGAAGGCCTAGTGCCTCACCATGTTTAACCTAGAATCTGATCCTTGAAATAAATATTTAATTAACTTTATAACATGGGTAGATTTGGATTAATAATGTTAAGTATTGTTTACAATCCAAGTCTAAACCTCTAAAGAACAGATAAGTTGAATTTGGAATCAATAATGTTAAGTTCTGTTTGCGATTCCAAATTTAATTTCTAAAGAACACAATAGGTTGTTAGGAATGGTTCGGGACTTGTACAAAATTTTTGTACAGGGGAACCAGTACGATATTCCGAGTAGCAACCAACTATTGGCATCAGAGCTAGGGTTTGCCTCTGTGTGTTTGGTTTTCATTTTAATTATGCACATGTCATACATAATTTAGGCAGGATAATAGTAGGATATGCTAACTCTGTGGTTGAAGGCTCTAACTATTGTAACGCCCGCCCTCCCTGCTACTCAAAGGGACGGGGCTACTTACTTACTTAACTATTCCAGTATACATACATATTCAAAATTTCTTTCTTATAACATAAAGCAGCGGAAATGTCATAGAGTTATACTGGAATGTAACATAAATACAACGGTTCATGTCAAACATAACAAAAGATTTTAGCAGGTCTTATTTGTTCCAGCCGAGCCACTGCCACACACACCTCCTTGCCTCTCCTGCAGCACCCTTAGGTCATCCATCCCTTGCCTTTATCTGTGGTACAAGGAAGTAAGCTATGAGCACACGAGCTCAGTAAGATTCTTTCCTACTCACAAAATCCGTATCTCAAGTATAATCATACAAGCATATCATCAATGAACAAATAACATAATCATCAATATGTGAGCATAGTTTCTTATCATAACATATCCTTATGAATTATGTTTCTAACAGGTCATAAACAAAGGAATCATATGAGGTAAATCATGAGAAGCATAACATATCATGAAACATAGAAAGAAACATATCATATATGAATGGGTGCATTATGCAAAATGTCTTTTTAAAACATATGCCATGTCGAGTGCAAAATGTCTTTATACATATCTTTTAATACTTGAACATAATATCATCATCATGAGGGCCCGGCTTGTACCACATACATACATAAATGTGCGCAATCCCTACGATAGGGTAGCTAGCCCCGAACCTACTAGGGATCTAGACCCGTTCATAGTCCGTCGGTCTAGGGGAGCTTATGGAGCCCACCCTTGGTATAAGCCATACAAAGTAAAGTACATGTCATGCATATCATATCATCATAATTGTCATATCATATCATCATAAGTGTTATATCATATCATCATAAATGTCATATCATATCATCATAAATGTCATGCTCTTGTCTTAACATAAAGAGTGCTCTTAATCTCAACTTAAGGGAAGCAACTCCTTGCCATTTCTTATCATATCATAAGGCATGCATTCTTGGCACATGGCCATCATATAAAACCATTATCATGCTTGGTTCATAAGCTTACATGGATGAGCATGCAACATATTGAAATCATACATACTTGAGTACATAATCATCATAAGGATCATCTCATGCATAATTCATAACATACATAATCAACATGTTACTGATCTTATCATAAAGCATGCACACTTAAACAACATATAGCCGAAACATCATGTAACAAGAAGTAAACTTCTAAGCAACACATGAACATAAATACTTAGCCAAATTGCTAACATATCATAAGGAAGTCTATGAGCATGCTAGATTAGGTTTTGAGCTTTATGAAACCCTAGATTCTTATCATGGCCGAAACTTCATAAGCCAAGGATATACACTTCTAAACAACATGTAGCATGAATACCTAACTAATTCCATCATATATCATGAAGAAGTCTATAAGCACACTAAATTAGGTTTGGAGCTTCATGAACCCTAAGGATTCATCATGGCCAAAACTCCATCATGTAGGAAATGAACTTCTAAGCAACATATAAGTACAAGTTTCTATCCCATTTTATAACATATCATCAAGAAACCTATGAGCATACTAACTTAGGTTTTGGGCTTCATGAACCCTAAAATCATCATAGCCGCAACATCATGCAATAAGAAGTAGACTTCTAATAAATCTCTTAACATGAATACTTAGTCAATTTGATAACATATCACAAGGAAGCCTATGAACATGCTAAATTAGGTTTAGAGCTTTATGAAACCCTAAATCACTATCTTGGCCGAAACTTCACAACTAGGAAATAAACTTATGAACAACATGTAAACATAAATCTTTTTAGTTAACTTCATAACATATCACATGGAGGTCTATGATCATACTAAATTAGGTTTTGAGTTTCATGAACCCTAACATTTCCATCATGGCCGAAACTTTCTTCAAGCAAGAACATAAGTTCTAGATAACATATGAACATGAATCTCTAGCAAATTTCATAGCACATCATAAATAAATCTATGAGTAAGTTAGATTAGGTTTAAGCCTCATGAACCCTATATTTCTATCTTGGCCGAAACTTTCTTCAAGCAAGAACACAAATTCTAGATAACATATGAACATGAATCTCTAGCAAGTTTCATAACACATCATAAATAAATCTATGAGCAAGTTAGGGTTGGTTTTAAGCCTCATGAACCCTATATTTCTATCTTGGCCGAAACTTTCTTCAAGCAAGAACATAAATTATAGATAACATATGAACATGAATCTCTAGCAAGTTTCATAACACATCATAAATAAATCTATGAGCAAGTTAGATTTGGTTTTAAGCCTCATGAACCCTATATTTTGATCATGGCCGAAACTTTCTTCAAGCAAGAACATAAATTCTAGATAACATATGAACATGAATCTCTAGCAAGTTTTATAACACATCATAAATAAATCTATGAGCAAGTTAGATTTGGTTTTAAGCCTCATGAACCCTATATTTTGATCATGGCCGAAACTTTCTTCAAGCAAGAACATAAATTCTAGATAACATATGAACATGAATCTCTAGCAAGTTTCATAACACATCATAAATAAATCTATGAGCAAGTTAGATTTGGTTTTAAGCCTCATGAACCCTATATTTTGATCATGGCCGAAACTTACAAATAGGAGAGAAGGTTAATAAACATCTTAATAAGAAGATCAAGCTTAACATCACACACATAATTTCCTTTCTAACTAAATTCATATCATAACCTATCAAAGTTCATAAGCATGGTTTCTTCTCTTCTTTTATTTCTAATTCTAAGAGTTCAAATCTTTCGAGAAAATCGTAAGCAACTTGTACCACAGGTGAGGGAATACTTACATCCTTATTCGCTTAAGGAAAGAGGGATCTTGCTAGTGGAGCCTTCCTAGAGAGGGTCTTCTTTGTTTTTAGGTTTCGGCAAGGAGAGGTGGGGGGAAAGGTTTCTTGGTCACGGTGAGGAAGAGGAGGAAGGAGGAAGAGAAGAAAATGAAGTTTCTTCTTAATTTCCCCTTTTATTCATCATGAGAGGAGGAAGGGAAAATGTATTTTTCCTTCTCTTTTCTTTTACTTCTCCTTAATGAAAAGGGGAAGTAAAAATCCTCTTTTCTTTTGAGAGGGAGAAGGCAATTCTAACTTCTCCTTCTCAATGAAAAAAAATCTCTTTTCTTACCCTTAACTATATTGTCACTTCTTTCTTTAACAATAATTACTCTTAGTCTATTGGTTAACATATGCATATATCTAGTAAGAGATCCAAGGTTCAAGCCTTGGTCATCTCTCTTTTTGGTTCTATTTTTATTTTTATTATTTTTTGCAAATTCCACATAAGGCCTATTTTTATTCATGATAAAAATAAATATCTAAACTCTTGCTAAGTACTTTATGGGTGTTACAGTCTCCCATACCTCATAAAAGTTCGTCCTCGAACTTAAAATAGTTCTGGATACTTCTGCATCATATCGTCTTCTTGCTCCCATGTGGCTTCTTTGAACCGTTGATTTTGCCACAGAACCTTTACTAATGGTACTTCTTTGTTCCTTAGTCTTTTGATACTTCGATCCAATATCTGTACCGGTCGACTTACGTAACTTAGATCCTCTTGCACTTGTACGGTTTGCGGTTCGATCACCTGGTCCATGCTCGGAATACATTTCTTTAACATCGAAACATGGAACACATTGTGGATAGCAGACATCTCCTGAGGTAGCGCTAGTTCATAGGCCACCTTGCCCACCCTTTTCAGAACTTGATATGGGCCTACATAACGTGGGCTTAGTTTTCCTTTCTTTCCGAACCTCATCACTCCTTTCATCGGAGCTACCTTGAGGAACACTGCATCTCCGACACTGAATTCTAAGGGCCTTCGTCTCTTATCTGCATAACTCTTTTGTCGACTCTGAGCTGTTTCTATTCTTTGGCGGATGTTTTGTATAGCACGGGTGGTGTTGTCAATAAATTCTATTTGAACTCCCATCTCCTTCTTTTCACCACCTTCATACCAGCATATAGGGGACCTACATTTCCTTCCGTACAGAGCCTCGTAGGGTGCCATTCCAATAGTAGTCTGATAACTATTGTTGTAGGCGAATTCCGCTAAACTTAAATATCGACACCAACTCCCTTTGAAATCTAAGGCGCAAGCCCGTAGCATGTCTTCTAGTACTTGATTTACCCTTTCTGTTTGTCCGTCCGTCTGGGGGTGGAAGGCAGTGCTGAACAATAGCTTGGTGCCAAGGGCTTTTTGAACACATTCCCAGAAATGTGAAACAAAATGACGATCTCGGTCAGAAATAATGGTCTTAGGAATCCCATGTAATCTGACAATTTCTTTGACGTATAATTGGGCTAATTGCTCAACAGAATAGGTCATCTTAATTGCCAAAAAGTGGCTAGATTTTGTCAATCTGTCCATGATTACCCATATAGCGTCGTAGCCATTTGTTGTCTTGGGTAAACCCGAGATGAAATCCATAGATATATCTTCCCATTTCCATTCTGGAATTCAGATTGGCTGCAGTAATCCTCCAGGTCTCTGGTGTTCTGCTTTAACCTGCTGGCAGGTCAAACAGGTACTGACATACTGAGCCACATCTCTTTTCATACCGGACCACCAGAATTTCTTTTTCAAATCTAGGTACATCTTAGTGGAACCCGGATGCATCACATAGGGTGTTGTATGGGCTTCTTCCAGTATTTTATTTCGCAGCTCTGGATCCTCAGGGATACATAATCGGTCCTTGAGGTATAATATTCCACTATCTGCGATGCGGAACCCGTCATTCTTTCCCTCTAAGGTTTCTTGCTTAATTCTTTGGAGACTTTGGTCACTAGTTTGCTTCTCTAATATATTGTCGAACAATGTCGGTGCTAAGGTCAAAGTGGAGAGTTGCCCGGACATGTTTTCGACCCAGCGACGCGTAATGTTCCTAGGCTTCTCAAAAATTTTGACTATTGATTCGCCTTCAGTATTAGATAAGACTTTAGTATACTGACTAAAGTTAGGCAGCTGACCTGTGACGACTGTGGAAGCATTAGCCGCATCCTCCTTGGTGATGGAGAAAATTCTGGCATTCGTCACTACTGGCGGAGCTTCAAGTCTCCCTTGACTTATCTGCGGGTCTTCTATTACAGCTTGCATCATGTGTAGCTGTGGAAGCACACCTTTGTTTTGAACCTGTGGAGGGATAGGTGTCTGGATCTGAGTAGGACAATTCTGAGCCATATGTCCTTCCATCCCACAGTTGTAGCATCTGTTTGTACCTATACGGCATACCCCTGGGTGCTTCTTTCCGCAAGTAGTACATTGAGGGAACATGAGTTGCTTGCTGGCTGGACCACTCTTGGAATCACCCCATTGCTTCCTCTTGCCACTGGGATTTCCTTTCTAGCTAGTGCGGTTACTTTGTGATTTCAGTCCTCCTGACTGAGTCTGATTCTTGCCCTCATTCATTGTCTTCTGATAGTGTTCCATAATCAGGGCGCTGCTGATTAATTCTTCAGCGGTCTGGGGTCTATTAACTCTGCCGGCCACGTTCAAGGCTATCTCAGGTCTGAGCATCTTCAGCATAAGTCTGACTCTTTCTCTCTCTGTACTGACCAACTCTGGCACAGGCGTGCTAGGGGGTTAAATTTCTTAACGGCTTCATTGACGGATAGATCACCTTGCCGGAATTCAGTGAATTCATCATAGTGTTTATTTGTGACTCGCATATGGAAAAATTCTTCGAAAAATTCTATTTTGAAGTCTGTCCACATCATCTGATTTACTTGTCTTTTCGCCTTTACTCTGTCCCACCACATTCTGGCATCTCCAGTAAGGCAGAATGATGCACATTTAGCCTTCTCGTGTTTAGGCCAATCCAGTAACTCTACTATGCTTTCCACCGTCTTGAACCAGGCTTGTGCGTCCCATGGTTCACAGTTTCTGGAGAAAGTTTCTGGCTTTAGTCTCTGCCACTGTATCAAATATGCCTCCTGACGAACCACTGGAGCTGGGCCTACCGGTGGTGCAGGTGCCGATGGTACTGGAACAGCTGTAGGTATTACTGGTACTACATTCTGGTGTCTTGGCGGGGTAACAGGATTTCCTTGTTGATTTAGCAGAGCAGTGATCATTTGCTGCTGTTCCGTAACTTGACGCTGGAGCTCGGTAACTACATGCATCAAATCAGGTGGAGGTGCTGTTTCCTCTGCTCTGGTATTACGTCTCCTAGCCATCCTTATCTTCATTAATGACAACATAGCTAGCGTAAGTTATTATCATTCCTAGCTGGACTAACGAAGAGTTAATGTCATTTCTACTTAGTTGCAAGTTTGTTGTGCTATTATCATCCCTAACCTACCATCGTGCAACCTAAACTAAAATTGTGACTTAAAAGAATAAAGTAAGCATGCATACTATTAGAGTACCATAAATAAAATAATTAAATAAACTGAGCATAAACATTGTGAATCAAATAAATAAATAACTGAGCATAAGCATAAAAGAAATAACTACATAAACTGAGCATAAGCAATTATAAAATAAATAAATAAACTGAGCATAAACATAAAAGAAATAATTAGACTGAGCATAAGCATCGTAACGAAATCTTACTAAAAAATAATTTCTTACTTGGAGCTGCAGAAAGAGACTCGGTGTGTGTGCAGTGGAAAGGCTAACCTGGCTCTGATACCAAACTGTAACGCCCGCCCTCTCTGCTACTCAAAGGGACGGGGCTACTTACTTACTTAACTATTCCAGTATACATACATATTCAAAATTTCTTTCTTATAACATAAAGCAGCGGAAATGTCATAGAGTTATACTGGAATGTAACATAAATACAACAGTTCATGTCAAACATAACAAAAGATTTTAGCAGGTCTTATTTGTTCCAGCCGAGCCACTGCCACACACACCTCCTTGCCTCTCCTGCAGCACCCTTAGGTCATCCATCCCTTGCCTTTATCTGTGGTACAAGGAAGTAAGCTATGAGCACACGAGCTCAGTAAGATTCTTTCCTACTCACAAAATCTGTATCTCAAGTATAATCATACAAGCATATCATCAATGAACAAATAACATAATCATCAATATGTGAGCATAGTTTCTTATCATAACATATCCTTATGAATTATGTTTCTAACAGGTCATAAACAAAGGAATCATATGAGGTAAATCATGAGAAGCATAACATATCATGAAACATAGAAAGAAACATATCATATATGAATGGGTGCATTATGCAAAATGTCTTTTTAAAACATATGCCATGTCGAGTGCAAAATATCTTTATACATATCTTTTAATACTTGAACATAATATCATCATCATGAGGGCCTGGTTTGTACCACATACATACATAAATGTGCGTAATCCCTACGATAGGGTAGCTAGCCCCGAACCTACTAGGGATCTAGACCCGTTCATAGTCCGTTGGTCTAGGGGAGCTTATGGAGCCCACCCTTGGTACAAGCCATACAAAGTAAAGTACATGTCATGCATATCATATCATCATAATTGTCATATCATATCATCATAAGTGTTATATCATATCATCATAAATGTCATATCATATCATCATAAATGTCATGCTCTTGTCTTAACATAAAAAGTGCTCTTAATCTCAACTTAAGGGAAGCAACTCCTTTCCATTTCTTATCATATCATAAGACATGCATTCTTGGCACATGGCCATCATATAAAACCATTATCATGCTTGGTTCATAAGCTTACATGGATGAGCATGCAACATATTGAAATCATACATACTTGAGTACATAATCATCATAAGGATCATCTCATGCATAATTCATAACATACATAATCAACATGTTACTGATCTTATCATAAAGCATGCACACTTAAACAACATATAGCCGAAACATCATGTAACAAGAAGTAAACTTCTAAGCAACACATGAACATAAATACTTAGCCAAATTGCTAACATATCATAAGGAAGTCTATGAGCATGCTAGATTAGGTTTTGAGCTTTATGAAACCCTAGATTCTTATCATGGCCGAAACTTCATAAGCCAAGGATATACACTTCTAAACAACATGTAGCATGAATACCTAGCTAATTCCATCATATATCATAAAGAAGTCTATAAGCACACTAAATTAGGTTTGGAGCTTCATGAACCCTAAGGATTCATCATGGCCGAAACTCCATCATGTAGGAAATGAACTTCTAAGCAACATATAAGTACAAGTTTCTATCCCATTTTATAACATATCATCAAGAAACCTATGAGCATACTAACTTAGGTTTTGGGCTTCATGAACCCTAAAATCATCATAGCCGCAACATCATGCAATAAGAAGTAGACTTCTAATAAATCTCTTAACATGAATACTTAGCCAATTTGATAACATATCACAAGGAAGCCTATGAACATGCTAAATTAGGTTTAGAGCTTTATGAAACCCTAAATCACTATCTTGGCCGAAACTTCACAACTAGGAAATAAACTTATGAACAACATGTAAACATAAATCTTTTTAGTTAACTTCATAACATATCACATGGAGGTCTATGATCATACTAAATTAGGTTTTGAGTTTCATGAACCCTAATATTTCCATCATGGCCGAAACTTTCTTCAAGCAAGAACATAAGTTCTAGATAACATATGAACATGAATCTCTAGCAAATTTCATAACACATCATAAATAAATCTATGAGTAAGTTAGATTAGGTTTAAGCCTCATGAACCCTATATTTCTATCTTGGCCGAAACTTACAAAAAGGAGAGAAGGTTAATAATCATCTTAATAAGAAGATTAAGCTTAACATCACACACATAATTTCTTTTCTAACTAAATTCATATCATAACCTATCAAAGTTCATAAGCATGGTTTCTTCTCTTCTTTTATTTCTAATTCTAAGAGTTCAAATCTTTCGAGAAAACCGTAAGCAACTTGTACCACAGGTGAGGGAATACTTACATCCTTATTCGCTTAAGGAAAGAGGGATCTTGCTAGTGGAGCCTTCCTAGAGAGGGTCTTCTTGTTTTTAGGTTTCGGCAAGGAGAGGTGGGGGGAAAGGTTTCTTGGTCACGGTGAGGAAGAGGAGGAAGGAGGAAGAGAAGAAAATGAAGTTTCTTCTTAATTTCCCCTTTTATTCATCATGAGAGGAGGAAGGGAAAATGTATTTTTCCTTCTCTTTTCTTTTACTTCTCCTTAATGAAAAGGGGAAGTAAAAATCCTCTTTTCTTTTGAGAGGGAGAAGGCAATTCTAACTTCTCCTTCTCAATGAAAAAAAATCTCTTTTCTTACCCTTAACTATATTGTCACTTCTTTCTTTAACAATAATTACTCTTAGTCTATTGGTTAACATATGCATATATCTAGTAAGAGATCCAAGGTTCAAGCCTTGGTCATCTCTCTTTTTGGTTCTATTTTTATTTTTATTATTTTTACAAATTCCACATAAGGCCTATTTTTATTCATGATAAAAATAAATATCTAAACTCTTGCTAAGTACTTTATGGGTGTTACAACTATTATGGCTTATTGTGATTGTGTGTGATTGGACCCTCGGATATGTCGAGGGCATTTATGTGTGTGCATGATTGTATGTATTAAATACAACAGGAGTTGTATTAGATTTAGGATTTTACATTTTTGTTTCGATCTAGATTACATGTATATTCCCTTGTGGAATATAGGATCGATAAATGTAAAATTCTATTTTTGTCACGGATCGTATCCTTACGAGGCATGCTACTATTTGAGGGCTAGAGGCGCAGCGGAATAAGAAGCAAGATAGATGCGATGGCTAGACCCGATTGCGGTGGCTAAAGATGGCAGCAGCTAGGGTTGGCAGCACATGGAGGACAGTGATGGAAGAAGTCATAATAGTTGGAAAATTAATTTCCATATTTATTGCTTTTATTTACTGTGATGTGTGTGATGTGTGCTTGCATGGTTAAAATTCCTCACCTTAAATAACTAAGTGGGAGAGGGATTAGTAAATAAATTCCACGGTCTCCATTACTGGTTTGTAAGTGATGCAACAAACTTGCGTGTTGGCTCTGAGTGCCTCCCTCCATAACGGATGAGTTTGTTTGCGGATCACTAGATCAAACTTTCTTTATGGATGGTTATAGGAAATTATTTAGGAGCGTGTGATCTTCTCCAACTGAAGGGGCACAATCCTATTTAATGGACTAAGTATCAAGTAATGGTATACACTAAGACGCATTCAGTAGTATCCTCCCCAACAGAGTCATTGCTATTGTTTGCGTGACCAAAGGAAAACCAACTATTAATTTTATTTGTCATAAAGATAGGATGACAAGATAATAAAATTAATAGGTAAAACCCTCCTCTTACAAATGTTTGAATTAGTATATGTCCACACTAACATGGCATACAAAATTCACGGTGTTTGAGGTGTTGGTGAATTTAAATGATATTGTTTTGAGAAATCAATATTATTTTAAATTCTAAAGTTTTGACCAAATATTTGATCGAAGAAAGACCAACTATTAATTTTATTTGTCATAAAGATAGGTTGACAAGATAATAAAATTAATAAAATCTCCTCTTACAAATATTTGAATTTGTATACGTCCACACTAACGTGACATACAAAATTCACGGGGATTTTGAAGTGTTGGTCTTGACCAAATATTTTTGTGATTTCAAATGTTTTTCAATCCTCTAGCTGTTATACTATAGAATAGACTTAGTAGTCCCAATTATAATAGTTGGAAACAAAACTTGGACACTAAGGTGGGTTGTCCTCTTAGAAATGAAAATAATAAAGGTGTATTTTATTCATTAGTTGTTGAAACATGTTTAGTGGTGTTATCTACCGGTACCTGGTGAGTAGATACGGGAGCCACTGATCATGTCTACAAATCATTGTAGGGGTTCCAAGAAACCCGACAACTATATGAAGGGGAAAACACCGTCTACATGCGCACTGCTGTAAAAGTAGCAGCCGTTGTAGTGGGAGATGTTTATCCTTTGATAGGAATAAAACATTGATTGTCTTTACGTACCAAGTTTTAGAAAGAACTTGATTTCAGTTTCAAAAACTATTTAAGGATGGATATTCTGTCTCTTTTGATGACAAAGTTGTTATCAAGAAAAATAGGGAAGTTATCTATTCTGGTACGTTGGATGGCAATACTCCCACGATGCAACATTAGGAAATTAATAACACATCTTCTTAATAAGAGGAAGCAACCTTCGGAAAAGAACCAAACATATCTTTGGCATCAAAGGCTAGGTCATATTAACTTGAGTATGATTCAAAGGTTAATAGCCGATGGACTTTTAGGTTCATTGGTGGTGGAAAACTTTCCAACCTGCGAGTCTTGCTTGGAAGGGAAAATGACCAAGAGGCTTTTTAAGACTAAGGGGTATAGAGACAAAGATATGTTAGAATTGGTTCATTCTGATTTATACCTATGACTATCCAGGAAAGAGGTAGTTTCGAATATTTCATCTCGTTTAGATGACTATTTGAGATACGGGTACATTTACATGATGCGCCGCAAGTCTGAGTGCTTTGATAAGTTCAAAGAGTACAAGGCTGATGTGGAGAAAGGTCATGGTAAAAGTATCAAGACACTACAGTCTGATCGTAGTGGCGAGTACCTCTTAGGAGAATTTAGGAGTCACTTATCAGAAGTCGGGATACAATCCTAACTGACTGCACCTGGTACACCTCAACAGAATGGTGTGGCAAAATGAAGGTATAGGACTCTTATGGAAATGGTTAGATCAATGATGAGTTATTAAGAATTACCAAATTTGTTGAAGGGATATACACTGGAAACGACAATGAACATAGTACCTTCAAAGTCAGTACCCTCTATTCCCATAGAATTATGGAATGGGAGTAAGTCTAGTCTGAAGCATATTCGGATTTGGGGTAGTCCAGCACATGTGCTGAAAGGAGACACTGATCATGTACAGAAGTTCACTTGGTTGTAGGCTATCCTAGATAAACCAAAGGTGGTTTATTTTATACTCCTAAAGATCAAAAGATCATTGTTGGAACCAATGGTTGATTTTTAGAATAGGACTATGTCATAAACTACAAGGCCATGAGTAAAATTGTTCTTAAGGAAATAATAAAGGGCACGTCTAATCTAGTACTAACAGTACAAGATGAGATACCATAAGAAACTGCAACACATGTCACAAATGATGTACAATTACAGACAGTGTCTCATCATAGTGGGAGGGTTGTTAGGTAACCTGAAAGATTCATGTTTTGGGAGAGTTTTTGGACTTGATCCCTGGTGAACATGAACCTGATCTCCGGACATATGACGAAGTACTCTAAGATAAAGATGCAGTATCTTGGCAAAGAGCAATATAATCTATGTAAGTCTGGGAGCTTGTAGAACCATCAAATGGTGTAAAAGCCATTGGGTGTAAATAGGTCTACAAAAGAAAAAGAGAGACAGATGGGAAGGTGGAAACCTTCAAAGCAAGGCTTGTTAAAAAAGGGTATCGATTATTAGGAAACCTTTTCACCGGTAGCCATGTTTAAGTCTATACAAATTCTTTTATCTATTGCTACTCATATGGATTATGAGATTTAGCAAATGGATGTCAAGATAGCTTTTCTTAATGGAAGTCTTGAAGAAAATATCCATATGAAGCAACCAGAGGGATTCATTGCAAAGGGCAAAGAACATCTTGTATATAAGCTCAATCAGTCTATGGACTGAAGCAAGCTTCAATGTCTTGGAACATCCGGTTGTAATCTAGTCTTATGGATTTATTCAGTGTCCGGATGAGTCTTGTGTATACAAGAAGTGTGATGGAAACGTGGTGGTATTTCTTGTACTATACGTATATGACATTTTTGATAGTTGGAAACAATATCAAAGTGTTGTCGGAAGTAAGGGTATGGTTGCCCATGTAAATTCGATATGAAGGACTTGGGATAATGCACACATATTCTCGGGATCAAAGCGATAAGAGATTGCAAGAAAAGAATGTTGTGCTTATCCCAAGCTTCATGTATCGATACTATCGTAGCTTGTTTTAGCATGCAAGACTCCTAGAAAGGTTTTATACTTTTTAGACATAGAGTATCTTTATCTAAAAAGATGTCTCCGAGGACATCAAAAGAGATAAAAGAAATGAAGGCAGTTTCTTATGTTGTAGGAAGCCTAATGTATGCTATGTTATGCACGAGACCAGATATCTATTTTGCCGAGGGCATGGTTAGCAGATATCAAAGTAATCTAGAACAGGGACATTGGACTGCCATAAAGCATATATTGAAGTACCTAAGAAGGACTAGAAATTATATGCTATTTAACAAAGGTAGATGATATGCTCCTTGTGGGTTACATGGATTCGGACTTCCAATCTGATATGGATAATAGTAAGTCAACCTCGGGGTTTTGTGTTTACTTTAGGAGGTAAAGCCATAACAATGGAGGAGCGATAAGCATAGATGCTTTTCGAACTCCACCATGGAAGCTGAGTATGTGGCAGCCTCTTAGAGAGCCAAAGAAGCTATATGGCTTAGAAACTTCATGATGGACTTAGATGTGATTCCTGGTTTGCCCAAAAATTATTACATTGTATTGTGATAATAAGTGGTGCAGTAGCAAACTCGAAGGAACCACGAGCCCATAAGGCAACTAAACACATAGAGTGCAAGTACCACCCAATACGAGACATCGTATAACGAGGAGAAGTTGTTGTCGCCTAGATTACATCAGATGATAACCTGGGAGATCCTTTCACTAAGGCCCTTAAGGCAAGAGCTTTTGATAGGCATGTTGAAGGATTAGGAATCAGATGTATGGCAGGGTATATGGCAGAATAGTCTTTTAGTATAAGTGGGAGATTATTGGAATGTATACTAAAAGCCTACTTTTTTGTATAAATATTTATTTAGAAATAAGAATCATATTGGTCAAATATCTATATTTATGCTAAGGGTATTTGTCCATTTAATTTATATTATAGATAACATTGTGTGAGGAGACACACAGAAGATCATGTTATCAGATCCTTATAAATTATAAATAGTAGCTCACAACCAAGATGGAATGGATAAACCATTGGAGTGATTGTAGTGTAATTTGGTATTAGTTTATCTAGACTATAAAATTACACTAGTACACTATGAGTGTATTGAGCAGGACCATTTGAGGTAGTCTATTTTTATACTGACTATATAAAAGAACAAAACCTCTGTTATTATGGAAGTGCATACTCTTAATCATGATATAATAACAAGCACGTATATTTAATATTTATTTCTTTAATTTATCAAAGGATGTGATTTAGCTCGTCAAATCAATATGCCTGATAAGTTGAGAAATGATATTATTTATATGGTGTGTTGTTGATTATAGAATGAAACTGTGTCCTAGTAATCTAGGTTGATGATGTCCCCTTGAGGAGCTCATAAGGATTGTCATGTAAATCTTGCAGGTGGACCTAGTCTGACATGATAATGAAGTTGAGTGGTACTACTCTTGGAGCTAGATATTAATTAAGTGAGTTGTCAGTAACTCATTTAATTAGTAGACATTCTATATCTTAAACACAGGGAGATTAATACACTCATAATAAGAAGGGGTCCATAATGTAATTTGGGATTGGTACGGTAGTTCAATAATAACTCTTTAGTAGTATGAGTTATTATTGATGAACTTGAGTTGGGTGTTCAGGGTGAACACAGGAAGCTCAAGCTCATCAAGAGACCAAAATCAATTTCTCCTCTCGGTCCCTGTTGTATCCTCTCTAAAACCTTGTATCCACAAAGTCCACTTCTTACCAAGTAATGGGTCGGCTGCATCCTTGCTTGGTGCAAGGGGCCGGCCAAGCATGAGCTTGGAAGCCAAGAGGTGGCCGACCATAGCTTGGTGCCCAAGCTAAGGGCCGACCACATGGAGAACAAAAGGAAAATAAAGTTTTATTTAAAATAAAATTTTGTTAAAATCTTTCCTTATTTGTAGTTATCTACAATGGTTAAAAGAGAGATTTTATTTTGTTAAAATCTTTCATTTTTTGTAGTTATCTACAATGGTTAAAAGGGAAATTTTATTTTGTTAAAATCTTTCCTTTTTTGTATTTATCTACAATGGTTAAAAGAAAGATTTTAATCTTCCTTTTATAGTCATCTTCATGGATTTAAAAGAGTGTTTTAAAATTTTAAAATCTTTGCGTATATAGCTATCTACAAAAGCTTAAAGAGAGATTTTAATTTTGTTAAAATCTTTCCTTATTTTTAGTTATCTACAATGGTTAAAAGAGAGATTTTATTTTGTTAATATCTTTCATTTTTTGTAGTTATCTACAATGGTTAAAAGAGAGATTTTATTTTGTTAAAATCTTTCCTTTTTTGTAGTTATCTACAATGGCTAAAAGAGAGATTTTATTTTGTTAAAATCTTTCCTTTTTTGTATTTATCTACAATGGTTAAAATAAAGATTTTAATCTTCCTTTTATAGCCATCCTCATGGTTTTAAAAGAGAGTTTTAAAATTTTAAAATCTTTCCTTTATAGCTATCTACAAAAGATTAAAGAGAGATTTTAATTTTGTTAAAATCTTTCCTTATTTGTAGTTATCTATAATGTTTAAAAGAGAGATTTTAATTTTTGATAAAACTTTCCTTTTTGTAACCATGTTTTAAAATAGAGAAGTTTTAATTAATCTTTCCTTTTTTGTAGTTGTCTACATGTTTTAAAAAAGAGAGATTAATTTTAAAACTTTCCTTTATTGCCATGTACAATATGAAAATTAAAAGAGAGAGATTTTAATTGTTATTAAAATTTCCTTTTTTGCCAAGACCAAGGATTATAAAAGAGAGGGAGAGGGTACCTCATGGGATAACCCCTTATTCTTTTTCCTCTCTTCCTTGGTGTGGCCAGCCCCTTCATGCTCCTTTCTTCCTTGGTGTCCGGCCATGGCATCTCTTCCTTATCTTTGTTTTCTTCTTTTATGGACGGCGGCTCCATTACCTCTTGTCTCCTCTTTTGCTTCCTTAGGGCCGGCGGCATCAAGGTCTCCTTAGTCCTTGTGGCCGGTTGCTTAGATAGGAAGAAGAAGAAGAGGAGATGCACTTGGTGGCCGGTTGCTTGGAGGAGAAGAAGAGGAAGGAAATTTCCTATTTTGGCATCCCTTGAATGCTCAAGAGTCTTGGAGAAGAAGAAGTGGTCCCGGTGGAATTTATCTTGGTAGATCGTCACCCACACGACGTCCAAGAGGAGATGAGGAATACAATAGAAGATCAAGAGGTCTTTAGCTACAAAGAAAGATATAACTAGTTGTCTTATTCCGCATCATACTAGTTTTCTTTGTATGGATTTTGAAATACCAAACACAAGAGGATAACGATTCTAGGTTTCGAATTTATGATTCGATTTTATGTTTCTTTTGTTTTTTTCGATCTTGTGATTCGATTGTTCTTAGTGGTTAAACCTAGGGTTACTATAAGGAGATTAAATATTGAATTTCGTTGAAAGGCTTTGTCTAGGAAGTGGTGGATGATCCCATACCCAAGAAGGCCTAGTGCCTCGCCATGTTTAACCTGGAAGCTGATCCTTGAAATAAATATTTAATCAACTTTGTAACATGGGTGGATTTGGATTAATA
Organism: Zingiber officinale; assembly: GCF_018446385.1. NCBI lineage: Eukaryota > Viridiplantae > Streptophyta > Magnoliopsida > Zingiberales > Zingiberaceae > Zingiber > Zingiber officinale. The sequence goes on along the minus strand of NC_055988.1, from coordinate 33,418,835 downwards.
ATGTTAAGCATCGTTTGCGATCCAAGTCTAAACCTTTAAAGAATAGATAAGTTAAATTTGGAATCAATAATGTTAAGTTCTGTTTGTGATTCCAAATTTAATTTCTAAAGAACACAATAGGTTGTTAGGAATGGTTCGAGATTTGTACAAAATTTTTGTACAGGGGAACCAGTACGATATTACAAATAGCAATCAACAGCGAGATCCTTTCACTAACGCCCTTAAGGCAAGAGCTTTTGATGGGCATGTTGAAGGGTTGGAAATTATATGTATGGCAGGGTATATGGCAGCATAGTCTTTTATTATAAGTGGGAGATTATTAGAGTATATACTAAAAGTCTAGCTTTATGTATAAACATATAAAAATCACATTGGTCAAATGCCTACATTTATGCTAAATGTAGTTGTCCATTTAATTTATATTGTAGATAACATGGTGTGAGAAGACATACAGAAGATCATGTTATCAGATCCTTATAAATTATAAACAGTTGTGCACAACCAAGATGGAATGGGACAAACCATTGGAGTGATTGTAGTGTAATTAGGTATTAGTTTATCTTGACTAATAAATTACACTAGTACACTATGAGTGTATTGAGCAGGACCAATTGAGGTAGTATCTTTTTATACTGACTATATAAAAGAACAATACCTCTATTATTATGAAAGTGTGTACTCTTAATTATGATATAATAGCAAGTACATATAATTAGTATTTATTTCTTTGATTTATCAAAGGGTGCGATTTAGCTCGTTAAATCAATAGGCCTAATAAGTTGGGAAATGATATTATTTATATGGTGTGTTGTTGATTATAGAATGAAACTGTGTCCTAGTAATGTAACTTGATGATGCCCCCTTGAGGAGCTCATAAGGATTATCATGTAAACTCTGCAGGTGGACTTAGTTTGACATGACGATAAGGTTGAGTGGTACTACTATTGGAGCTAGATATTAATTAAGTGAGTTGTTAGTAACTCATTTAATTAGTGGGCATTCAATATCTTAAACACAGGGAGACTAACACACTCATGATAAGAAGGAACTCATATAGTAATATGGGATTGGTGCGGTAGTGCAATAATAACTCTTTAGTGGAATGAGATATTATTGATGAACTTGAGTTGGGTGTTCAGGGCGAACACAGGAAGCTCAAGCTCATCAGGAGACCAAAACCAATTCCTCCTCTCGGTCCCTATTGTAGCCTCTTATTTATAAAGTCTTATATCCACCCAAACCCAACTTCTTACCCACCTTAAGGTGGTCGGTCAAGCCAAGCTTTAAGCCCAAGCTAGAGCCGACCAAACCAAGGTTAGATGGGTTCAAGTTGTGGCCGACCCTAGCTTGGAACCCAAGCAAGTGTGACCGGCCACATTGAATTCAAAAGGAAGTTTTATTTTGTAAAATCTTTCCTTTTATAGAGATCCATTAAAAGGATTTAAAAGGATGATTTTAATATAAAACTTTCCTTTTTTAGATCGGTTATAAAAGGAAATAAAAGGAAGTTTTTATTTTGTTGAAAACTTTTCTTTTATGTTGGTTTTAAAAGAGAGTTTTAAAATTTTAAAATCTTTCCTTTTATATCTTTCTACAAAGGAATAAAAGAGAGATTTGAAATCTTTCCTTATTTGTAGTTATCTATAATGTGAAAGAAAGATTTTAATTTTTTGATAAAACTTTCCTTTCTTAAAATCATGTTTTATTTTAAATCTTATCTTTTATAGATATCCATAAAAGGATTTAAAAGAGAGAGATTTTAATTTATAAAGCATTCCTTTTAAAACTATCCACAAAAGAGATTTTTAAAAGAGAGATTTTAATTTTTGTTTAAAATCTTTCCTTGCTTGGAGAACAAGCATATGGCCGGCCATGACAAGAAGAAAAGGAAGTTTTAATTTTTTGTTTTAAAACTTTCCTTTTTAGTCATTGGCAAGGAATATAAGGAAGCTTTAATTATATTTAAAACTTTCCTTATTTGCCAAGACCAAGGAATATAAAAGAGAGGGTAGAGGTGTCTCACCTTAGAACAATACATCTTCTATTTCTCTCCTCTCTTCTTTGGTGGTGGCTGACCCTTACTCTTTCTCTCTTCTCCTTTGTTTTCCCTCTTGGTGGCCGGCGGAATATTGGTGTGGAGATCCATTGATGGTCAGTTGCTTGAAGGAGAAGAAGAAGAGAAGGAGGTTCTCTTGTCTAGCATCCCTTGGAGGAAAGTTGGTGGCCGAACTTCATCATCTCTTGGAGAAAGTTGATGGCTGAAACTTAAAAGGAAGAAGAAGGCTTGGGTGGATTCTTATCTTGGTAGATTGTCGCCCACACGACGCCCGAGATTAGAAGAGGAATACAATAGAAGATCAAGAGGTCTATAAGTTACAAGAGGTATAACTAGTTATTAGTTTCCGCATCATAACTAGTTCATCTTTTGTATAGATCTTAAAAAAACCAAACACAAGAAGTTATCGATTTTAATTATCATTTTTGTTTTCGATATTTGTTTCGATTTCATGTTTCGATAATGTGTTTCTATTGAGGTCTCTATTGTTAAACCTTGTTTACTGTGAGAAGTTTAAATATCCAATTTCTTTGAAAGGCTTTGTCTAGGCAGTGGTGGATGATCCCATACCCAAGAAGGCTTAGTGCCTCACCACGTTTGACCTGGAAGCCGATCCTTGAAATAAATATTTGATCAACTTCTGTAATATGGTTTAACTTAAGAAGATCACATCAGTTGAACTTGATGTAAGAATGTTAAGTTTCGTTCCCAATTCAAGTTTAAATTCTAAAGGGAAAATTTAGATTAATAATGTTAAGCATTGTTTGCAATCCAAATTTAACTTTAGTAGAACACATGGGTAGCTAGGATAGTTCTATGCTTGTACAAATTTTTGTACAGGGGAAGTAGGACGGTATTCTGAGTAGCAACCAATAGTAGGCATCTTCCATGGATGCCCATAAGGTATTCCTAGGAAAGACTTGTAGTGTATACCTTATAATATCACGATTCTCCATTTTATGTCCAATTGAGTGGAGTCCGTTGAGTAGATCATAGATCTAGCATGTAGTTAACTTGCAGTTCTCCGTTCTGCATTTTGAAGTTATATAATTTATTTAATTAAAAATCTTTCTTACATACCTTAGTGTCAAATGTTCCTTTGTGAAGTTTGATAAACTTTTGTAGAGATCCTTTGCACTACTGAATGGTCCAACCCGATTCATCTCATCTTTAGTTAGGCCGCATTAGAGAGCACATGTTGCTTTTGCATTTGCCTTGACCTTCCTCTTTGTTAGTGCGTCTTACTTTTCGCATGGGATAAGTACTCCGTCTTTTATGGAAAATGTGAATCTAGTTTGGATTATGATCCATATTTCCACTTGAGTTTTGAGATGGTACTCCATCCAACTTTTTTAGTATCCGAAGTCCTCGCCAGAGAAAAGTAGCAAGCGTGCGATACTATAACCTTCTTGATGGGACATTTTAGTAAAGATCTTGCAAAGACAAAAGCAATGAAACTTGCTCTAAGACTTAGTCTTGGATTAGTAGTGTGATATAACGGAGAGAAGAAAAAATGGCTCGACTAGTGTTGCACTAATTTCGAGAAAAACTTTGACGAATCAACAAATTTGTTAGGAGAGGTTATTAGACCAATTTTGACTTGTGGAAAAAATTTAAAAATGAAAAAATGGATGAAAAAGCAACAAAAATAATGCTCGAACGGTAGTTGTACCGATTCAGAGCAACCCCGTTTTGATACCAATTGTAGGATCATTGTGCTAGAGGGGGGATGAATATCACTCATGACTTTCATGTTCATTTAAAAACTTTCAAGAGATAAGTAGCGGAATAAAGATAGAAAGAAAGACAAGCAATCACTAACACTTTGATTTACTTGGTTCAGAGCCTATGACGATTCCTACTCCAAGGCTCGCATATAAGAGTACTTTCGATGGGAAATCCACTAGTAGTTCGAAGAAAGATTACAAATATTATGTATAAGAACTATAATTATAAAACATAAAAAAAACTCTACCGACAACTTGTAAAGATCTGAAGTTGCTAGTCTTCGGTTGTCGAAGTAGCATTTGGGAGTCGTGGAAGTATTTTCTGAGCAGCGCGCAAGGGCAGAAGATGCTTGGAATGTCATTTTTAGGTGTTGGTTGAATCCTCCTTTTATAGCCCGCTCTGGTGTAACGACCCGCCTCCTACTGGCTAGGCTGCGAGGCAGATCGTTACATGATGCTGGGCTACATTACTATTGCAGAAATCTGGATTGATTAAAATTTTGCTAAACTGATTACTGTAAACTCTGATCTTAATATTCTAGGTGTACCTAGGAGTTGTACACATGCTAGGGAAGACAATCTATGCCTCTCGGATGTCCTACTAGCTATAGTCAGGCATTTCAATCGATCCGTGGATCGATTGGGGCTGTCGGATCGATCCAGTGATCGATCCAGCTTGATACTGGCACGGAGGGAAACTCTGGATCGGTCGGCTGACCGATCCATAGGCTACAACGCTTCTGTATGCGGCTGGATCGGTCTACCGACCGATCCAGGAGCACCCTGATCGGTCGGCTGACCGATCAGTGAGCTTCTGTGCTCGCTGTTCGCATATGGATCGGTCGGCTGACCGATCCATAACAGAGGCCAACTCTCTGTTCGCGACTGGATCGGTCGGCTGACCGATCCAGTGGCACAGCCCATCTCTGATCGGTCTGTAGACCGATCTGGGTTTCAGATTTCGAATCAGAACCCCTGATTTCAGCACTTGTGCGTGCCCAAAATCTCACATTTCACTCATGCTATACACAAAACATACCCTAATAACATAAAGCTAGCATTCTAAACTTGAATAAAACAGGGTTTACTAGTTCGTGGCATTTAACGAATTAAAAGTGCATGGAAATAGAAATACTGAGAGTTCAATTGTTGGAATTTGCTAAATCCCCTAAGAATCTTTTATTCCAAGTTCCTGCCACACACATCATCTCTGCATTGCCCTCCAGCTTCCCTTGTTAGTCCATCTTTCCTTTGCCTTTATCTGCAGTATAAGGAAAGTAGAATCTGTAAGCTTAAAGCTTAGTAAGAAACCAACTACCTCACAAAACATGCATACGATGCTAATGATGCTTTGAAAACATGCTATTTAAAACATATGCTGAACATATAAAACATGGCATGGCATACAATCATCCAAACATGTATAACGAACTGAACATAGAGTTATCATGCATATTCACGGGGAAAAACTAAGCTGGAGCATGATACTGAAATTGAAACTGAAACTAAACTAAAACTGATCTTAAACTATAATCACTTAATTAGTTTATGAGTTTGAAAGCTATTATCATAATAAGTGAAAATAGTAATCATGCTGCTGTTTGGGCCCGGCAACTGTACGTGCTGTGCGCGCATCCCTAACTAGACCCGGGTTTGCAAGTCCCGAATTTAGTAGGGTTACTAGGTTGTCTGAACCTAGGGACGACTGTGGGAGTCCAACCCAATGGATATCTGATCCTGTATAGTGCCACTGAAAATAAAATACTGGTATAGATGAATTTACTTATCTTGCTATTACTAGGTTATCTGAACCTAGTGCTAGGTTGTCTGAACCTAGAGGTGACTGTGGGAGCCCACCCATTGGACCGTAGTCCCATGAAAGCTGTAGTAAGGCTAACTAAGCTATTTTAAATGCTCCCATTGCATTTACTGAGCTATTAAAAATGCCTAAGTTGCATTTTACTGAGCTAATCATTTAATCGAACATCTAGTGTGCTTAAACTCCCCTCTCTATTAGGGAGACTACCTTTAGGCACCCAACAGCATCTAAACCTCCAACTGAAGGGGGAAAGACGTGTCCGGCCCATCTAAAGGTACTCACTAAATCCCTAAACCTGCGAGGAGGGTTAAATACACCCTATATGTCGAAAAATCTGCATATAACTAAACTAATGCATAGAAAACCAAACGGAAGCTACTTATACTGCAGGTGAGGGGTTTCTTATCTCCTGTGCGTAGTTTCTTACGATTCTAATAGCTGGTTTTCCGGTGGAGACGATCCTTTCGACGATCTTCTCGCGTCCACGCGTTCCTCTCACGGAGGGGAGCGTCCTCGTGTCGAAGTCGTCGCCGGAAAGTACCCTTGGGACCCTAGGGATGAAACCCTAAGTGTGCTGGTGGTTGGCGCCGAGAGAAGGAAGAGAGAAAGGGTTCGGCGTGAGGCTAGGGTGAGGAGAAGAGATCACGTTAAAACCCAAAATAACTCTTCACCTAATTATTTTTCTTTATTTATATTAAGTGGGTAATTTCAGCCCAACTCTAATATAAATTTAATTGCCTCCCTTTCCTTTCAGCACGGCCCTGCTGGGTTCAACTAGTTACTAGCATTGTCCCTAAGCCATAGGTCTCGGGTTCAATCCCCGCTTAGGCCGTTTTCATTTTCTATTTATTTTTGCTACTTCTGCTACTCTAAAAATTCCGTAAAAATATCTAAAAATTCCAGAATAATTATAGAATATTTCTAATATAGTTTTGAGAATTTTTGGGTGTTACAATCCCCCATACCTTATAAAAAGTTCATCCTCGAACTTAGAACAATTCTGGGTACTTCTGTCTCATGCTGGCTTCTGTCTCCCAAGTTGCCTCTTCTGCTGTGTGACTGTGCCAAATAACCTTGACTAATGGTCCTTCTATCTGAATAGGCCGACTGTCATAACTGAGGTCTTCGCGGATCTGTACCGACTGGGGCTCAATCACCTGGGTGGCATCTGGGGTATGCTTCTTCAGCATAGAGACATGAAATACGTTGTGGACAGCTGACATTTCCTGGGGTAGCTCTAGCTCATATGCTACCTTGCCCACTCTTCTGCTGATAAGGTATGGCCCCACATATCTGGGACTTAGCTTGCCCTTCTTCCCAAAACGCATTACTCCCTTCATGGGAGCTACTCTTAGGAACACTGAATCCCCAACTGAAAACTCTAAGGGTCTGCGCCGTGTATCAGCATAGCTCTTCTGGCGGATCTGCTGTATAGCTGCTGTGGTATCTGCAACTAGATCTGTCTGAAGCTCTAGTTCTTTCTATTCACCACTCTCATACCAGCAGATTGGAGATCTACACCTCCGCCCATAGAGAGCCTCGTAAGGTGCCATACCGATAGTGGCCTGATAGCTGTTGTTGTATGCAAACTTTGCTAAACTCAGATATTTGCACCAACTTCCCTTGAAGTCTAGGGCACATGCTCGGAGCATATCTTCGATTACTTGATTTACTCGCTCCGTCTGACCATCTGTCTGAGGATGGAAAGCTGTGCTAAACTTTAACTTCGTGCCCAAAGCTGACTGTACACACTCCCAAAAGTGTGATGTGAACCTACTGTCTCTGTCTGATATAATGGTTCGTGGGACTCCATGTAATCTAACGATCTCCTTGAGATACAACTGTGCTAGCTGTTCCATGGAGTAGGATATCCTGATAGCTAAGAAGTGGGTTAATTTAGTCAACCTGTCGACTATTACCCAGATGGTATCAAAACCATTCGTGGTTCTGGGTAATCCCACTATGAAGTCCATGGAAATATCCTCCCACTTCCATTCTGGGATCTGGATGGGCTGCAAAACTCCTCCTGGTCTCTGATGTTCTGCTTTAACCCTCTGACAGGTTAGGCAGGTGCTGACATATCGAGCGACGTCTCTCTTCATCCCAGGCCACCAAAAATGTTTCTTCAAGTCCTGATACATTTTGGTGGAGCCAGGATGCATCGCGTAGGGAGTCTTGTGAGCCTCATCTAGAATCCTCCTTCTAAGTTCCTCCTGATCTGGAACACATAATCTGTCGCCAAAATACAACACCCCACTAGCGGACACTCTGAATTCTCCACTTTCTGATTCTGCTAATTCTTGCTTGATTTTCTGAATTTCAGGATCCTGCTCCTGAGCTGTCTGGATGTCACCAAGCAAGGTAGACTCTAATGTCATAGTAGAGAGCTGTCCGACTAGGAGTTAGAGACCGAAATCTGTGATCTCTTTCTGTAGGGGTGGTGGCATGGCTGCTAGAGATAATAGGGTAGCGCTGGGCTTTCTGCTGAGGGCGTCTGCTACCCTATTCACTTTTCCTGGGTGGAAGAGGATATCTATGTCGTAGTCTTTGACCAGTTCTAGCCATCTGCGCTGTCGCATATTCAGATCCTTCTGAGTGAAGAAGTACTTCAGACTCTGATGATCTGTATACACCCTGCACTGAGCTCCATACAAGTAATGTCTCCAAATCTTGAGAGCAAACACCACTGCTGCAAGCTCAAGTACTGCTGTCTGGAGGGTAATTCTTCTCATATTCCTTGAGTTGTCTGGAGGCATAGGCTATCACCTTGCCATTTTGCATCAGTACTGCTCCTAGTCCCAATTTAGAGGCATCACTATATACATCAAAGCTATCTGCATTTTCTGGTAGAGTCAGGATAGGTGCAGTGGTCAATCTCCTCTTCAGCTCGCTGAAACTGTTCTCACAGTCCTCTGTCCACTGAAATTTTCTGTTCTTCCTGGTAAATGATGCTCTACGAATTTCCTGTAATAGCCTGCTAATCCCAGAAAGCTTCTGATCTCACTGGCGTTCTTGGGTCTTTTCCAGTTACTCACAGCTTCTATTTTACTAGGGTCTACCATGATACCATCCTTTGAGATGATGTGACCCAGGAAGGACACCTGATCTAACCAAAATTCACACTTGGTGAATTTGGCGTACAGCTGATTCTGTTGAAGGGTCTGCAATACTGTTTTCAGGTGCTCTACGTGTTCTTCCTGAGTTCTGGAATAGATAAGGATGTCGTCGATGAACACTATAACAAACTTATCTAAATATTCCCTGAATACCCTGTTCATGAGATCCATGAAAGTAGCTGGAGCATTTGTCACGCCAAAGGGCATGACTATGAACTCATAATGTCCGTATCGGGTCCTGAATGCTGTCTTGGGTATATCCCCTTCTTTAACCTTCACCTGATGATAACCTGATATGAGGTCTATTTTAGAGAACACTACTGCTCCCTTTAGCTGATCGAACAGGTCATCTATTCTGGGAAGAGGATACCTGTTCTTGATTGTGACCTGGTTCAGTGCCCGGTAATCTATACACAGGCGCATGCTTCCGTCCTTCTTCACGAACAATACAGGTGCTCCCCATGGTGAGTGACTAGGGCGTATGAAGCCTTTGTCAAGCAGCTCCTGTAGTTTCTCATGAAGTTCCTTCAGTTCTGCTGGAGTCATGCGGTAAGGTGCTTTGGAAATAGGATTTGTACCGGGAATGAACTCTATCTCAAATTCGATCTCCCTGTCTGGTGCTAGGCCTGGTAACTCTTCAGGGAAGACTGCTGGGTAGTCACATACAACTCAGACCTCTGCTAGCTGTTGGTCCTTGTCCTGGCTGATACTGACTACGTGTGCTAAGAACCCCGTACATCCTGAATCCATCAACCTCTGTGCCTTCATAGCTGAGAGAAACTTCTTGGCTTTTCTCCTAGGTTCTCCGACAAATTCGAACTGTGCTTCTGCTTCGGGTTGGAATATGACTTTTTGTTTACGGCACTCGATGGAAGCACCGTATCTGATCAAGAAGTCCATTCCAAAAATGACATCGTAGTCAGTCATATTTAGCACGATCAGATCACAGAAGAGTTCTCTGTCTGCTATAATGACTGGCACTGCTCTGAGCCAATGCGTGGATGCCATAATTTCTCCTGAAGGCAGTGTCGTCAGAAACTGACTACTGAGTACCTCTGGAGGTATTGCTAACTTCTCGACAAATGCCTTGGATATATATGAATGGGTTGCCCCAGTATCGAATAAGATAGTTGCTATTTGCTGAAAAATATTAATCTGACCTGTAACAACTGTCGAGGCATTTGCTACGTCCTCTCTGGTGAGTGAGTAGATCCTCGCATTGGTCATAGCTGGAGGGGCTTCTAATCTGCCCTGGCTGATGTGTGGACTATCTAAAGCGTCCTGCATCTGATGTAACTGAGCTGGCTGGCCTCCGTACTAAATCGGCTTTGGCTGAGGAAGGCTAGTCTTGTTTGGGCACTGCTTAGCCATGTGCCCTTCTTGTCCACATTCAAAGCATCCTCGTGTGCCCTTACGACAAACTCCAGGATAGAATTTCCCACAAGTAGCACACTTTGGATAACTAGGCTGCTTGCTGGTTGGCCCTCCTTTTGGGTAACTCCCTGGTTTGCGCTTGTTGCTGGAGTTCCCTTTCCAGTTAGAGCCATGAGAGCTGTGGCCCTGCTGCTTCTGGGTACCTGAGCCTCCTTGACCCTTAGGTTCTGAGAGGATTTGCTTCTGCTGCTTGATACTATTCTGGTAGTGCTCAGTGGTCAAGGCGCTGCTGACTAGTTCTTCGGTGGTTTGCGGCCTGTGGATGCCGCCAGCCACGTTCATTGCTATTTCCGGCCTCAGCATCTTGAGCATCAACTGGACTCGTTCTTTTTCTGTGCTGACTAGTTCTGGGCATAGACGAGCCAACCTGTTGAATTTCTTCACGGCTTCCTCCACCGAAAGGTTGCCCTGACGAAACTCTGTGAACTCGTCGTAGTGGCAGTTCGTAACTCGCATGTGAAAGAATTCCTCAAAGAACTCCTTCTCGAAGTCAGCCCACAACATCTGGTTCACTGGGCGCTTCGCTCTAATTCTCTCCCACCACATGCGTACATCCCCTGTCAGGCAGAAGGAGGCACACTTCACCTTCTCGTGTTCTGGCCAGTCCAGAAGCTCCATCGTACTCTCCAGTGTTTTGAACCAGGCTTGTGCATCCCATGGTTCACTAGTGCCTGAGAAGTTCTCTGGCTTAACTCTCTGCCACTGGATCAGATAGGCTTCTCTCTTTGCCTCTACTGCTGCTGGGGCTACTGGTGCTGTAGGCTGGACTGGTGGAACCTCTAAGACCACTGGTGTCGCTAAGTTAGGCTCCGGGGTGACAGTGGGAGTGTTCTGCTGACTAGCCTTTAAGGTGGCTATTTCCTGTTGCTGTTCAGCTAGCTGCTGCTGTAACTGCCTGCCTCATGCTGGGGCTCAGTAGCTGGTGTCCTTCTAGCTGGGCGTCCTCGTGCCATTTCTAAAGACATGGAGGACAGGACATGCATAACTAATACAATTATAATTGTATAACTATTGCTATCATGTTATATACTATCACATACTAACATGCATCAATTATTTATAAACATGAGCTATAACAAGAAAGCAAGAAACATAAATAAAGCAGAGGTATTCTTACTTGGAAGCTGCAGGTTCAATGCTGATGTGCGTGTAGGAAGTATGGAACATTGCTCTGATACCACTCTGTAACGACCCGCCTCCTACTGGCTAGGCTGCGAGGCAGATCGTTACGTGATGCTGGGCTACATTACTATTGCGGAAATCTGGATTGATTAAAATTTTGCTAAACTGATTACTGTAAACTCTGATCTTAATATTCTAGGTGTACCTAGGAGTTGTATACATGCTAGGGAAGACAATCTATGCCTCTCGGATGTCCTACTAGCTATAGTCAGGCATTTCAATCGATCCGTGGATCGATTGGGGCTGTCGGATCGATCCAGTGATCGATCCAGCTTGATACTGGCACGGAGGGAAACTCTGGATCGGTCGGTTGACCGATCCATAGGCTACAACGCTTCTGTATGCGGCTGGATCGGTCTACCGACCGATCCAGGAGCACCCTGATCGGTCGGCTGACCGATCAGTGAGCTTCTGTGCTCGCTGTTCGCATATGGATCGGTCGGCTGACCGATCCATAACAGAGGCCAACTCTCTATTCGCGACTGGATCGGTCGGCTGACCGATCCAGTGGCACAGCCCATCTCTGATCGGTCTGTAGACCGATCTGGGTTTCTGATTTCGAATCAGAACCCCTGATTTCAGCACTTGTGTATGCCCAAAATCTCACATTTCACTCATGCTATACACAGAACATACCCTAATAACATAAAGCTAGCATTCTAAACTTGAAATAAAACAGGGTTTACTAGTTCGTGGCATTTAACGAATTAAAAGTGCATGGAAATAGAAATACTGAGAGTTCAATTGTTGGAATTTGCTAAATCCCCTAAGAATCTTTTATTCCAAGTTCCTGCCACACACATCATCTCTGCATTGCCCTCCAGCTTCCCTTGTTAGTCCATCTTTCTTTTGCCTTTATCTGCAGTATAAGGAAAGTAGAATCTGTAAGTTTAAAGCTTAGTAAGAAACCAACTACCTCACAAAACATGCATACGATGCTAATGATGCTTTGAAAACATGCTATTTAAAACATATGCTGAACATATAAAACATGGCATGGCATACAATTATCCAAACATGTATAACGAACTGAACATAGAGTTATCATGTATATTCACGTGGAAAAACTAAGCTGGAGCATGATACTGAAATTGAAACTAAAACTAAACTAAAACTGATCTTAAACTATAATCACTTAATTAGTTTATGAGTTTGAAAGCTATTATCATAATAAGTGAAAATAGTAATCATGCTGCTGTTTGGGCCCGGCAACTGTACGTGTTGTGCGCGCATCCCTAACTAGACCCGGGTTTGCAAGTCCCAAATTTAGTAGGGTTACTAGGTTGTCTGAACCTAGGGACGACTGTGGGAGTCCAACCCAATGGATATCTAATGCCACTGAAAATAAAATACTGGTATAGCTGAATTTACTTATCTTGCTATTACTAGGTTATCTGAACCTAGTGCTAGGTTGTCTGAACCTAGAGGCGACTGTGGGAGCCTACCCATTGGACCGTAGTCCCATGAAAGCTGTAGTAAGGCTAACTAAGCTATTTTAAATGCTCCCATTGCATTTACTGAGCTATTAAAAATGCCTAAGTTGCATTTTACTGAGCTAATCATTTAATCGAACATCTAGTGTGCTTAAACTCCCCTCTCTATTAGGGAGACTACCTTTAGGCACCCAACAGCATCTAAACCTCCAACTGAAGGGGGAAAGACGTGTCCGGCCCATCTAAAGGTACTCACTAAATCCCTAAACCTGCGAGGAGGGTTAAATACACCCTATATGTCGAAAAATCTGCATATAACTAAACTAATGCATAGAAAACCAAACGGAAGCTACTTATACTGCAGGTGAGGGGTTTCTTACCTCCTGTGCGTAGTTTCTTACGATTCTAATCGCTGGTTTTCCGGTGGAGACGATCCTTTCGACGATCTTCTCGCGTCCACGCGTTCCTCTCACGGAGGGGAGCGTCCTCGTGTCGAAGTCGTCGCCGGAAAGTACCCTTGGGACCCTAGGGATGAAACCCTAAGTGTGCTGGTGGTTGGCGCCGAGAGAAGGAAGAGAGAAAGGGTTCGGCGTGAGGCTAGGGTGAGGAGAAGAGATCACGTTAAAACCCAAAATAACTCTTCACCTAATTATTTTTCTCTATTTATATTAAGTGGGTAATTTCAGCCCAACTCTAATATAAATTTAATTGCCTCCCTTTCCTTTCAGCACGGCCCTGCTGGGTTCAACTGGTTACTAGCATTATCCCTAAGCCATAGGTCTCGGGTTCAATCCCCGCTTAGGTCATTTTCGTTTTCTATTTATTTTTGCTACTTCTGCTACTCTAAAAATTCCGAAAAAATATCTAAAAATTCCAGAATAATTATAGAGTATTTCTAATATAGTTTTGAGAATTTTTGGGCGTTACATCTGGTGCTTGGAACCTCCCCCAGGCGTCTCCACAGGGCTGACGTGGTGTGCTCTCTGATAATGAGTATTTTAGTGCATTATTTTGGCTCTTATTCTTGACATTTTTACCTTCTCACATGCTTAATTTTATGGTTATATTATATTTTGTGAGTAGGATCTATTTTGGACTTAATTATAAATTTCTTACAAATTATGAAATTTAATTTCTTATTTTTATGTGGTTTTGTAGGAAATTCAAAGAGCCATGGATTATGATTGAGCCGGATCCAATTTGGCCTGATTTGGAGGTCAAACGGAGGAGATCATGTTGAATCAGTATGAACCGTTGATCCAAATCATGAGAAATCTTGCCCCTTCAGTTAGATCAAGTGATCTAGCCTTCCATCCTGATTTAAAGTAATTTGGATCATCCATAGAAATCATCCTCATCCAAAGAAGTAGAGCTCCAATTCAAATCCAATCCAAAAGCTTACTTTTAAAAGCCCAATTCATCAACCCAATTTCAATCCTATTGGTTAGTGGATCCAGATCTTTTCCCTTAACCCAAAACCTCAACTCCACCACCTGATCCACTAAGAAACCTAACCTCTCCTTTTCTCATGCGTGATGAACAGATCCTGTAACGACCACTCTTCTTACTACTACTACACTCTAAGAGTGACCGTTACTTAGCTACTAACTCTACTTAACCGGTATGATTAAAAACCACATGGAAACCCTACCGAAAAATTTCGGCAGAGTCTCCCCTGTACCGGTGACCTTAAACTGATATACAAACACTATATACACAGCCACAGGCTGCTGGAACAGATAACAAACTCTCACATAGTTATATAAGTGTCAAAACCAAAAGAAAATAATACAACAAATCATCACACAAGAACACAATTCATCTACTATGTCCTAATTACATCAAAATAACATATACTGTCTCAAATACTTCTAACATAGCAAAAGAAAAAGAGAACTAAAGGAAACTCCTTCCTAGTCCCAAGGCTTCCATAGTCCTGGCATCACACATCCTTCGACCACCTCCTTGTCACCTTCCTTTCTATATCTTTTCCTTTCCTGTATCTGCAGTAAGAGGAAATGCAGTCTATAAGCAAAATTTGTTTAGTAAGCGCTATCTAACTCACAAAAACATGAATATGCATGTATACAGAAAAAACTAGAAACTATATGCTCTAAAAGAAAATAAAGCATAAACATAGCTGCTCATGTTAATCTAAAAGCAAAGAAAAGCTAAAGAAATCTACTCATGTAATTCTAATAGCTAATCATGCTATACAAGGACAAAACTGCATGCTAAAAGATAAAGCTAATCATGCTAAATATCAAATCAGGAAACAAACAAAACTAATACTGCATGCTAGAATTCAAATGAACTAAACTTTCTGACTCTAAGCATAAATGAAGCTTGTTTCATTTGTTTCAAAACTTATACTTTATTATTTTAAAATAATAATCAACTTCTCTTGGGCCCTGGCAACTGTACTTACTTTGCGCGCATCCCTAACTTGACCCGAGGTAGCTAGTCCCGAATCTAGTAGGGTATACTAGGTTATCTGAACCTAGGGACGACTATGGGAGCTCAACCCAAGGACAGTTGAGAGTCCAATACAGTGCCACTGATAAAAGTAAAATACTTGTTATCTTTTAATACTTCTAATATATAATGCCTTGGCATTTTAATAAGCACCTTGTGTGCCAAAATCCCTAAAGTCTTGACTTTGGGATCTACTTAAGCCTTGACATTTTACTTTCTTTTCTTTATCTTTCTTATACTTATCTTAAACTCAAAATACTGTTAGGGTATTTTTAAATATGCATCTATAAGTGAAATCAACTAGATAACACACAATCATGCATATTTAAAAGAAATCTAAAGCCTTGTTCTACAATGCTTTCTATAAACTATCTGTATTTTAAAAATAAAGACTACAGCTTTAGTTGTTCCATAATTCCAAACCTCCTAAGCAGTTAGGTAAAGCAACTACATTAAACCTCAATAGTGCAGTAACGTTCAAATATCATAAAAATCGATGGATCACAACTACATAAATTTAGCTAACATGAGGTAAACTTCAACTCTACTCATTCTACAATCTTGCTCCTTTAGTCATGATAATGAGTTATCTGAACTAACCATTACCCTATCTAGAAGAAAGGTTTGTCATTAAACAAATATTGTACCAACATTTAGGGTCATCTAGAAAGAGTAGAAATCATGCTCAGAATTGATCTAACATTTAACTCTCTTTTCTCATCTTCTAAACTAAACTTCTACTCTGAAGTTACTACTTGCATATCTAAAACACTCACATAATTCTCACCTGTTAAATTCATTACATCACTTCAAATCATCTTTTAGTCTTAATATATGATACTCACCAAAACACCATATTACATATGCTCATCTTCACTTCTTCATCCACACTTCTGCACTAAAGAGATTACACTACCTACTTCATCATAAAATAAACCAAAATCACGGCCGGATCAACCTCCAATTAGCCTAATAAACCAATACTTAATCCAAGTCATTCTGTGTTCATTTCCTATTAGCAGAACAAAAGGAAACTAAAAGCTTAAAGATAAATCTAACCTTATATATACTTGAAATAAAAAGGCAGTTCGTTGCATAGATATATATATAAACTAAAACTGAAAATCTACAACTGAAATGTTTTCATGAAATCTGAAACTAACATGCTACAAATTAATCTAACTCGTTCTAAACTGCAAGATTTCCTCAATTCTGTACAAACACAATCAAAAGCGTGCCTAAAGACTTCCTCAAAACTTATCATATCATGTAAAGAACATCTTTAACCCAACAGAACCTCACAAATCTACAAAGGAATATATTTGAAACCTCTTAATCTACACCGGAAATTTCCACAAGCAAGGAAAGAACTAAAATATTTCTTATCTTCTAATTCTTTTAATATAGAATGCCTCGGCATTTCTTCAAGCACTTGGCGTGCTGCTGATCCCAAATTTTAAAATTTAGAGATCCTATCAAGACCTTGGTCTTTTCTTACTTATAGCTACTCATAATCCTCAGAAACTAAGGCTATCTGTTCATGATACATGTATAAATAACAAAAATCAGAACTGATGGTTTACTGAAAATTCTGGAACTGAAACCCACTGAAAAATCTGAATCTGAATTGCTTAAATTACACGATAAGGAGACCTAAAACTGCACTCTCTTACTTAATAAAATCTGTACTGCTCTTCTTAATAAAAGTCTGCACTGATCTACTTAATAAAAATCTGTCCACTAAGATAACAGGGAAAACTAAATTTGAAATGCTAACTATAAGGGTTGTTCTTTTCAATGCATGGCACGAACCAAAACAAGTAGTAAGGCTGTTCGTGTTCAGTTAATTGCAAAAGAACCAAATTCTGCAATGCTAAGAATAAACTGAAAGGCTTTAAAAACATGGTTGTTCATGTTCAATAGTTCTACGCCACAACTAAATCCGGTTAAGGTCTTAGGCAACCTATGTAGGGTTCAGATTGTAAAATCTATGTAAAACCTACCTATGAAAAACTTACACCTTTAAAGAGCAATAGAGATCTTTAAGCATGTACAGCATGATCTAAACCGGATTACCAAACCATAAACTCAAGCCGGAAAATTAAATCCCTTTTCATGTTCAGAACCGCAGTAAGGAAACAGGGAAGCTAATATGCTACACAAACATCCGATCTGACTACAACCCGGAATCCCTCATAGAGCAGAAGAATAGCATCATCGAAATCAACCTATGAAACCAAATCTGTCAATAGATCCGAAAAGCACCTTAATGTAAAACACTTCTTTGAAACTTACAGGTAGAGACTGAACTACAAGGAATTACTTCCACATCAGGTTCATGGAAACTCAACTACTGAACAACATAAAATGAATTCCTCACTAACACTCTGAAACTATACGAAAAAAACATCCTTGATCAAACCCGAGAACCCCAACAATCTGACCAAAATCCGAAAGCCTAAAAGGGAAGAACAATCTTCTTTATAAAACTCACGGAAAACCTCAAATTGAACCTATACAAATTATCTTCCTTTCCTTAGAGTTCATGGCAGTAAGCATCAAAAACAAAACCCCTTAAAACATGCTTCGAAATCCAAAAGGAAACAAGAATCCGAAACCTCAACATATTACTAAAAAACTAAAAGAAATCCCGGAAGTACTCTTACCGCAGGTGAGTAAACAACTTACCTTAGGCTTTTCTTAGACTTACAACCGAAGAAAGGGGACTCTACAGCTTCTAGGGTTTCGGAGAGGTGAAGTTCTCGGCCTCCTCCTTGTGCCTACAGCTTCTCCTTGACGAGAGGATCTCGACGGTGTGAAAAACTCTCGGAAAACCCCCTCAGCCGGCCGCCGGAGCCAAACCCTAAGCTCGGTCGCGTTTTCGCCCGAACAGAAGTTGTCAACGCCGAGAGAGGAGAGGAAACAGGATTTAGGGTTCGGCGAAAAGAAATTTGATCCTTTTTAAAACTAGGGTTTCGATTATAACTATAGCTTATATATTTGTCGCTGCATGTCTGATTAACACCGACCGCTGGCGCAGTTGGTCCATTGGGTTTTGCTCGAAGCCATAGGTCTGTGCTTCGATTCTCAGCCGCGCCCCTTTTTTTCCAATTTATTTTAAATGTTCCAACTATAGCTTAAATATATTTCACTCCATACTTGATTAACAAAACTCTCATAGACCGGTTGGTTAGCTGAGTTTGGTTAAAATCTGGTTCGGGTCCGAGGTCTTGGGTTCAAAACCCGGTTTCAACGCTTTTTTTTAAACTTCTTCCTCTTGGTAAAAATACCAAACGAACTCCAAAAATTACATAAAAATAATCTAAAAATTTCTAAAAATCTCTAGAATTTTTTATAGCATTTAAAAATATTTTTGAATGATTTTTGGGGCTCAAAATGAGGAAATTTGGGTCGTTATAGATCCCCTCTTCTCTTGCGACTTTCTTCCTAGCGCAGCTAGGGCTCGCGACTCCTCCCACTTTCCACATCACCTCCTTTCTTTCTTCTCCGTTCTTTCTCTGGACAATGGCTTCTTCCCTTACCCTTACTGTCGTTGGCCGGCCAGCCCTTTCTACCTTCTTCTTCTCAATTCCAGCGGCGACGGCAGTAGCATTCTCAGCGGGGCAACGAGCGACGGCGACGTTCCCGTCCATATTCACCTCACCAGAGGGGTTCTCCGGTGTGTCCTCCATCTTCTGTCATCCTTCAGACCTCTCCTCTTTTTCTGGGGTTCAGACGGACAGGGGACGAAGAGGGTAACGGTAGCCATCTCCATTTCCGATCAACTTCCAATGAGGGGGTTCTTCGGTGGAAGATTCATCTCATCCTCATCGTGTCGAAGATAGCAACAAATCTGACAATGAGATGTTGTCCACTGGTTTTGGGGGTTCCGGAGTTGTGTCCTTGTGTGACGGCAAGGGTATTCGTTGGTAATTGGAAGTTAAAGTGTGAATTGTGGTTGGATTAGCTTAGTTTTATTCATGTTAATGTTTTTTAATTATGTCAAATTGCTTGTGTTGAAGTTTCTTATTGAATGCTTGTATTGAATATGATTTTCCATGTTGAATTGCACTTATTATGCTTAATTAGCTTCACACCTACAATGTGTTCGATGAATTGCTTCAACCAATAGTTAGATTTAATTTTATATATTTTAGTTTGTTTAGTTCTTGCTTTATCTTGTTCTTCTAATTTCATTAAGTTCTAGTTTTAATTTAATGCAATTAGGATAGATTAGTTTAGGTTATGTTTCATGCTAGTTTTGTTATGCTTTACTTCATGTTGCCTTTTATTTTCTGCAATTGTAGTAGGTTAGACTTAACTTTTATTACTTGTATTGTCTTTCATTTACTAGATTAGATTTCATTTAATGCTTTTTTATTTCCTTCCTTACTTTAATTGTGTTGATAGTTAATCCATAGCATAGTGTGACAATGCGTTGTGGATTAATTATTCGCACTTCGTTAGATTTCATTCCAGCATTAGATTAGTTTCCTACTTACTTTGCTTTTCATTTGTTAGGTTTAGAATCAAAATCAAAAACCCCCATTTCCATATTAAAAATCCCAAAAATATAAATAACATACGATCCTGAGTTTATCACTTACCGTTACATTCGTTGGCGGATGACTCGAGTCATTTCTATGCTATATTAGCATAGGAGGGGTTTGATACTTCATTATTTGATGGCCAATTCATGACAAAATTGGGTCATAATCAAATTAGCGCCATTGCTAGGGAGGAGTAGCGGTGTTTGGTGATCTTAGGGTTGTTCTTCTATTTTCTCTCTTTTCTTATTTCTATTTTTTGTGGTTGCAAAAATTCAAAAACATTATTAGGGTTTAATTATTTCATATCTTGTATGCATGTGTGCTATCTTGTCTATTTCATGTGTCTTTTGATTGTATTTGTATGAGTATTTCAGGTAAGACCAGGAAATTTCTTCTATATCATTAGAGTTTCAGAGTTTCAGGGTGATCAGGATCTCAGATTTGATGAGCAACATGGAGAACACTGAAAAAACTCTCAGGGAGCTTCGGGTGCCAGATTTGTTAGTTAATTCATTTCGCATCAGATATTTTGATTTAGAGGCAGACTTCGAGTTATGACATATTGTACATCTATTACTGAAGTTTCATGGACTATCTGGTGAGGATCCCAATAGACATCTGCAAGATTTGGAGATGGTTTGTTCTTCATGGAACCCACATGGCATATCAGGAGATGATGTTAGACTTACAACATTTCCATTTTTAATAGAAGATTCAGCAAAAGATTGGTTGTATTGTCTTCCACCCAACTCTATCACTAGCTAGATCGAGATGAAGAAATTATTTCTGGTGAGGTTCTTTCCTGCTTTTAGGATCATAGCTATTCGGAGGAGTATTTGTGGAATTCAACAATTTACAAGAGAACCGTTTCAAGAATATTGGGAAAGATTTAAAGGATTTGTTGCTAGTTGCCCTTAGCACCAAATAAGTGATCAACTACTAATTGTATACTTCTACGAGCGATTACTTCCCATGGACAGGAGTATGGTTGATGTAGCTAGTGGAGGGGCTCTAGTTAACAAGACATCTACTCAGACCAGAGAATTTATCGAGATTATAGCTGTAAATTATCAGCAGTATGAGACTAGACCAGTGATTGCTAAATATGTTCATTCCTTTGCTTGTGTATTCCCGACCAGGATCCAGTATCACCAGCTTGATCCTCAGTATTATCAGACTCATCAGTAGGATAGGTATAATTTATTTGTAGGATTCAGGTATGAAAACACACAACAATGGATTTCTGAGTGCCCCCACCATTATCAGCCTTACTTTCAGCAGCATTGTAGGGAGTAGTCACAACAATATTTGCAACATCAAGAACACAGTTCCAGTCAAGAACACATTCATTGACAAAGTTATAGTTGCATTCAGATCAACCTACTACATCAATTCCCAAGGAGATTGATTGTAGAGTTTATGATATTCCTGATCTTAATTCTACTTCTCTACATGACTCTTCTAGTTTTTTACATTGTGATGTTGTAGTTGATCCTGATAATATTTTTGTTGATGATATTGCTGTTCTAAATATTCTTGATGTTGCAGGTGTTATTGATGATGATGGAAGTGTAGGGGAGACCCAAGAATCGCTTCCTATGACTATTCCACCACCAGCTGAGCCAGTTGAGCCTTTTATTGTACATATTAACGATGGAAGTATAGGGGAGACTCAAGAATCATTTTCGTTGATTATTCCTAATCCAAAGCTAGATCATTCACTTGACCAAGATAATGCCACATTCACTATTCTAGACCCTCCATGTACCTTTCAGGATGGTAAGGTCAATATTTCTTCTGAATTCTTAGAAAATCCATGGAGGTAATTAAGTTGGATTTTATTGAATGTGACACATCATTTGATTCATGCTCAGTTACTTTGGATATTATTTTTGGTACATCTTACTCAACATACGTTCAGGAAATGCATCCTTTTCTTTTTAGTACACTGGATTTCTACAAATATTTCATTTGTAGTCAATCACATAAGGATGCATTCTACCATTTGAAGAAGGCCCTAACTCTGTATGCAATAATGAAGCCTCTAGAGTGAACACTCCAACTGAACCATCTTCGACCACCGGAGAAAATTTTTGAGGAGTCAAAGGTGGAGGGAGCGATCCTCACTTCATCTACATTCATCCCACTTCCAAAATGACTTCTGGAACTGAATCGGCTCCGACTACCAGAATTTCAAGGGAGTCTGTTCCATCCCACTTTTTGTAACGACCACCCTTCTTACTACTACTACAACTCTCTAAGAGTGACCGTTACTTAACTACTAACTCTACTTAACCGGTACGCTACTCAACTACGAGAAATCCCTACCGAAAAATTTCGGCAGAATCTCCCCTGTACCGGTGACCAAATCAACAATACAAACAGTGTATACTCAGCCACAGGCGGCTGGAACATATAATCACTCAACCACGCAGTATAATAACTCAATAAGAAGAATGAAACTACTCTAGCAATAGTAAACAGATAATACTCCAACAATAAAACATAACCAAGTGCGGAATAGAGTCAATTACAATCTCAACTTCATCATAGCATTAAGGAGAAAAGAAAAGGAAACTCTAATCAGGTAAGTTTTAACAACTCCATAGCAAACTCTTGATCTCTCCATAGTCCAGCCATCACACACCTTCATCACCACCACCTTGTCGCCTTCCTTTCATACCTTAGCTTTTCCTTTATCTGCAGTAGGAGGAAATGCAGTCTATAAGCATAAAGCTTAGTGAGCGCTATCTACTCACAAAAACTCGATATGCATGTATACAAATAAAAACATGCTAAAACTGAATGCTAACATGTAAAGCTACTCATGCTCATAAATAACAAAGAAATCAACTAACAGAAAAACTAACATGTATAACTACTCATGCTCATAAATAGCAAAGACAGCATACTAACTGATATACTAAACATGTGTAGCTAATCATGCTCATAAACTAATAAAGAAAGCAAACCAACTGAAATGCTACATATAAAGCTAAACATGCTCATCAACTAGCAAATAAATAACATGTAAGAAACTAAACATGTAAAAGCTGCTATCATAAAAGAAAGCTAAACTTGCTGATCTTTAAAACAAAGTGAAACTTACTTCATTTACTCTAAATTTATTCTTTTATTTCACTTGTTTAAAATTTATACTTTAATACTTGAAAATAATAATCAACTTCTCTTGGGCCCGGCATTGTACCACTTTGCGCGCATTCTTAATAAGAATCGAGGTAGCTAATCCCGAAACTACTAAGATACATCTAGGCCTTGTGCCTAGGGGCAACTTGGAGCCCATCCCTTGGACCTTGTGTCCGGTACATGCCCTTTAAAAGTAAAATACTTATTATCTTATTTACTACTTCTTTAAATGCCTTGGCATTTTAATAGACATCTTATGTGCCAAAAATCCCTAAAGTCTTGACTTTGGGATCTACTTAAGGCCTCGGCCTTTTCTTTCTTTTCTTTATCTTTCTTATATTTTTCTTTATCTTTCTTATGTATCTATGAATGAAACTAACTATGTAACACATAATCATGCATAGAATACAAAAGAAATCTGCACATACAATACTTATCAAAAATCTGCACTAATGCTTAACAAAAATCTGCATACTAGCTTGATAAAAATCTGCATAATAGCTTAACAGAAATCTGCATACCAGCTTAACAAAATCTGCACTTGCTTAATAGAAATTCTGCAAAGCAACTTAACAAAAGAAACATATTCTGGCTAGTACAGATTTTCATCGTCTCTCAAACTTCCTCTCCATAATATGACTAATACACAACTTATCTGGAATTCACTCAATAAAGATATTATAACTCGTATTCCACTTAAAATTCCAGAATCAGCCAAGCACAGATGTTATCCATATACTTGAATGGAAGTAGCATAACTAAACCTCAAACTCAGATTCAACATAAACAATTTATCTAAACCTCATGCTCAGATTTAATGTAAGCAAATTATCTAAACCTCATGCTCAGATTTAACATAAGCAGATTATCTAAACAGAAACTCCAAAGTGGGGTTGTTTGTGCCCATTTCATAGCTAGAGCTATTACTTATACTTTAACAAAGGGCTGTCCTTGCCCATTAAATAACACTAAAAAGGTCTAAACTTGTTAGAACTTGAAACTCTAGCACTTCCGAAATTCTTTATGGCTAAATCCGAAGGTAAAGTTTCCATCCTTAATTTACATCATCAACATTTGATCATCATCTTTTCAAAATCCAACAATCCCTTAAATCTATGCATTTTCTTCCCATAAATCAATCAATATGATATCTATCTCAATTCATGGTTTCAAGCTTATTATAGAAATCACTATATGCTTAAAAACTTGTTATACTTACAACCTTTTTCTTTTTCAGTTCTAAATCTCTGTTATTTAAACAATGCAAGGAACACAAAGCAGCATATCCTTAAACTGCATCAAATCTGCATGCAAGCTCTAAAACTAGTATAGGATTAATGAGTTGTTCTTGTTCATCATATAGCACAAGAGGAATGGGTTGTTCTAACTAATTAAGGAAGCATAAGAAACTAAATCTGAAACTGAAATCTCATACTTATATAAAGCAATAGAATCCTCAAGAAGTCAACTTGCTGAATTGAAACTTAAAATGCATTACTGGTTGGAATGCCTTTGAAACAGCTGATGATAAACTAGAATTTTATGCTTTCTTAGGGTGTATACTGATCTAGATGCATAAAGCAATCCCAGGTATTAGTTAATTCTAGTTTCTTCATTAACCATCTTATAACTCACACATCAATTCCAATTGTCCAGCAAACTGAAACTAACTCAGAAATCAAACACCCATCACCACTAAAACCTCAAATCCAAATCAAAACTGAAATCTTTTAACCATGCTTCAATAGAGTTGCAAAGGAAACAACAAATCTTGGGGCTATTCTAAAAATCCCTAACAATCAAAGCTTTACAAAACAAAATTGTTCTGAAATAGATTTCATGGCGACACACTTTAACAGAACTACAAAGGAGTAATCAGATCTTCCTTAAGCTTGCTACAATGGGACTACACAGAAACAATCGAATTCCTCCTTAAGTATGCTACAACAGGACACTAATTCTTGCTACTACAGAATTTAAAAGCAAGGAAAACAAAAACGCATGCTTCTAAAACTTCAACAAAATAGAACCCTAACCAAAAAGGGATCATGGCAAGGCTACACGGAAAACCCATAATCGTGGCAAGAAACCAAACCAATCGAAAACCAATCGAAGGGAACTTCAAAGCTCGCGGAACTACTCCTACTGCAGGTGAGAAGCAACTCACTCCTTGTATCCTTGAACTCACAGCCGGAAAGGGAGATCTAGGGTTTCGGATAGATGAGAATCCCGGCGGCTTCTTTGCGTTTCCGAGCTCCTCTCGTCGAGGTGGTCACGCGCGGATGAAGACCGGTCGGAAAACGATGCTCGTCGGCCGCCGGAGACGTGCCCTAAGTCGTCTTCGTTCCCACCCGAGAGAGAGCCGTCGCGCGGAAGAAAGGGAATTTCGGGAGAAATTTTAGGTTTAGGGAAAAGGATTTAAAACTTATACTCAAGGTTATTTTCGTTTCCAACTATAGCTTAAATGGAATTTTTCTCCTTCTTTAATAACAAACGATCGCTAGCACACTTGGTCAGCCCGACTTTAACCAAGTTTGAGATCTTGGCTTCGATTCCTCAGCCGCGCACTTTTATCTCCAATTTATTTTACTGTTCCTAACTACTACTTAAATATATATCGCTCCATATATGATTAACAAATCGAGCGCAGCTCAGTTGGTTGGGCCGGTTTTGCTTGGGTCCGGGGTGCTGGGTTCGAAACCCAGCTTCTACAACCCTTTTTTTTTTATTTTAGTTTATTTTTAAAACTTATTCTCCTTGGTAAAAATACCAAACGAACTCCAAAAATTGCATAAAAATACTCTAAAAATTTCTAAAAATCTCTAGAATTTTTTTATAGCATTTCTAAATATTTTTGAATTATTTTTTGGGGCTCAAAATGAGGAAATTTGGGTCGTTACACTTTTACTTTTTCTTTCTGCTTCTATATATTTTTTACTTTGTTTTCTTTGTTTGCTTAGTTTTCTTTTACTTGGTAGTTCATTTCTAGTTTGTCTTGTTAGTTTTTGTAATAAATTCCCTATGCATTCTTTTTATCATTTTAGAAATTGTGAAATCTAGTTAAATTTGATTGTCAAGTTTGATGATTTATTGTCATGATTGGATTCTTGGATTACATGTGATTACAGCTTGGTGATGGATTTCATGTTGGTAGATTGAGATAATAATTGTTGATATACCTAGTGAGGATATTTTTAAGCGTATTATTCCTATTGATGTGTGATGCACTTGTGGTTAATGCTACTCTATAACTTGCTTAATTCTTTCGAGACCACATTATCATAGGTTTGCATGATTTTTATGAAGGCTATCTCATTTGCTTTTATTCATTGCTTTTGTTATCACATGTTTCTTGAATAAAATCCATATCATCCATCATATTATTCTTTTCTCTCTTCCATCATGTTCATTTATTTCACTCTCTATTTCACTTTTGGATGTGGATATTTTTAGATGTTACATGATGAGTGTTTTGCCCGAGATGGACAAAAATTTAAGTGTGTGGTGGTTAGCTTAGTGGAATTTAAGGGAAGCATAGGTGAACCATGCTTGATCACCATAGGTAACCCATGCTATTTATCTTTTTATTTGAGCTATTGATGATGTTGTATAGTGATGCACAACATGTTGAAAAAAAAGTGAAAAAAAAAATCAAAAACGAAAAAAAACAAAAAAAAGGAAAAAAAATCAGAAATATAAGAAACAAAAGAAAAAATAGAAAAAAAAAAAAAAAGGAAAAATGCTTTTGACATGTTGTGCTATTTTATATTCCTTTGTGATAGAATTTTTAGAAGAGACAATCTTTATTGTAGCAACATTTAAATTTTATTATCTATCATGAGTGGTATTTTATTGAAAAGTTATAGTAGAGGTTGTTTACATGTTTATTGGATTTATGAAAAATTTTGACATGTGATATTTTGTATTCATTTGTAATAAAATTTTTGTGAGTGACAATCTTTATTGTAGCGACATTGAGATTTTATTGTATATTATGAGTGGATGTTTATTGTAAAATCTATAGTAGAGATTGTTCACATTTTTATTGAATTTTTAGAGCTAGCTTGGAAGTTTGGATGAGAAATATTTTTGGGCATTGTTTACTTGTACTCATCTATGTAACATTCCAATATATCCATGTCTTCCACCATTACCTTACTTAATCTTTCTTATTGTTTTTCTTACACTATCATTTGCTTTGATTCATGTTTCCTTTACATTTCAAATAATGCCTTCATTATTTTATTGTGCACTCTTATGTATATAGTGGTGGAAATTAGAAGAAAAGCAAGCATATGGTAGTGCATTAATCATGAGTACCTTGAGTGAGCTCCACTATTGCATTTATATAAGAGGAGAGCCACCATTACTTACCTTGTGAGGTTATTTCATTATCATTTTCAATTTATTGATTATGGATTGAAGTTATCATGCTTGTTAATTAGTGTATGAATTGAATCCATGAATCCTTAGGTCACTTGAATTAAACAATCCTAGGTAACTTTATTTTCACTATTTTCTAAGCATGATTGAGAATTGTTTTAGTTGTTTTTTTCCTTTTATTGATTTTCTTGAGATGAGCAAGAATAAGTATGGGGGAGTTGATAATAAGTATTTTGGTGCATTATGTTGGCTCTTATTCTTGATATTTTTACCTTCTCACATGCTTAATTTTATGGTTATATTATATTTTGTAAGTAAGATCTATTTTGGACTTAATTATAAATTTCTTACAAATTGTGAAATTTAGTTTTATATTTTTAGTGATTTTGTAGGAAATTCAAAGAGACATGGATTAGGATCTAGCCGGATTGAATTTAGCCTGATTTGGAGGTTAAACAGAGGATATCAAGCTGAATCAGTGTGAACCGTTGATCCAGATCAGGAGAAATCTTGCCCCTTCAGATAGATCAAGTGATCCAGCCTTCCATCCTGATTTAAAGTGATCTAGATTGTCCATAGAAATCATCCTCATCTAAAGAAGTAGAGCTCCAATTCAAACCCAATCCAAAAGCTTACTTTTAAAAGCCCAATTCATCAATCCAATTTCAATCCTATTGGTTAGTGGATCCAGATCTTTTCCCTTAACCCAACACCTCAACTCCACACCCCGATCCACTAAGAAACCTAACCTCCCCTTTTCTCACGCGCGATGAACAGATCCCCTCTTCTCTCGCGACTTTCTTCCTCGCGCAGCTAGGGCTCGCGACTCCTCCCACTTTCCACAGCACCTCCTCCCTTTATTCTCCGTTCTTTCTCCGGATGGCGGCTTCTTCCCTTACCCTTACTACTGCCGGCCGGCCATCCCTTTCTACCTTCTTCTTCTCAATTCCAGCGACAACGATAGCAGCATTCTCAGTGGGGCAACGAGCGACGACGATGATCCCGACCATATTCACCTCACCAGAGGAGTTCTCTGGTGTGTCCTCCATCTTCTGTCATCCTTCAGACCTCTCCTCTTCTTCTAGGGTTCAGACGGATAGGGGACAAAGAGGGTGACGGCAGCCATCTCCATTTCCGATCAACTTCCAGTGAGGGTGTTCTTCGGTGGAAGATTCGTCTTATCCTCATCATGTCAAAGCTAGCAGCAAGTCCGGCAATGAGATGTCCACTGGTTTTGGGGGGTTCTGGTGTCTGATCCTTGTGTGATGGCAAGGGTAGTCATTGCTAATTGGAAGTTAAAGTGTGAATTTTGGTTGGATTAGCTTAGTTTTATTCATGTTAATGTTTGTTAATTGTGTCAAATTGCTTGTGTTTAAGTTTCTTATTGAATGCTTGTATTGAATATGATTTTTCATGTTTGAATTGCACTTATTATGCTTAATTAGCTTCACGCCTACAATTTGTTCGATGAATTGCTTCAATCAATAGTTAGATTTAATTTGATGCATTTTAGTTTGTTTAGTTCTTGCTTTATCTTGTTCTTCTAATTTCATTAAGTTCTAGTTTTGATTGAATGCAATTAGGATAGATTAGTTTAGGTTTTGTTTCATGCTAGTTTTGTTATGCTTTACTTCATGTTGCCCTTTTATTTTCTGCAATTGTAGTTAGGTTAGACTTAGCTTTTATTACTTGTATTGTCTTTCATTTACTAGATTAGATTTCATTTAATGCTTTTTTATTTCCTTCCTTAGTTTAATTGTGTTGATAGTTAATCTATAACATAGTGTGACAATACATTGTGGATTAATTATTCGCACTTCGTTAGATTTCATTCCAGCATAGATTAGTTTCCTACTTGCTTTGCTTTTCATTTGTTAGGTTTAGAATCAAAATCCAAAATCCTCATTTTCATATTAAAAATCCTAAAAATATAAATAATATACGATCCTAAGTTTATCACTTACCGTTACATTCGTTGGCGGATGACCCGAGTCATTTCTATGCTACATTAGCGTAGGAGGGATTTGTTACTTCATTTTTTGATGCCCAATTCATGACACAATTGGGTCATAATCATTGTCGTCGAAACTTAATCTGTAAAAGTTATCCACCTTGGGCACCGGGACCACCCTAGGGTGCTCGGACCGTGACGTAGCTCCGCTAGTCAGTGCGCTCCAGCTGCCCGAGCATATTGAATCTTGGTCGTTCGGGCGCCTGGAGCAACTCCGGGTGCTAAGACCGCTAGGGCACCTAGCCAGGTGCCCCGCTCAAGTTGCTTGCCATTGAATCTAGTCCGGATGCCCGAAGCACCATTGTTTGCCAACTTCAATTTCCTACAAAATAATATTAGTCCAGACAAATAATATATAAAAAACGATAAGATTTGACAGCTTTCGGACTATCCGATTCTGACTTTGAGTTTTACAGAAACTCTAGGTCAGACTGACACCTACTATTCCCCTCTTCAGGGAGCACGTCATCACCTACTCCTCTCAGAAGAAATTACCTTTTGTTAGACCAGTCCTCCAGACCATCTGGACTTTTGCTCAACGTCTGAGATTCAGAACTTCATACTGAACGCCCGATTAACAACCCATCCAATCTTCCACCTGGTGTCCCGACCTCGAAGATTTTCACCTAGAGTCCTCTACTCTAGGATTTTGTCCAAAGTCCTCGATCCGCCAAGACTTTGCCTACTCCCCCAGACCAGGAGGTAGTTGCTTAACCACAGCTAGGACTTTCCACCTGCATATCCTCAACTAGGAATTTTCCTTTCCCTAAGATCACTTAAGACTTTTCTACAAACTTAGTCACACATTTTAGATCACAAGATAGCTTAACTTTAACCTCTTTACCATAATCAAAATACAGGTTCAATCGTCCAGTGCTCCTTGCACCAACACACAAAACTCTTGGCTAAGGTATTCCCCACCTCGATTTGATCAAAGCATCTTAATACACTTACCAAGTTAGTTTTTTACTTTATTGTTGAATTATTTAAACTTTTCAAAGGATTCTTGCTTGTGTTTCATTAGATATACATGGCTGTATCTACTGACATTATTAGAAAAAGTAATGAAATACTGGTAGATCCTCTAATTATATATTGAAAGGGCTACAAACATCAGTATGTATGAGTCCTAATAAATCATTATCTCATTTGATATGTCCACTAAAAGGAGTCTTTGTCATCTTGCCTTGAAGACAAGATTCGTATACCTTAAATGATCCAAAATCAAATGAATCTAAAAGTCCATCCTCATGGACTTGTGATATGCGATTCTTATTTATGTGACCCTAAGCGATATTGCTAGTGATATGTTTGGTTCAAATCATTAGGTTTAAACTATTTGGTATTTGTGTTATAGATTGAGTTTTCAAAGTCTAGAACATAAAGTCCATTCAGAAGAAGTGCACTGCAATAAAATATTTATTTAAATAAATATAACAACATTTATCCTTTATTATCAATGAAAAATCTTTCTTGTCCAAACAAGAAATAGAGATAATGTCTTAGTTAAAGTAGACACATAATAGCACTCTTCTAGTTCCAAGATAAGCCTAGTGGGCAAAGATAAGGAATATGCTCTTACAGCTACAGCAGTAACTCTTGCGCCATTTTCTACTCATAGGTCCACTTCGCCCTTTGTCAATGATCTAGTCTTTCTTAGGCCCTGCACATTAGTACAAATGTGAGATACACAGTCGATATCTAATACCTATGAAGAAGAAATAGATAGATTGACTTTTATAACATATACACCTGAGGTAGAATTCTCACTTCTCTTCCTTTTAACTTTCTCCAGATATAGTTTAAAGTTCCTCTTCCAATGTCTAGTCTTACACAGTGGAAGCAGGCTCCTTTCTCAGGCACCCCGGGTTTAGGTTTCAATGCATAAGATTTGGGCTTACCTTTGGCTTGGGTCTTACCCTTAACTTTGGGATGTTGTTTGCCTCTGCCCTTTTGCACCATCAAAATGGTACTAGGCTTTATCTTTTTAATGTTAAGTTCAGTAGTTCTCAACATGCTTAACATCTCAGGCAATAGTTTGTCAATTTTATTCATGTTATAGTTCATAATAAATTGATTATAGCCTTCTAGCAATGATTACAAAACTATGTCAGTGGCCAATTCTTGGCTCAATAGAAACCCCAATCTTTCAAGGTTCTCAACATACCCAATCACTTTGAGTACATGAGTTCCTACGGGACTTCCTTCTTTCAGCTTGCATTAAAATAAAAGTCTTAGATATCTCAAATCTCTCGTATCTCACCTGCCACTATATCTCGCCTGCTACTAATATAGTTGTCTAAGATGTTTAACCATCACATAAGCATCCATGTTCTCGTGTTGCTTCTAAAGCTCAGAGTTCATGATGGCAAGCATAAGACATGACACATTCAATGCATCATCTTGATGCTTCTTATAAACATCTTTATCAACACGAGTAGCAGTAGTGGCAGGTGTTTTAAGAAGAGGTTGCTCTAGGACGTACAATTTTATTTCTTGCTTAAGGGCAATCCTTAGGGTGTGTTTGGTTCAAGTTTTCATGTATAACCTTAGTTATGGGGAATAAAACATAACCTAATATTGTTTGGTTTAACCTAAGTAATGCAATAAAAACTTATTTGTTTGAAGATTTTAATGTATAACCTAATTTAATATTTTACTGTATTACGCTTCATTACAAAACTAAATATTATTATTATTTTTTTTAAAATTTATAAGTTTTTTAACTTTACATTTTTTTCTTTTTGAACATTATGTATTTTTTTACTTTACATTTTTCTCTTTTTGAACATTATGATTTTTTTTTTTACTTTACATTTTTTTCTCCTTTTTTTAATTTGCATTCTTTCTTTTCTTTATGCATTACTTTTTTTTTTAATTTTACATTTTTTAGTATTTTTTTACTTTCCTAATAATATATATATATATATATATATATATATTTATATATATATATATATATATATATATATATATATATATATATATATATATATATATATTGTTGGTGCAGGTTGTACCAGAATCGAACCTGAGTTTTGATATTGTCAAAGGTTAAAGTTAAGTTATGCTGTGATCTAACAAGTTGATTGAGTGTGCATGCTATTTACTCAACCTGGAGAAAGTCTTAGCAGATCATGGAAGACACGCAAAAAGCCCAAGTGGGTCAAGAGGACCCGACACTTGGCAGGGAAGCTCGATATGTTTAGAGGACCGAAGATCGAGGGAAAGTCATGGTGGGCCGATCCGATGCTAAGCAGCAAAGTCCAAGCAGGTCTAAAGGACCAATGTTTAGCAGGTAGGGTGAGGTAAGCAACTGGAGAAGAGCGGCAGTGAGGACGTGTTCTGGGAAGGAACAAACTCTAGGTCACTGATCCAACTGAAGAAACCGAGAAGGTTTCCAAGTTGAGATCAAGACAGTCTTACTGTCTATTACTACTCATGCATCTTACTATTACTATACTAACTTTGTTTTGTAGGAGCTTTCATTCTAACTCTGTTTTATAGGAATTGAAGTTTATCGGTCGATCAAATACTAGGATCAGTCAACTGAACCAAGTTGATTCAAACCAGATCCATGGATCGGTTGAAGTTAACAAATCAGAGTGAATCCATGGATTGACCAATTAAATTGAAGCAGAGTTTGGTAAAGTGACTAATCGATTGACTGAATCCATGGATCAGTCGACTGAACCATGTAGAGGTGGCACAAATCAGATCAATCAAAAGCAGAGATGGAATCTAGCTTGGTCGTTCGACTAAACACAGGGATCGGTTGACCGAACGATCACTCCATTAATGATGCATTAAGTGCGAATCTTGGCAAATAGGGAAATTCACTGTTTGGTCAAACAAACAACAAGATCAGTCGACCAAATCATTAAAGCTCATAAATACATGAAGATCGTATCTCAACGAAGAAGAAAGGGAGCGCGTTCAGTCGACTGATAGGAGGTTCAGTTAATTGAACTGATCAGTCGACCGAATGGTTTATTAGTCGACCGATCATGGCTTATATAAGCAGAGCTCGAGGTCCGATGCAAATCATTAGTTTTCGGTTCATCTTTGTGCAAAACTGTTGTTCGTGCTACTAGTCTACTACTCACCTTCAAGCAAGCTGCTACTCCATCCAAGAAGTACCGACCAAGCTCCATCTTCTATCTAGTGTTGGTATATTTTGTTCAAGTTTGCATTGTTTTAATTTCCAAAATATAGTAGTGTGTTACTATCTTACATTCATCATTTTGTACACATTTCTTTTTTCTGAAGATTTTGGAAAGAAGAATTCTAGTGGATTACCCAACGGTGTGATCAAGGATAATGGGTCATGGAGTAGGAGTCAATGTTAGAGTGTATACTAAAAGTCTAGCTTTTGTAAACATTTATTTTTGAAATAAAATAATCACATTGGTCAAATGTCTACATTTATTTGTTAAGTGTAGTCGTTCAATTAATTTATATTGTAGATAATATGGTGTGTGGTGTCACACACAGAAGATCGTGTTATCAATTCTTTATAAATTATAAACAGTTGCTCACGACTAAGATGGAAAGAAATAAACTGTTGGAATAGTCTTTGTGTAATTAGGTATTAGTTTATCTTGACTAATAAATTACACTAATACACTCTAAGTGTATTAAGTAGGACCATTTAAGGTAAGTTCTTTTTATACTGACTTAATAAAAGAACTAGACCTTAGTTATTTTGGAAGTGTATGTTCTTAATCCTATTATAATAACAAGCACATATATTTAGTATTTATTTCTTTGACTTATCAAAGGGTGAGATTTAACTCGATAAATCAATAGGTCCGATAAGTTGAGAAATGATATTACTTATCGTGTGTATTGTTGATTATAGAAGGAAATTGTGTCCTAGTAGGTTGAGAATATCCCCAAGAGGAGCTCATAAGGATTGGCATGTTAAACCCTGTAGGTGGACTCAGTCTGACATGACAATGAGATTGAGTGGTACTACTCTTGGACTAAGACATTAATTAAAATGAGTTGTCAGTAACTCAATTAATTAGTGGACATTCGACATCTTAAACACAGGGAGATTAACACACTCATAATAAGAAGGAGTCCAAAATGTAATTTGGGATTGGTGCGGTAGTTTAATAATAATTCTTTAGTGGTATGAATTGTTATTGAAGAAATTAAGTTGGGTGTTCGAGGCGAACACGGGAAGCTTATTTTCGTCGGGAGACCAAAACTAATTCCTCCTCTCGGTCCCTATCGTAGCCTCTTGTATATAGAGAATTATACCTACCTATACCCACCTTCTTACCCACTCTTTGGTGGTCGGCCAAGCTAGCTTGGAGCCCAAGCTAGGGTCGGCCAAGACCCAAAGATTAAGCCAAGTAGGGGTCGGCCAATGCTTGGAGCCCAAGCATGGTGTGGCCGGCCCTAAGAAAAATAAAAGGATTTTTATTTTAAAATTTTTCTTATCAGGATTCCATGGTTTTAAAAAGAGAGTTTAAAATTTAAATTTTTCCTTCTACAAAAGATTAAGAAAAAATTTGATATCTTTCCTTATTTGTAGATTGAGAGGAAGATTTTAATTTTGATAAAACTTTCCTTTTTCTGTAACCATGTTCATGATTTAAAAAGAAAGTTTTAAAATTAAATATTTCCTTTATAGTCTTCTACAAAAGATTAAGAGAAAGATTAGATATCTTTCCTTATTTGTAGATTGAAAGGAGATTTTAATTTTAGAGATAACTTTCCTTTTTGGAAATCATCCACATGTTTTAAAAGAGAGATTTTAATTTAAAGAAATTTCCTTTTATAACCAACCATGAAGGGATAAATTATTAGAGAAATTTTATTTTTTAAAATTTCTGGAAACAAATAAAGAAGTTTTAATTTTGTTTAAAACTTGCCTATTTTGGAAGCTCTTGAGGTGGCCTGCCATATGATTCAAGAAAAGGAATTTGGTTTTAATTAATTAAATTTTCCTTTTCATTGCAAAGGAATTATGGAAGTTTTTATTTAAATTTTATTATTTGCCAAGACCAAAGATTATAAAAGAGGGAGTAGAGGTGCCTTCATGGGGGACAACATCTATTCTATTTTCGTCCCTCTCTTCCTTGTTGGTGGTCAGCCCTAGAGATTCTTCTCCTTCTCTTCTCTTCTTCTTTAGTGGCTGGTTTCATCCCTCTCTTGGAGCTCTTGTTGGTGGCCGACTCAAGCTAGGAGAAGAAGGAGAGAAAGGAGGTTTTGTTTCTTGCATCCCTTGGAGCTTGGTGGTGGTGGCCGGACTTCTACTTCTCTTGGAGAATTAGTGGTGGCCGAATCTTGCTTGGACAAGAAGGAGCTTGGTGGTTCTCATCTTGGAAGATCGTTGCCCACACAACGTCCGAGATTAGAAGAGGAATACGGTAGAAGATCAAGAGGTTATTTGCTTACAAAGAAAGATATAACTAGTAATTGTTTTCCGCATCATACTAGTTTTTCTTTGTATGAATTCCATGTTGGTTGCTACTCGGAAAACCTGGAGGTTCCACTGTACAAAAATTTTGTACAAAGGTCTGAACCTTTTCCTAGCTACCATGTGTTCTTTTAAATTAAATTTTAGATCGCCTGCGGAACTTAACACGTTTGATCCAAAACTTAATCTATTTGTTCTTTTAGGTTTAGACTTGGATCTCCTGCGGAACTTAACACGTTCGATTCAAATCACCTTAAGTTATTAATTCCATTAAATATTAATTTCCATAATTGGTTCCCAGTACTGATGTGGCGAGGCACAAGGCCTTCTTGGATATGGGAGCAACCACCACCGACTAGACAAAACCTTTTATGGAAAGCTAATATTTAATTTCTAAAATAACTTTAGATTAACCGAAAGGAACAATCAAATCACAAGGAAAAAATAAAACAAAAGAACACAACATCGAAAAACATATTCGAAATACTAGAATCGTAAGCCTCTTGTATTTGGTATTATTTCCAAAAATAACTAGTATGATGCGGAAAGAAAAATTACTAGTTATACCTTTTAGAAAGACCTCTTGATCTTCTACCGTATTCCTCTTCTAACCTCGGACGTTGTGTGGGCAACGATCTTCCGAGATGAGAAACCACCAATGAACCTTCTTCTCCTCCTAGCTAGGTTCGGCCAACACAAGAGAGCTTCACCAAGGAAGAAGAAAAACACCAACCAAGCTCCAAGGGATGCAAGCTTTCTCTCCTTCTTCTTCTTCTTCTCCAAGTAGTATCCGGCCACCACAAGAGCTCCAAGCAAGAGGGATGTTTCGGCCACCACAAAGAGGAAGAGAGGGAGAGGATGTTGGCCGGCCACACCAAGGAATAAGAGAGGGAGGAAAAATAATAGAGGTTGTGTCTCATGAAGGCACCCCAACCCCCCTCTTTTATATTCCTTAGCCTTGGTAAATTAGGAAATTTAATTACAATAAAATTTCCTTAATTTCCTTGACATGATTTAATTGAGAAAAATAAAATAAAATTTCCCAATTAAACTTATATTGGCCGGCCACATCATAGAGAGGCAAATTAGACAAGTTTTAATCAACAAATTAAAACTTCCTAATTTGTTTCCGGAAATTTTAAAAATAAAATTTCTCTTCAAAAATCCCTTCATGGTTGATAAAAAGAAATTTCTATAATTTTAATTTTTCAACATGTGAATAATTTTTTTAAAGAGAAAATAAAATATCTCTTCAATCTACAAATAAGGAAAGAGATTTAATCTCTTTCTTTAATCTTTTGTAGATCCTTTTTAAGAGAGATATTTTAATTTTAATTCTCTTTAATAAATTATATCTTCCACATAATAAAAATTAAAATTAAAATTCTTTTTAATTTAATTATGGACGGCCCCCTCTAGCTTGGGTTCAAGCTAGGGCCGGCCACCCTAAACCATGCTTAGGCTGGCCCTAACTTGATTCCAAGCTAGCTTGGCCGGCCCCCTTTAGGTGGGTATAGAAGGTGGGTATAGGTGGGTATAGTACTCTATAAATAAGAGGCTACGATAAGGACCGAGAGGAGGAATTGGTTTTGGTCTCCCGATAAAATTAAGCATCCCGTGTTCGCCCCGAACACACAACTTAATTTTATCAATAATAATTCATTCCACTAGAGAACTATTATGGAACTACCGCACCAATCCCAAATTACATTTTTGGGCTCCTTCTTATTATGAGTGTGTTAGTCTCCCTATGTTGAAGATATCGAATGTCCACTAATTAAGTGAGTTACTGACAACTCATTTAATTAATATCTTAGTCCAAGAGTAGTACCACTCAACCTTATCGTCATGTCGGACTAAATCCACCTGCAGGGTTTAACATAATAATCCTTATGAGCTCCTCTTGGGGACATTATCAACCTAGTATCTCTAGGACACAGTTTCCTTCTATAATCAACAACACACACTATAAGTGATATCATTTCCCAACTTATCGGGTTTATTGATTCATCGAACTAAATCTCACCCATTGATAAATTAAAGAAATAAATATCAAATATATGTGCTTGTTATTATATTAGGATTAAGAGCACACACTTCTATAATAACCGAGGTCTTTGTTCCTTTATAAAGTCAGTATAAAAGAAACGACCTCAAATGGTCCTACTCAATACACTCTGAGTGTACTAGTGTAATTATATAGTCAAGATAAACTAATACCTAATTACATTACGACCTTCTAATGGTTTGTTCCTTTCCATTTTGGTCGTGAGCTATTGTTTATAATTTATAAGGTACTGATAACATCATCTTCTGCATGTGACACCACATACTATGTTATCTACAATATAAATTAATTGAACAACTACAAACAAATGTAGATAATTTGACCAAATGTGATTCTTTATAAATGTTTACAAAAGCTTAGGCTTTCAGTATACACTCCAACATTCCAAACACAAGAGACATATAATTCTAGGTTTCGAATTTGTGATTCGAGTTTGTGTTTTTTTTTGTTTTTCGAATTTGTGATTCGATTGTTCTTTTTGGTTAAACCTAATGTTATTTTAGAAAATTAAATATTGAATTTCTATAAAAGGCTTTGTCGAGGCAATGGTGGATGATCCCATATCCAAGAAAGCCTAGTCTCTCGCCATGTTTGACCTGGGAGTCGATTTTAGAAATAAATATTTAATCAACTCTGTAACATAGGTCAGACTTGGATCAATAGTGTTAAGTTCCGCTTGCGATCTAAGTCTAAACCATTAAGAATTGATAAGTTAAATTTGGAATCAATAATGTTAAGTTTCGTTTGTTATTCCTAATTTAATTTCTAAAGAACACAATAGGTTGTTTAGGAAAAGTTCGACACTTGTACAAAATTTTGTACAGTGGAACTGATACGATCTTCCTAGGACTAACCAACAATTGGTATCAGAGCTAGGGTTTGCCTCTGTGTGTTTGGTTTTCAGATAAATTATGCACATGTCATACATAATTTAGGCAGGATAATAGTAGGATGTGCTAACTTTGTGGTTGCAGACTCTAACTATTATGGCATATAGATATTGTGTGTGATTGGACCCTTGGACATGTAAAGGGCATTTTATTGTGTGTGCATGATTGTAATATTAAATACAGCAAGAGTTGTATTAGTTATTAGGATTTTACATTTTTGTTTCGATCTAGATTACATGTACACTCCTTTATGAAATATAGAATCGATATATGTAAAATTCTATTTTTGTCGCGGATCGTATCCTTGCGAGGCGTGGTGCTATTGGTAGACTAGAGGCGCAGCGGAAAAGGAAGCTCGATCGACCCGACGGCAGGAACCCTAGGGCTGGCAGCACGTGAAAGACATTGATGGAAAAGGCCGTAATAGTTGGAAAATTAATTTCCATATTTATTGCTTTATTTACTGTGATGTGTGTGTACATATGATATGTGCTTGTTATAGTTAAAAATCCTCACCTTAAATAACTAAGTGGGAGAGGGATTTTTAAATAAATTTCACGGTCTCCATTACTGGTTTGTAAGTGATGCAACAAGCTTGGGTGTTGGCTTTGAGTGCCTCCCTCCACAACGGATGGATTTGTTGTGAATCACTAGATCAAACTTCCTTTATGGATGGTTATAGGAAATTATTTAGGAGCGTGTGATCTTCTCAAACTGAAGGGGCACAATCCTATTTAATGGACTAAGTATCAAGTAATGGTATATACTTACACGCATTCAATAGTATCCTCCCCAACGGAGTCACTGCTATTATTTTGCATGACCAAAAGAATACCAACTATTAATTTGTCATAAAGTTAGGTAAAACCCCCCTCTTACGAATGTTTGAATTTGTATACGTCCACACTAATATGGCATACAAAATTCACGGTGTTTGAGGTAATTTTATTTGTCATAAAGTTAGGTTGAAAAAATAAAATGGGTAATACCTCCTCTTACAAACAATTGAATTTGTATACGTCCACACTAACGTGGAATACAAAATTCATGGTGTTTGAGGTAATTTAAGGTTGACAAGATAATTAATGGGTAAGACCCTCCTCTTACAAATGTTTGAATTTGTATACGTCCACACTAACGTGGCATGCATAATTCCCGGTGTTTGAGGTGTTGGTGAATTTAAATAATATTGTTTGAGGAATCAATGTTATTTTAAATTCAAAATTTTGACCAAATATTTGATCAAAGTAAGACTAACTATTAATTTTATTTGCCATAAAGATAGGTTGACAAGACAATAAAATTAATGAATAAAATCTCCAATTAAAGTTTGAATTTGTATATGTCCACACTAACGTGGCATACAAAATTCACGGGGATTTTAAGGTGTTGGTCTTGACCAAATATTTTTGTGATTCTTAGGATTTCAAATATTTGTCAATCCCCTAGCTATTATACTATAGAATAGACTTAGTAGTCCCAATTATGATTGGAAACAAAACTTGGATTCTAAGGTGGACTGTCCTCTCAGAAATGAGAACAATAAAAGTGTATTTAATTCATTAGTTGTTGAAACATGTTTAGTGGTGTTATCTACCGATACCTGGTGAGTAAATATGGAAGACACTGATCATTTCTGCAATTCATAGTAGGGGGTTCCAGAAAACCTGACAACTATATGAAAGGGAAAATACCGACTACATGGGCACTGCTACAAATATAACAGTTGTTGCAGTGGGAGATGTTTATCCTCTAATATGAATAAAACATAAATTTTGAGAAATTGTCTTTACGTACTAAGTTTAGAAAGATTTTGATTTCTAAACTGTTAAAGAATATATATTCTATCTATTTTGATAACAAAGTTGTTATCAATAAAATAGGAAAGTTATCTGTTCTGGTACGTTGATTGGCAATTTAAAATCCAATAACTCCCACGATACAACAAATGGAAATTAATAACACATCTTCTAACTCTAAGAGAAAGCAAACTTCAGGAAATGAACCGATCATATTTTTGGCATCTAAGGTTATGTCATATTAACTTGAGTAGGATTCAAAGGATAATAGCCAATAAACTTTTGGGTTCATTGGTGGTGGAAAACTCTCCAACCTGTGAGTCTTACTTGGAAAGGAAAATGACCAAGAGAGTTTTTAAAACTAAGGGGGTAAAGAGCCAAAGATGTGTTGGAACTGGTTCATTTTGATTTGTGTAGACCTATGACTATTCAGGCAAGAGGAGGTTTCGAATATTTCGTCTATTTTGTAAATGACTATTCGAGATACGGGTACATTTACTTGATGTGCCGCAAGTCTAAGTACTTTGATAAGTTCAAAGAGTACAAGGCTGATGTGGAGTAAAGTCAAGGTAAAAGTATCAAGACACTACGGTAAGATCGTAGTGGCGAGTACCTCTTAGGAGAGTTTAGGAGTCACTTATTAGAAGTCGGGATTCAATCTCAACTGACTGCACCTGGTACACCCTAATAGAATGGTGTAGTAGAAAGAAGGTATATAACTTATAGAAATGATTAGATCGATGATGGTTATTCAGAAAATTACCAAATTCATTTTGAGGATATACTCTGGAAATAGAAGTGAACATTGTATCATTTAAAGTCAGAACCCTCTACTCCCATAGAATTGTAGAATGGGTGTAAGCCTAGTCTGAAGCATATTCAGATTTGGGGTAGTCCAGCACATGTGCTGAAGGGAGACACTGATAAGTTGGATAGGAGTTCACTTGTTTGTGGGTTATCCTAGAGAAATGAAAGGAGGTTTATAGTCCTAAAAATCAGAAGGTCATTGTAAGCACTAATGATCGATTTTTAGAAAAGGACTATGTAATGAACCACAAGCCCATAAGTAAATTTGTTCTTAAGAAAAGGGCACACCTAATCTAGTACCAACTGTATAAGATGAAATATCACAAGAAACTGCAACACGTATCACAAATTATACACAATTGAAGAAAGTGCCTTGTCGTAGTGGGAGGGTTGTTAGGCAACCTGAAAGATTCATGTTTTGGGAGAGTCTTTGGACTTGATCCCTGGTGAACATGAACCTGATCCCTGAACATATGATGAAGCGCTCCAAAATAAAGATGCAGTATCTTGGCAAAGAGCAATAGATACTGAATATTAGAATATATGTATTCTAATAAAGTCTGGGAGCTTGTAGAATCACCAAATGGTGTAAAAGCCATTAGGTCCATAATAGAAAAAGAAGGACAGACGGGAAGGTGGAAACTTTCAAAGTAAGGCTTGTTGAAAAAGGAAACTTTTTCACCGGTAGCCATGCTTAAGTCTATCAGGATTCTTTTATCTATTGCTGCTCATATGAATTATGAGATTTAGCAAATGGATGTCAAGACAATTTTCCTTAATGGAAGTCTTGAAGAAAACATCCATATAACGCAACCAGAGGGGTTTATTGCAAAGGGCTAAGAGCATCTAGTATGTAAGGTCATTCGGTCTATTTATGGACTGAAGCAAAACTTGAAGGTTTTGGAACATCCGATTTAATGAAGTAATCCAGACCTATGGATTTATTCAGTGTACGGATGAGTTTTTGTGTATACAAGAAGTGTGATGAAAACGTGGTGGTATTTCTTGTACTATACGTAGATGACATTTTTGGTAGTTGGAAACAATATCAAAGTATTGTCAGAAGTAAGGGTATGGTTGTCCAAGCAATTCGATATGAAGGACTTGGGAGAATGCGCATATATTCTCGGGATGAAAGGGATCACTAGAAAAGAATATTGTGCTTTTCTCGAGCTTCATACTATCCTA
This sequence comes from Zingiber officinale, assembly GCF_018446385.1. Taxonomy (NCBI): domain Eukaryota; kingdom Viridiplantae; phylum Streptophyta; class Magnoliopsida; order Zingiberales; family Zingiberaceae; genus Zingiber; species Zingiber officinale. Next base: position 33,376,317 of record NC_055988.1, on the reverse strand, counting down.
GCTTGTTTTAGCATGCTAAACTCCAAGAAAGGCTTTCTACCTTTCAGGCATGGAGTAGCTTTATCAAAAGAAATGTCTCCAAAGACATCAAAGGAGATAGAAGACACGAAGGCAGTTCCTTATGCTTCGGCTATCGAAAGTCTAATGTATGCAATGCTGTGTACGAGACCAGATATCTGTTTTGCCCAATGCATAGTTAGCAGATATCGAAGTAACCCAGGACCAAGACACTAGACTGCCATAAAGCATATATTAAAGTACCTTAGAGGGACTAGAGATTATATGCTAGGCAGATAATTTGATCCCTGTGGGTTACACGGATTTTGACTTCCAATCAGATAGGGACAATAGTAAGTTGTTCTCAGGGTTTTGTGTTTACTTTAGGAGGTAAAGCCATAACAATGGAGGAGTGTTAAGCATAGATGTTTATCGGACTCCACCATAGAAGCTGAGTATGTGGCAGCCTCTGAGGCAGTCATAGAAGCTGGATGGCTCAGAAACTTCATGATGGACTCAGATATGATTTCTGGTTTGCCCAAAAATTATTACAATTTATTGTAATAATAGTTGTATAGTAGCAAACTCGAATAAACCATATGTCCATAAGGCAAGTAAACATAACAGAGCGCAAGTACCACCCAATACGAGACATCGTATAACGAGGAGAGTTTGTTGCCACCTAGATTGCATCAGATGATAGCATGAGAGATCCTTTCACTAAGGCCCTTAAGGCAAGAGCTTTTGATGGGCATGATGAAGGGTTGAGAATCAGATGTATTGTAGCAGATATGGCAGCTTAGTCTTTTAGTATAAGTGGGATATTGTTAGAGTATATACTAAAAGTCTAGCTTTTGTAAACATTTATTCTCGAAATAAAAGAATCACATTGGTCAAATGTCTACATTTATTTGTTAAGTGTAGTTGTTCAATTAATCTATATTGTAGATAACATGGTGTGTGGTGTCACACACAGAAGATCGTTTTATTAGTTCTTTATAAATTATAAACAGTTGCTCATGACTAAGATGGAAAGGAATAAACCGTTGGAATAGTCGTAGTGTAATTAGGTATTAGTTTATCTTGACTAATAAATTACACTAATACACTCTAAGTGTATTGAGTAGGACCATTTAAGGTAAGTTCTTTTTATATTGACTTAATAAAAGAACTAGACCTTAGTTATTATGGAAATGTGTGCTCTTAATCCTAATATAATAACAAAGGGTGAGATTTAGCTCGATAAATCAATAGGCCCGATAAGTTGAGAAATGATATTACTTATAGTGTGTGTTGTTGATTATAGAAGGAAACTGTGTCCTAGTAATTTAGGTTGAGAATGTCCCCAAGAGGAGCTCATAAGAATTGTCATGTTAAACCTTGCAGGTGGATTCAGTCCGACATGACAATGAGGTTGAGTGGTTGTACTCTTGGACTAAGACATTAATTAAAATGAGTTGTCAGTAACTTAATTAATTAGTGGACATTCGACATCTTAAACACAGGGAGATTAACACACTCATAATAAGAAGGAGCTCAAAATGTAATTTGGGATTGGTGCGGTAGTTCAATAATAATTCTTTAGTGGTATGAATTGTTATTGATGAAATTAAGTTGGGTGTTCGGGGCGAACACAGGAAGCTTAATTTCATCGCTAGACCAAAACCAATTCCTCCTCTCGGTCCCTATCGTAGCCTCTTGTATATAGAGAATTATTCCCACCTATACCCACCTTCTTACCTACTCTTTGGTGGTCGGCCAAGCTAGCTTGGAGCCCAAGCTAGGGCCGGCCAAGACCCAAAGATTGAGCCAAGTATGGGTCGACCAATGCTTGGAGCCCAAGTATGGTGTGGCCGGCCCTAAGAAAAATAAAAGGATTTTTATTTTAAAATTTTTCTTATGTGGATTCCATGGTTTTAAAAAGAGAGTTTAAAATTTAAATTTTTCCTTCTACAAAAGATTAAGAAAAGATTTGATATATTTCCTTATTTGTAGATTGAGAGGAAGATTTTAATTTTGATAAAACTTTCCTTTTTTTAACCATGTTTATGATTTAAAAAGAGAGTTTGAAAATTAAATATTTCCTTTATAGTCTTCTACAAAAGATTAAGAGAAAGATTAGATATCTTTCCTTATCTGTAGATTGAAAGGAGATTTTAATTTTAGAGATAACTTTCCTTTTTGGAAATCATCCACATGTTTTTAAAGAGAGATTTTAATTTAAAGAAATTTACTTTTATAACCAACCATGAAGGGATAAATTATTAGAGAAATTTTATTTTTTAAAATTTCCGGAAACAAATAAGGAAGTTTTAATTTTGTTTAAAACTTGCCTATTTTGGAAGCTCTTGAGGTGGCCGGCCATATGATTCAAGAAAAGGAATTTGGTTTTAATTAATTAAATTTTCCTTTTCATGGCAAAGGAATTAAGGAAGCTTTTATTTAAATTTCCTTATTTGCCAAGACCAAGGATTATAAAAGAGGGGGTAGAGGTGTCTTCATGGGGGACAACATCTATTCTATTTTCCTCCCTCTCTTCCTTGTTGGTGGTCGTCCCTAGAGATTCTTCTCCTTCTCTTCTCTTCTTCTTTAGTGGCTGGTTTCATCCCTCTCTTGGAGCTCTTGTTGGTGGTCGGCTCAAGCTAGGAGAAGAAGGAGAGAAAGGAGGTTTTGTTTCTTGCATCCCTTGGAGCTTGGTGGTGGTGGCCGGACCTCTACTTCTCTTGGAGAATTGGTGGTGGCCGAATCTAGCTTGGAGAAGAAGGAGCATGGTGGTTCTCATCTTGGAAGATTGTTGCCCACACAACGTCCAAGATTAGAAGAGGAATACGGTAGAAGATCAAGAGGTTATTTGCTTACAAAGAAATGTATAACTAGTAATTGTTTTCCGCATCATACTAGTTTTTCTTTGTATGAATTCCAAACACAAGAGGCATATAATTCTAGGTTTCAAATTTGTGATTCGAGTTCGTGTTTTTTTTTGTTTTTCAAATTTGTGATTCGATTGTTCTTTTTGGTTAAACCTAATGTTATTTTAGGAAATGTAACGACCTGCCTTCTACTAACTAGGCTATAAGGCCGATCGTCACATTATGCTGTGCTAACTATTCCCTGACCATCTCTAGAACTAGATGCGAAAGCTGGACTAATTAAAATTTTGCTAAGCTGTTAACATTTCTTGGTGCTACATGTACTAAGGAGTGTAATCCAAAGTATACCTAACATATACTACATCCCCTATGGTCAAGGAACTGAAATATATGTTTTCCAGCTGTTATCAGACCTCCCAATCGATCCACGGATCGATTGGAATAGTCGGATCGATCCAGTGATCGACTCAGCCGGCTACTGTATACGGAACACAGGTTGGATCGATCCAGCATGCTACTGTGCCAGGGACGATAATTTGGATCGATCGGCTGATCGATCCAGGCTGGTCAATCGATCCATTGATCGATCCCAGAGCTCTCTGTTCACGACGGAATTGGCTGGATCGATCGGCTGATCGATCCAGACGCCTACTGTTCGCGAGCTGAATCGCCCAGTCGATCAGTTGATCGATTGGAGACCCTCGAATCGATCAGCTGATCGATCCGAGTTTCTGATTTCGACCCAAAGGTCTGATTTCAGCACTGATGCGTGCCAAAGTCATTACACGATACTATAAATGCTAAGAGAAACATTCTACTAAGTAATGGCTAACATACTAAACATGATTAAGGCATAGAATACTAATTCATGGCATGTAAACATATGGTTACCAAAACTGACAAGGTTTAAACTGTTCTCTTGCTAACTAACAGAAACATAAGATAACGCTTGCTATAAGTACTAATGCATACTGAACACGTTCTAATGCATAATAAAATAAAACTAGATCCCTAGGATCTTTATTCCAGTTCCTTCCACACACATCTTGATCTGCATTGACCCCCAGCCTCCACAGCTAGTCCATTTTCCTTTTACCTGTATCTGCAGTATAAGAAAATAGTATCTGTAAGCTAAAAAGCTTAGTAAGAAACCATCTACCTCACTAAAACATGCATACGATGCAAATATGATTTTAAATCATGCTGTTTGAAAGGATATGCTAAGTATACTGAATAAACTAAACATGGCATGGCATATAAGCATGCAATCATGGCATATCTAAAGCTGAACATGATATCAATCACATGGTATCAATGAAGAACTAAGCTGATACTAAAAACTAAGCTAAGATAATACTGAGCTACTGCTAGGACTGTACTGAATTCACGAACTAATTTGTGAGAGGTTGAAAACCATATACATATAGTAAGTAAAAATACTAAACATGCTGCTGATGGGCCCTGGCAACTGTACTTGCTGTGCGCGCATCCCTAACTAGACCCGGGATTGCAAGTTCCGAATCTAGTAGGGTTTACTAGGTTAGCTAAACCTAGGGACGACTATGGGAGCCCAACCCAATGGATATCTAATCCAGTACAGTGCCACTGAAAGTAAAATACTGTAATAGCTAATACTATTTTGCTGAATCTAGGTTATCTGAACTTAGAACTAGGTTGTCTAAACCTAGAGGCGACATAAAAGCTGAAATAAAACTGATCATGCTAATTAACATGTTCTATGGCATTTAACTAAATGCCCACTGTATCATAAGGCGGTGCTAGGCATTTTGTCGAGCATTTGGCGCTCTCTAACTCTCCTCTCGATCGGGGAGACCACCTCTAGGCACCCAGCAGCGTCTAAACCCCTATCTACAGAGGATACACATGCTCGGCCCATCTAGAGATGCTCACTAATCCCTAAATCTGTGAGAAGCGTTAAAATACACACTATATGCTGACAAAATTCCATAAAACTAATCTAATGCATAAAAGAAAACACACGAGAGCTACTTATACTGCAGGTGAGGGGTTTCTTACCTTGTCTGCTAGATTTCTTACAAATCTAATCGCTAGAAATTCCGGTGGAGACGACTTCTCGACGATTCGCTCGCGTCCACGTGCTCTACTCACGGAGGGGAACGTTCTTGTGCTGAAATCGTCGCCAGAAAGTGACCTTGGGACCCTAGGGATGGAACCCTAGTTCTTCCCTTGTTGTGGCGCCGAGAGAAGGAGAGGGGAGAGGGTTGGCGTCGGCGTGAGGGTTTTGGAGAGGAGTTGCCGAACCAAGTTCTAAAAATAAACCAAACCCCAACTTAAATTTCCTATTTATACTAAGTAATTAATTCGGCCAAACCAATTATAAATATAATTGATTCCCTTTCCTTTCAGCACGGCCCTGCTGGGTTCACCGGTTACTAAGGCTAACTAAAGGTTTAGCGGACCCGAGAGGTCCCGGGTTCGATTCCCGCTTAAGCCATTTTACTTTTCTAATAATTGTTTGCTACTTTCGCTACTCGGAAAATTCCGGAAAAATATCTAATAATTCCAGAAAAATCATAGAATATTCCTAAAATAGTCTTGAGAATTTTCGGGCTTTACAGGAAATTAAATATTGAATTTCTATAAAAGGCTTTATCGAGGCAGTGGTGGATGATCTCATACCCAAGAAAGCCTAGTGTCTTGCCATGTTTGACTTGGGAGCCGATTTTAGAAATAAATATTTAATCAACTTTGTAATATAGGTCGGACTTGGGTCAATAATGTTAAGTTCCGCTTGCGATCTAAGTCTAAACCATTAAGAATAGTTAAGTTAAATTTGGAATCAATAATGTTAAGTTCTGTTTGCGATTCCTAATTTAATTTCTAAAGAACACAATAGGTTATTTAGGAAAGGTTCGACACTTGTATAAAATTTTATACAGTGGAACCAGTACGATCTTCCTAGGACCAACCAACAGTCGATATAGGGTCCGAACCAAGTAACCAACTGAGTCATCGACTTTGCTTTTACTTTTATATTCAGCTACTGCTTTGATATTCGTTTTAGGAATCGTTACTAAAAGAAAAGTTTTTAACATGCGATATTCACCCCCCCTATTGCATCTTTCGATCCTTCGTATATGTATATATATATAATTTTTCAAAAATATAAATTTATTTTTAAAATAAAATATCACATATTTTTATTTTTATTTACTTTTTATCGGAGGATATTTTTGGCAAAAAATTCCATTAACCCCGGAATAAAAAAAATCTTATTTTATTGAGGTTTTTCGATTTCAGATTGTATGCCCCTTTTGCTGACATGTCTGACACAGTTCATTACTCGGGAAGTGTTGATTACCTAAACCAAACAAGGGTTTTATTGATAACCTTGAATGGATAACCAAGATTATCAAGGATACCCAACTAAACATACCCTTAAGTTTTGTACCCGTCTAGGAAATTAGCTCCAGTGAGCTTGTCCTTCTCAAGGACATATCGGAGAGAGAGAGAGTATTCGACATATTAGATGACATGGTGATCTACAATAAGTAATGCAGAAATAAGTATCATATTTCAATCATTTAATTAGGTCTTTTAATTAAATAATTCTCCAACTGAATTGTAAAGTTTAGTAGGAGCAAGTCATGGATGTGGGCAACGGTAGTTTACTAATTCCATACCTAAAAGCAATGACATTCAAGTGAGATAAGATCCATATTATACCTCATCTTGAGTTAGCTATGGCTAATCACCCAAGATTTGTATGATTTAGGTAAACAACCTTTACCAATTACATCATATGCAACTCTTGTATAGTTGGGCGAACAAGACTATTTGTTCATTTTCCCATGTATGGGATATGCCTCTAAGTTCTCAATCCAATTTAAATAACTTAGTTAAGTCACATCCAAAGTTTAATAGTTGGACATCACAATTGTCATATCGCATTCTACCAAAATAAATTAACACTTTGCTTTGGCAAACATGTTTACAATTGATCAAGGTAGTAGTGAGTACCAAACTTTGTTAGACATGTTAAATTGACCTATTTATGATAAAACTACTAATTAAACATGCATCACATACAAGCATGACATACATCAACATATATGCATAATAAGAAACATGACATTATTATAGCCCATATACTACGATCTTCTCAAGCCAATGAGAAGATCGAAGGTCAACCTAGGGAATTGCATCTTCTCCAAGTGCTTCCTTAGTTGTCATGTGTGGTTGGTCTTCTCCTTTTCTATCATTATCCAGTAGACTAGTACTATTCTTAATTATACATTTTAATAAAAAAAAATCTTGAGTTACATTCGAGGGTAGTCTAACTTTTACAATTGGAAGTATAAAGGTGAAAGACACGACTCGCAGACCATATTATAAATTACAACATGCACACATGCATAATCATCCAATCAAAAATCTATGACATAAAATTTATTATGATTCTAAACAACGATTTATGAGTCGCATCCTTATAGTAGTCTCGCTAAACCCAAGACCCTTTATAACAAATTTGATGCATCCTTACGACAAATATTCTACAATCTATTCACAATAGTTCATGAGTTATTTTACAATCGTTTCTCAATAGATTGACGCAACCGCATCAACAATTATGAAAACCGTAGGTCACATCCTTTTGCCAAATGAAATCGGATTATAGCACACATTCATATTATGTATGAAGATGCTACAATCCATTAGTTTGATTAACACAAACTATTTCATGTCTGACAAAAACACCCATACAATCACGCAAACCATAATAAACACATGTTCATTATCTATATCACATATAAAATAGAACTAAAACAATGTATATGCATTTACAAGTGGCTCTGATACCATTGTAGGGATCTTATGCATAAAACAACACATAATAGTAGTGGAAAAGGATCCCTCCAAAGATCCTTGTGAATACGGTGTACTCATTCTCGCTACTCTATCAAGATAGAATAGTTACCTTTATTGTGTGAATGGTACAATCCCAGCAGCAACTTTGATTTGTCAAATCTTAGTGCGATCAGAGTGGCCACACCTCTTCAGTATCCACATGAACACATTCCCTATTAATCACATAAACTCATATTCGGAGAAGAATAACCTTTATTGTGCTAGCAACTTTATAAGGTTATTTTTTGGCCAAGATAAGAAGAGGAAGAAAAAGTTTAAAAACCAAAAAGATATCAATCACCTAAAAAGGTTACTTCACCAAAAGGTTACTTTATCAAAATGTTACTTCACCAAATGGATTACTTTACTAAAAGGCTATTGTAAATAGTTTTTGTACTCATCCAATGAATACAAAAGGTTTTTGCTTTTTCGTCTCCCTTTTCATTAATACTCCATTAATCTCTATTAATATACATTAATCATCTTTAGTAGGTTGGATGTTAATATATTGGATTAACCATAAACCCAATAAGTCATTAACCCAATAAGCCAATGAGTCTAACCCATTAATCCAAGTCTAATCCAAATTCATTTGAGTCTAACTTAATGAGTCAAATTCGGATCCTATAATCTTAGGGTCCATTATATTTTAGTCAAAGTAAAATAAACCCATCTCCAAATCAATATGTTCTTTATGTGTAACTCAATAGGTTTTCGTAATGTTGGCAATGTCTCTAAAACAACATTTTAAATACATAAGCAATGAGTGTCATCTACCAATGTATCATTGTTACCCAAGGGACGAGAATGTTGAGATCTCACTTAATATTTCTGTATCTATGATCTTGTATAACTTGTTCCTTCTATCCTTGATATCTAGATTGATCCATGAGGTATTGACCATGTCATCCTCTTATCAATCTTTGTATTTCTTAATGTTCAAGTAGACTCACTTAACCGAATGAGTTCAATATCTCATATTGATTTATTTGAGCATGACCATAAATTTTAATAGTCATACTTAATCAAGGGCCCCATAGATATCACTTCTTCATATGGAAGAAATAGATCACATTTACATCACTCACATCTCTCTGCATAACTTATTGCACTCCTAGTGATCGACTTTATAATCCACCTTGTTACAGGTGACATTTGCAACACCAAAGTACATAACGCCTTATGTAGGGAACCTTCGTAACTTTAGGTCTAAGGACTATCTATACTAATAGTCACTATTAGAATGTTTATAACACTCATATAATGATCCATGAAACATTCTTATAGTGGGTCAATTTAGTACATATTCTCTAATATATACCTATGTGCTAATTTGATATCTTATATTTATGACTTGTGATATTAAGTCATCAATTCGCCTACATGCTAGTCTCAATGTATTAATATTATCCTTGTATATTAATGCTTGACTAAGAGTAGTTAAGAGTAGTGTTCTATATATATCTACAATCTGTCACTATCAATTCAACCAATTGATATGTTGTAGACTAGAACTTACTATCTTAAGATATTATTATATTTATTTATCTAGCACTAATATAAAGTAAATATAATAATCATAAACTTTATCTTTTATTAATGAAATATGATACAAAAGTTTCCTTATCAATCATCTCATAATTGACTTTAAGGGCTAATACTAATTTTCAGGATTTTAATGGAGCCCCTATGACGTGTTTAAGTGGATGAATGTATTAGGCTTAAAGAACGACTATTTATGTCACGCCCCAGGTAGTCCCTGTCCGAAGAAATTTCGGCAGCATCTCCCCTGGACGGCGGACAATATGAATCTCAGTATACATATATCTATATCTCGGCCACACTCGGCCGGAACAAAACAATACAAATAAGAAACAACCACGCAGTTTATATCAATATTCCACACAGCTCAACATATAATCAATCCACGCAGTTTAATAGGGAAGGACGATATAAAACCAACGAAGATATACGTACACATCCTACTCCACTACAACGAAGAAAACAAATCCACGAAGTAGTGTGAAAATCTGCAGCGGAAAACAAAAGCAGCAAACCCAAAGGTTCGACATAAAGTCCACAATACAAACCCACAATACAAGTATACGTATAAAAGCGAATACAGAAAACGATATCTAGAAATCCTCGCGACCAAGGGGCTAGCGACTGGAATCTCTCCTGACGGCCTCAACCTGAAAAATAGTAACAACGGGGTGAGTTCAAGAACTCAGCAGGTAAACCAATAGACATGTACAGCAATATATATCCACCAGTAATAACCTATGGTACAGTACACTAAACCATAGAGCCTACAGTACAGTCTCCTAACAGTACAACCTACGGTACGGTCTCCTAACAGTATAACAGATATGCATAGCTGAAATAAACTGTAATAACCAGCAATAGGCATAAAGTACAGTCTATAGCAAGAATAATAAGAAAATGCATAACTGAAATAAACTGTACTCACCTGCGAGGCTTGGGCAACTGACTGTCAACATACAGAGATAAAAATAGTCAGAGCAAAAGCATGTATCCTGTATGCATGTCAATCATATGCAATCACCAAAATGCATCAATCATAACGAATGCAATCCGTGCATATGATGCAATATGACATGGTCACCCCTGTCAACCAGTCAGCCATCTCACACACAATGGTGAGACCGAGTGGGTAGGGCTGTGACACCGTGCACTCTGCCATCACTGCCCCTGAAGAGTGACCGAGTGGACGGGATGCTGTCGGAGTACACCTATCCTCCTACCTCAAACATAGTGAGGGAGCGCAATGCTCTCAACTCCCGGTACGCGATGACGGGGAGGGATCCCTGTCTGCTACCACGCTGCAGTCACACTACCCATGAGCGGACCAGCGGAGCACTACAGAGCTACTGCCATACACACCCTACTGTGCTGTGCCACTACCCATGCAGTGAAACACGTTGTGTGCAGGCCTATGTAGCCGGCCGACGAGCTCAACAATAATGGAGTCGTCAATCGCCCAGCATGCAATCATGCGATATGGTGCATGCGGCTACAATATGACATACCTGAACAAAGCCTCCTCCATATATGTGCGTGTCAAAAAGGTAAACACATATAACTATAAACATGATATAAACAGCATAAATCCAAAGACATCACATATACAATGATGTAAGTATCATGAATCCAAGAGCATGTATCACACATGTAAAGCAACTAATCCAGTAGAGTAGAGCACTATAGATATGCACCTCTATGAACATATATACACATGGCAAGAGATAAAATATCCAATCCTGAAGTAAAGCAACTAGCAGATGAAGTATGTGATAGGTATCAACTAACCCTAAATCCAGGGGAAGTGTTGAACTACCAATCACTAGTAACCGTCTACAAGTATCGAATAACCTATAACCAGGGAAGTGCTAAATCTACCAATCACTAGCAAGTATATATAAACTGCACATATCAAAAGACACTATCAAGAGATAAGTCAAAGGGTACCCGCCTCAAATAGAAGGTACAATCCGGTCCTGATCCAATATCGAGATGCTCGTCTCGAATCAGAGTCTTGTGTAAATAAATACATTTACATTTATTTAGCTAGAATACAAACAAATAGCTAAATAAATCCTAAACAGAAATTTAGGGACAAACCCTAACCTATAACCCTCCACCTTTCTAACGGTTAATTAGGAATAATTTCCTAATCCTTAATTACCAATTAGATTAGTTATCTAATACCTAAATTAAATCCAATAGTCGATTAGGGTTACTTGTCTTAACCCTAATCATTCCATTTAGGTTAATCTAAGCGATTAGATCTAATCACAAACAATCACTACTAGAATCCAAACCTAAATAATCAAATCCAACAATGGTCTACATCTAAGATCAAATCTACATCCAACTACTCAACCAATACATAAACCCTAATTCATCCACACTAAGATCAATCATCTAAAACAAGACAAACCCTACACACCTTACCTCGATCCAATTGCTGTTGATTGCTGGAACCAGAGAAGCTACTGGTTGAAGTGTTGCCGGAACCAAGAACAACTCCACAGCAAGAACAGAACAAGACCTCACCTTGCTGCTATCAATCTGATCAAGCAGGAGGTCAAGCGGTGGGGATCACCAATCAAGCAAGAACTCTCCTAGCCTCTGCCGACAGCTCAAAGGATCCCATCATCTTCCACCGAGACCTAATCAACCACAAGAAGATGAGGATCAAGAACAGGGTATCGGTGAACAGAGAAGAGATCGGGGGAATGGCTCCTGGCGATCTAGGGCACAGATCAAAGAACAGGAAAGAGGAATAAGGTTCGGATTGCTTACCCATTGAAGCCCTAATCGCCCCTTCCACGCCGGTGATCAGGTGGCACGGCTCGATCCAGATCCGGCCAAGGAAGAGATGGATCGCACTGTGAGCAGTGCAAGGAAAGGAAAGGGAAGGTCGATTGGCTAGGAGACAACACGAATCAACCCCCCGCCGTGCCCTAGTTGCCGTATCGCCGACGATCGATCGTTGAATCCACCAAACCGCAACCCCTCGATCGAAGGAGATCGGTACTCCACCAATCCCGTCGTGCTCCAGCAAGCTCCGGTGACTCTACTGGTTTCCGTCGAGGTCGACAGCCGCCGGAACCGTCCTTGCTTCGTCCGCAAGAGAGAACAGAGAGAAGGAGGGAGATCGGGATCGCGTCGGGGCAGAGAGGGGAGGAAGAGCTCGGTTAAAGGTTTAAGTCGGGTTCGGGAAAAAGAAATAAGAAAGGAAATTTATAATTAAACTTTCCTCACTTAAACGGGTATCCCAAACAGGCTTTAATCCGAACCCAAATTGATCCCTCAAAATCCGTCATACGAGCTCCGAAAAATTCCTAGAAAATTTCTAAAAATCCCGGAAAAATTCTGTAAGGCTATTTCTCAAATAACCCTATTATTTAAATTTTCCGAGATCTCACATCCTCCCCTACTAATAAAAATTTGGTCCCCAAATTTCGCTATAACTAACAGCAAACACTAAAATGTACCCAAACAGTATAAATGCTGAAAGGAACTCTAACCCACATACCTCAAGTAAAAAGATGGGGGTATCGAGCTCGGATCGTATCCTCCAGCTCCCACGTAGCCTCCTCGTCAGAATGATGCTGCCATCCGACTTTAACCAGTCGGACAGTCTTGTTCCGCAGCTGACGCTCTCTACGGTCCAGAATCCGTACCGGAACCTCCTCGTAAGTAACATCAGGCTGAATAGGCACAGATATATCTGACAGAACATGTGCCGGATCGGATACGTATCTCCTCAGCATAGATACATAGAATACATCATGAATGCCAGCTAGAGATGGTGGTAGCGCCAAACGGTAAGCTACTGCTCCAATCCTCCCAAGATCTGGAATGGTCCAATATATCGGGGAGCTAGCTTACCTCGGAGACCAAATCTCTTCACCCCTTTCGTGGGTGAAACTCTAAGAAATACATGATCACCAATGGAGAACTCCAGGGGTCTCCGTCTCTGATCAGCATAACTCTTCTGACGGTCCTGAGCCTCTGACATCCTCCGTCTGATAGTGCGAACTAACTCTGCATCCTGCTGAGCTCTCTGAGGTCCTATCAGCTGGGCCTCCCCAACCTCTTCCCAGAGGATGGGTGTCCGACAAGGCCTACCATACAACGCCTCAAACGGTGCCATCTGGATAGCCGAATGATAGCTGTTGTTGTAGGCGAACTCCACTAATGGCAGGTGGTCCTCCCAACTACCTCCGAAGTCCATGACACAAGACCTCAGCAAGTCCTCCAATGTCTGAATAGTCCGCTCTGACTGTCCATCTGTCTGCGGATGGAATGCCGTACTGAAACGGAGCTGTGTGCCCAAAGCCTGCTGCAGACTCTGCCAGAACCGGGACGTGAACCGTGGGTCTCTATCTGATATAATACTCAACGGAACACCATGCAATCTGATAATCTCACGACAGTATAACTCTGCTAATCGATCCAGAGAATCAGTCTTCCGGATCGCTAAAAAGTGTGCGGATTTGGTTAATCGATCAACGATTACCCAAATCGCATCATGGCCTCGTCGAGTCCTAGGCAAACCAACCACGAAGTCCATAGTAATGTGCTCCCACTTCCACTCGGGAATAGGGATCCTCTGAAGTAATCCAGCAGGTCTCTGGTGCTCAGCCTTCACCTGCTGACAAACAAGACATCTAGCTACAAAATCTGCGATGTCTTTCTTCATGCCATTCCACCAATAGGAACGTCTCAAATCGCGATACATACGAGTCCCACCTGGGTGGATAGCAAATCTAGAACGATGAGCCTCCTGAAGTAACTCATCCATAACCGGGTGAGACTGAGGCACACACAATCTACCTCGAAAGTAAACAATACCCTCGTCATCTCGTGTAAACTCGGTCTGCTGTCCGGAAACTATCTGGCTGCTAATGAACTGTAAATGCTGATCTCTGGCCTGGGCCTCTCGAATCCTCATCCTGATCGACGACTGAGCAACCATGGTAACCAGAATACCCTGCTCTGTCCGTCCCTGCTCCTCAAGGCCCAACTCGGAGAATCCCTGAATCAAGTCCGTGACTAAAACTCGGTGACAAGCTAAAGTCCCTCTGGACTTCCTACTAAGTGCATCAGCAACCACATTAGCTTTACCCGGATGGTAGCTAATAGTACAATCATAATCCTTCAGGAACTCCATCCATCTCCTCTGTCGGAGATTGAGCTCCTTCTGGGTGAAAATATATTTGAGACTCTTATGATCAGTAAGAATCTCAAAAGTAATACCATAAAGATGATGTCGCCAAATCTTCAAAGCAAAGATAATAGCGGCTAGCTCTAAATCATGTACTGGATAGTTCTTCTCATGCTCCTTCAACTGACGAGAAGCATAGGAGACTACCCTACCGTGCTGCATCAAAACAGCGCCCAAGCCCTGAAGAGATGCATCTGTATAAAGTATGAATCCGTCATCACCCGAAGGTAAAACCAAGACCGGTGCTGATACTAATCTCCGCTTCAGCTCCTGGAAGCTGGTCTCGCAAGCCTCTGACCACGTGAACTTCACGCCTTTCCTAGTCAGACGTGTCAACGGCATACCAATACTGGAGAAACCCTCAACGAATCGTCGGTAATATCCAGCCAAGCCCAAGAAACTGCGGATCTCTTGGACTGACTTCGGCTGCCCCCGGCTGGTGATAGCCTCGATCTTCTGAGGATCTACAGAAATACCTCGGCTAGACACCACATGTCCCAGAAAACCAACTGGGGATAGCCAAAATGCACATTTGCTGAACTTCGCATACAGATGATGTCGTCGAAGAGTCTCCAGGACTATGCGAAGGTGCTGCGCATGTTCCTCACATCCATGAGTGGAGCCTTACAGCGGAGCACCACCGAGCAACCTACACACCCTGTGTGCTGTGCCACTACCCATGCAGTGGTCACGTGGTGCGCAGGTCAATGTAGCCGGCCGACGAGCACAACAATAATGGAGTCGTCAATCGCCCAGCATGCAATCATGCGATATGGTGCATGCGGCTATAATATGTCATACCTGAACATATCCTCCATATGTGTAGATGCCAAACTGACAAACACATAAATAACAATGAAAATAAACAGCATAAATCCAAAGACATCACATATAACAATGATGTAAGTATCATGAATCCAAGAGCATGTATCACACATGTAACGCAACTAATACAGTAGAGTAGAGCACTATAGATATGCATCTCTATGATCATATATACACATGGCAAGAGATATAATATCCAATCCTGAAGTAAAGCAACTAGCAGATGAAGCATGTGATAGGTATCAACTAGCTAAAACCAGGGAAGAAAAGATCTACTATCTACCACTAGTAAATATATATAAGCTACACATATCATAAGACATTATCAAAAGACAAGTCAAAGGGTACCCGCCTCAAATAGAAGGTACAATCCGGTCCTGATCCAATATCGAGATGCTCGTCTCGAATCAGAGTCCTGTGTAAATAAATACATTTACATTTATTTAGCTAGAATACAAACAAATAGCTAAATAAATCCTAAACAGAAATTTAGGGACAAACCCTAACCTATAACCCTCCACCTTTCTAACGGTTAATTAGGAATAATTTCCTAATCCTTAATTACCAATTAGATTAGTTATCTAATACCTAAATTAAATCCAATAGTCGATTAGGGTTACTTGTCTTAACCCTAATCATTCCATTTAGGTTAATCTAAGCGATTAGATCTAATCACAAACAATCACTACTAGAATCCAAACCTAAATAATCAAATCCAACAATGGTCTACATCTAAGATCAAATCTACATCCAACTACTCAACCAATACATAAACCCTAATTCATCCACACTAAGATCAATCATCTAAAACAAGACAAACCCTACACACCTTACCTCGATCCAATTGCTGTTGATTGCTGGAACCAGAGAAGCTACTGGTTGAAGTGTTGCCGGAACCAAGAACAACTCCACAGCAAGAACAGAACAAGACCTCACCTTGCTGCTATCAATCTGATCAAGCAGGAGGTCAAGCGGTGGGGATCACCAATCAAGCAAGAACTCTCCTAGCCTCTGCCGACAGCTCAAAGGATCCCATCATCTTCCACCGAGACCTAATCAACCACAAGAAGATGAGGATCAAGAACAGGGTATCGGTGAACAGAGAAGAGATCGGGGGAATGGCTCCTGGCGATCTAGGGCACGGATCAAAGAACAGGAAAGAGGAATAAGGTTCGGATTGCTTACCCATTGAAGCCCTAATCGCCCCTTCCACGCCGGTGATCGGGTGGCACGGCTCGATCCAGATCCGGCCAAGGAAGAGATGGATCGCACTGTGAGCAGTGCGAGGAAAGGAAAGGGAAGGTCGATTGGCTAGGAGACAACACGAATCAACCCCCCGCCGTGCCCTAGTTGCCGTATCGCCGACGATCGATCGTTGAATCCACCGAACCGCAACCCCTCGATCGAAGGAGATCGGTACTCCACCAATCCCGTCGTGCTCCAGCAAGCTCCGGTGACTCCACTGGTTTCCGTCGAGGTCGACAGCCGCCGGAACCGTCGGCTGCTTCGTCCGCAAGAGAGAACAGAGAGAAGGGAGGGGAGATCGGGATCGCGTCGGGGCAGAGAGGGGAGGAAGAGCTCGGTTAAAGGTTTAAGTCGGGTTCGGGAAAAAGAAATAAGAAAGGAAATTTATAATTAAACTTTCCCTCACTTAAACGGGTATCCCAAACAGGCTTTAATCCGAACCCGAAATTGATCCCCTCAAAATCCGTCATACGAGCTCCGAAAAATTCCTAGAAAATTTCTAAAAATCCCGGAAAAATTCTGTAAGGCTATTTCTCAAATAACCCTATTATTTAAATTTTCCGAGATCTCACATCCTCCCCTACTAATAAAAATTTGGTCCCCAAATTTCGCTATAACTAACAGCAAACACTAAAATGTACCCAAACAGTATAAATGCTGAAAGGAACTCTAACCCACATACCTCAAGTAAAAAGATGGGGGTATCGAGCTCGGATCGTATCCTCCAGCTCCCACGTAGCCTCCTCGTCGAATGATGCTGCCATCCGACTTTAACCAGCGGACAGTCTTGTTCCGCAGCTGACGCCTCACGGTCCGTAATCCGCATTAACCTCCTCGTAAGTAACATCAGTCAATAGAGTATATCTGCAGAACATGTGCCGGATCGGATACGTATCTCCTCAGATAGATACATGGAATGCATCATGAATGCCTGAGAGATGGTGGTAGCGCCAGACGGTAAGCTACCGCTCCAATCCTCTCCAAGATCCGGAATGGTCCAATATATCGGGAGCTAGCTTACCTCTGAGACCAAATCTCTTCACCCCTTTCGTGGGTGAAACTCTAAGAAATACATGACCACCAATGGAGAACTCGTGGTCTCCGTCCTCGATCAAGATAACTCTTCCGACGGTCCCGAGCCTCGACATCCTCCGTCGATAGTGCGAACTAACTCGCATCCCGCCGAGCTCTCGAGGTCCTACTAATCGAGCCTCCCCAACCTCTTCCCGGAGGATGGTGTCCGACAAGGCCTACCATACAACGCCTCAAACGGTGTCATCCGGATAGCCGAATGATAGTCGTTGTTGTAGGCGAACTCCACTAAAGGCGGTGGTCCTCCCAATGCCTCCAAGTCCATGACACAAGACCTCGAAGTCCTCCAATGTCTCGAATAGTCCGCTCGATCGCCCATCTGCTCATGGATGGAACGCCGCATCAAACGGCGGTGCCCAAGGCTGCCGCAGACTCGCCAATCGGACGTGAACCGTGGGTCTCTATCGGATATGATGCTCGACGAAACTCCATGCAATCTGATAATCTCTCGACAAGATAACTCAGCTAATCGATCCAGAGAAGTCTTCCGGATCGCTAAAAGTGTGCGGATTTGGTTAATCGGTCAACGATTACCCAAATCGCATCATGACCTCGTCGAGTCCTAGGCAATCCTACCACAAAATCCATAGTGATATACTCCCACTTCCACTGAATAGGATCCTCAAGTTAACCAACAGGTCTCGGTGCTCACCTTCACCGATGATAAGACATCTAGCAACAAACTCCGCGATGTCCTTCTTCATACCGCTCCACCAATAGGAACGCCTCAAATCTCGATACATACGGGTCCCGGGTGGATAGCAAATCTAGATCGATGAGCCTCCTGAACTCCTCCCCGACCGGGTGAGACCGAGGTACACATAATCTACCTCGGAAATAAACAATCCCTCATCATCTCGTAAACTCGGTCAGTCCGAAGCTATCCGTCGCTAATGAATCAGAATGCCGATCTCCTACCGGCCTCTCGAATCCCCATCCCGATCGACGATCGAGCAACCATGGTAACCGTAATACCTCGTCTGCCCCTCGCCCTCAAGGCCCAACTCGAGAATCCTCGAATCAAGTCCGTGACTAAAACTCTGTGACAAGCTAAAGTCCCTCGGACTTCCTACTAAGTGCATCAGTAACCACATTAGCTTTACCCGGATGGTAGCTAATAGTACAATCATAATCCTTCAGGAACTCCATCCATCTCCTCTGTCGGAGATTGAGTTCCTTCTGGGTGAAAATATATTTGAGACTCTTATGATCAGTAAGAATCTCAAAAGTAATACCATAAAGATGATGTCGCCAAATCTTCAAAGCAAAGATAATAGCGACTAGCTCTAAATCATGTACTGGGTAGTTCTTCTCATGCTCCTTCAACTGACGAGAAGCATAAGAGACTACCCTATCGTGCTGCATCAATACAGCGCCCAAGCCCTGAAGAGATGCATCTGTGTAAAGTACGAATCCGTCGTCACCAGAAGGTAAAACCAAGACTGGTGCTGATACTAATCTCCGCTTCAGCTCCTGGAAGCTGGTCTCACAAGCCTCTGACCACGTGAACTTCACGCCTTTCCTAGTCAGACGTGTCAACGGCATAGCAATGCTGGAGAAACCCTCAACGAATCGTCGGTAATATCCAGCCAAGCCCAAGAAACTACGGATCTCCTGGACTGACTTCGGCTGCTCCCAGCTAGTGATAGCCTCGATCTTCTGAGGATCTACAGAAATACCTCGGCTAGAAACCACATGTCCTAGAAAATCGACTGAGGAAAGCCAAAATGCACACTTGCTGAACTTTGCATACAGATGATGTCGTCGAAGAGTCTCCAAGACTATGCGAAGGTGCTGCGCATGTTCCTCTTCGGAACGTGAATAGATCAATATGTCATCGATAAACACAATAACAAACTGATCTAGGTACTCCAGAAAGATATGGTTCATCAGATCCATAAATACTGCAGGAGCATTGGTAAGCCCAAATGGCATTACCAAAAACTCGTATGTCCGTATCTTGTGCGAAATGCTGTCTTCTGAATGTCAGAATCTCTAACTCTCAGCTGATGATATTCAGACCGCAGATCAATCTTAGAATACACTGATGTATCTCTGAGCTGATCAAATAAATCCTCAATCCGTGGTAAGGGGTACTTATTTCTGATAGTCACTGCATTCAGCTGCCTATAATCGATGCACTGTGTGTCCCACCAGATCTCTGCCCCGTCTCGTAAGTGGTAAGCAGCCAGCTCAGCCTTCTCCCACTTGGAGCAGGCCATGTAAAAGAATGTCCGCTCCATGGACTCTATCCAAGATTGAGCCACGCTCGGATCAGTCTCCCCGCGAAATAGCGTGAATTGGCTTTTCACCAACTCCGCCAAGGCTGGGATCCATGCTCGTGCCACAACCATATCCGTAGATATCGCTGCGGTACTGGGTAGAATCACTGGAGTTGATCTTATGGGTGGTACTGATGGATAGGTTGGAAGAGGTACCACTGGTGCTGCCACATAAACAGGGTAGGAACCACTAGTGGAACTACAGAGTATGCATAAGTAGGGACGACTAAAGGTACGATGGGCGGTACCGGGTAAGATGTAACCGGTACTGCTGGTGCGGGTGCCGGGTGTGCAGTAACCGGCGCAGGTATCTGGGGTACCCAGTACGTAGTAGCAGGCGCGGCTGGAGGGGCTGCCGGGTATACTGCAGGTACTACTGCTGGGGGAGGTGCTGAATATGCCGACGGTGGTACCACTGGTGGTACAGTCGAGGTAGGTACCTCGGAAGTCGGAGCTATCGGGGTCTGATAAGCACCCGTACCCACAATGACCTGAGGAGTCTGCCCCTGACGGACAGGCTCAACCCTACCAGACCTCTCTGAAGACTCTGTCTCAGGAGAATCTAACGTCCTCTTACGTGGCCGCCCACGTCTCGGTGCCGGTACACGTGTAGGTGGCATATCTGTAAAGAAAATGTTACCCGAATATCACTACAGGTATAAGAACTGAAAAATTTTACCTAATTTACCAAATTGCCGTCTGGAGATATCCTGTCGCTGCTTAGCCCCAAATAGATCCAATAAAACTTCGTCAAATATGCCTCGGAATTCCGAAACGAGAAAATCGACGGAAATCCGTACAATCCGAAAATACCAAGAAAGGCTCACGAAAGTAAGCATCGTAAATCCGAACCCCGACAAGTAGGTATCGCAAAACCTTGCTCTGATACCAAATAAATTGGTATCAGATAAACCTCGAAAATCCAAAACGAAGAGCAAGTATCGTGAGCCTCGGCTCTGATACCAAATAAATTGGTATCAGATAAACTCAAAAATCCGGAACAGGTATCGTAAACCTGCTCTGATACCAAAAATATTGTCACGCCCCAGGTAGTCCCTGTCCGAAGAAATTTCGGCAGCATCTCCCCTGTACGGCGGACAATATGAATCTTAGTATACATATATCTATACCTCGGCCACACTCGGCCGGAACAATACAGTACAAATAAGAAACAAACCACGCAGTTTATATCAATATTCCACACAGCTCAACATATACTCAATCCACACAGTTTAATAAGGAAGAACGATATAAAACCAACAAAGATATACGTACACATCATACTCCACTACAACGAAGAAAAACAAATCCACGAAGTAGTGTGAAAATCTGCAGCGGAAAACAAAAGCAGCAAACCCAAAGGTTCGACATAAAGTCCACAATACAAACCCACAATACCAGTATATAAGACGCAAAAGCAGAATAAATCCGACAAAGAAAATCCTCGCGCTAAAGGGGCTAGCGACTGGAATATCTCCCGACGGCCTCAACCTGAAAAAAAATAGTAACAACGGGGTGAGTTCAAAGAACCCAGCAGGTAAACCAATAGACATGTACAGCAATATATATCCACCAGTAATAGCCTAAGGTACAGTCTTCTAAACCATGGGATCAAGAGTACAGTTCTCTAGCCATACAACCTACGGTATAGTCTCCTAACAGAATAACAGATATGCATAGCTGAAATAAACTGTAGTAACCAGCAATAGGCATAAAGTACAGTCTATAGCAAGAATAATAAGAAAATGCATAACTGAATTAAACTGTACTCACCTGCGAGGCTTGTGCAACTGACTGTAAACATACACAGATAAAGATAGTCAGAGCAAAGCATATAACTCAGATGCATGTCAATCATATGCAATCACCAAAATGCATCAATCATAATTAATGCAATCTGTGCACATGATGCAAATGACATGGTCACCCCGACGCCAGTCGAATCTCACACACAATGGTGAGACCGCGTGGGTAGGGCTGTGCACTCTGCCGTGACTACCCCTGAAGAGTGACCGAGTGGACGGGATGCACCGGAGTACACCTATCCTCCAACCTCACTATAGGAGGGAGCGCCATGCTCTCATCTCCCGGTACACAATGACGGGGAGGGACCCCGGTGTGCTACCACGCTGCCTATCACACTACCCATGAGTGGAGCCTCCAGCGGAGCACCACCGGGCAACCTACACACCCTGTGTGCTGTGCCACTACCCATGCAGTGGTCACGTGGTGCGCAGGTCAATGTAGCCGGCCGACGAGCTCAACAATAATGGAGTCGTCAATCGCCCAGCATGCAATCATGCGATATGGTGCATGCGGCTATAATATGTCATACCTGAACATATCCTCCATATGTGTAGATGCCAAACTGACAAACACATAAATAACAATGAAAATAAACAGCATAAATCCAAAGACATCACATATAACAATGATGTAAGTATCATGAATCCAAGAGCATGTATCACACATGTAACGCAACTAATACAGTAGAGTAGAGCACTATAGATATGCATCTCTATGATCATATATACACATGGCAAGAGATATAATATCCAATCCTGAAGTAAAGCAACTAGCAGATGAAGCATGTGATAGGTATCAACTAGCTAAAACCAGGGAAGAAAAGATCTACTATCTACCACTAGTAAATATATATAAGCTACACATATCATAAGACATTATCAAAAGACAAGTCAAAGGGTACCCGCCTCAAATAGAAGGTACAATCCGGTCCTGATCCAATATCGAGATGCTCGTCTCGAATCAGAGTCCTGTGTAAATAAATACATTTACATTTATTTAGCTAGAATACAAACAAATAGCTAAATAAATCCTAAACAGAAATTTAGGGACAAACCCTAACCTATAACCCTCCACCTTTCTAACGGTTAATTAGGAATAATTTCCTAATCCTTAATTACCAATTAGATTAGTTATCTAATACCTAAATTAAATCCAATAGTCGATTAGGGTTACTTGTCTTAACCCTAATCATTCCATTTAGGTTAATCTAAGCGATTAGATCTAATCACAAACAATCACTACTAGAATCCAAACCTAAATAATCAAATCCAACAATGGTCTACATCTAAGATCAAATCTACATCCAACTACTCAACCAATACATAAACCCTAATTCATCCACACTAAGATCAATCATCTAAAACAAGACAAACCCTACACACCTTACCTCGATCCAATTGCTGTTGATTGCTGGAACCAGAGAAGCTACTGGTTGAAGTGTTGCCGGAACCAAGAACAACTCCACAGCAAGAACAGAACAAGACCTCACCTTGCTGCTATCAATCTGATCAAGCAGGAGGTCAAGCGGTGGGGATCACCAATCAAGCAAGAACTCTCCTAGCCTCTGCCGACAGCTCAAAGGATCCCATCATCTTCCACCGAGACCTAATCAACCACAAGAAGATGAGGATCAAGAACAGGGTATCGGTGAACAGAGAAGAGATCGGGGGAATGGCTCCTGGCGATCTAGGGCACAGATCAAAGAACAGGAAAGAGGAATAAGGTTCGGATTGCTTACCCATTGAAGCCCTAATCGCCCCTTCCACGCCGGTGATCGGGTGGCACGGCTCGATCCAGATCCGGCCAAGGAAGAGATGGATCGCACTGTGAGCAGTGCGAGGAAAGGAAAGGGAAGGTCGATTGGCTAGGAGACAACACGAATCAACCCCCCGCCGTGCCCTAGTTGCCGTATCGCCGACGATCGATCGTTGAATCCACCGAACCGCAACCCCTCGATCGAAGGAGATCGGTACTCCACCAATCCCGTCGTGCTCCAGCAAGCTCCGGTGACTCCACTGGTTTCCGTCGAGGTCGACAGCCGCCGGAACCGTCGGCTGCTTCGTCCGCAAGAGAGGGGAGGAAGAGCTCGGTTAAAGGTTTAAGTCGGGTTCGGGAAAAAGAAATAAGAAAGGAAATTTATAATTAAACTTTCCCTCACTTAAACGGGTATCCCAAACAGGCTTTAATCCGAACCCGAAATTGATCCCCTCAAAATCCGTCATACGAGCTCCGAAAAATTCCTAGAAAATTTCTAAAAATCCCGGAAAAATTCTGTAAGGCTATTTCTCAAATAACCCTATTATTTAAATGTTCAAGTAGACTCACTTAACCGAATGAGTTCAATATCTCATATTGATTTATTTGAGCATGACCATAAATTTTAATAGTCATACTTAATCAAGGGCCCCATAGATATCACTTCTTCATATGGAAGAAATAGATCACATTTACATCACTCACATCTCTCTGCATAACTTATTGCACTCCTAGTGATCGACTTTATAATCCACCTTGTTACAGGTGACATTTGCCAACACCAAAGTACATAACGCCTTATGTAGGGAACCTTCGTAACTTTAGGTCTAAGGACTATCTATACTAATAGTCACTATTAGAATGTTTATAACACTCATATAATGATCCATGAAACATTCTTATAGTGGGTCAATTTAGTACATATTCTCTAATATATACCTATGTGCTAATTTGATATCTTATATTTATGACTTGTGATATTAAGTCATCAATTGGCCTACATACTAGTCTCAATGTATTAATATTATCCTTGTATATTAATGCTTGACTAAGAGTAGTTAAGAGTAGTGTTCTATATATATCTACAATCTGTCACTATCAATTCAACCAATTGATATGTTGTAGACTAGAACTTACTATCTTAAGATATTATTATATTTATTTATCTAGCACTAATATAAAGTAAATATAATAATCATAAACTTTATCTTTTATTAATGAAATATGATACAAAAGTTTCCTTATCAATCATCTCATAATTGACTTTAAGGGCTAATACTAATTTTCAGGATTTTAATGGAGCCCCTATGACGTGTTTAAGTGGATGAATGTATTAGGCTTAAAGAACGACTATTTATATATCTCAATTAAGTTGAGAGTTGATTAGATTAATTAACCTAGGTATATATTATTAAAACCTAGGTTTTATCTCCATTTTCCCCTCTCTCTCACCTGATTCACTCCACCGCTGTCCTCTCCACTCACATCTCCATCGCTAGATCATCACCGGTGCCAATCTGCCCCTCTCCGATCACAAGCGAGAAGTTGTCCCTCTCCCGACCTCCTCACGTTGCCGCTCGTTGTTGTGCGACCCGATTCCAACCGCCCCTCTCTCCCTCTTGCATCTCTACTCGACATCGAAGCCTAACACGTTGATCGACACCCATTGTTGGTTGCCTATCCAAGTCTAGGCACAACCTTGACACAGTGAGCAACCCGTCACTCTTATTCTGATTCGTTGCTGATCGCCCCAATCAGCAGCCACCCCCTTTTCTCCCTAATTCATCGTTAGCATAACACCTCTTGCTTCTCTTCACTGTGCACTACTCCTTGAGTGTTGGCGCCACTCATTCGTCGACCATCAACCTTGCTCCAGCCATGAACTAGAGGTTGTGAATACTCCAATGGGAATTTTATGTGTGTTAGCTTGGTTTCGAACACAACTCTAGCCATCACTATTCATCAGGGATCCACAATTCTGACCATCCTTTTCTGACAGTGAGCCCCTCCAGCCATGAGCCACTAGTGACCACCTTGGATTTAGGTGAGTTTTAGGTGATAAACTTGATATAAACCCTAATGTAATTAGTTTATGGAATGTATTAGGATTTATCTTAAGGTTAAACCTAATCTAATTACATTAATAAACTAGATTAGGGTTAATGGCATGATTAGAACTCTAACCTAATTAATTGGATGGATTAAACTAGGGTTGAATATGGGTTAAACCAAGTTTAATCATGTATCTAGTTTATTGGACGAATCGATAAACGAGTTCGATTAGGGTTACCCAAATTTAGTTTGGTATTTGATTTAGCTATTGACTTCATATGTAATTATCTAAATAACATATGTTAATTGTAGGACTTTGATTCAAGGTGATCATTTCAACATGGGGATTGTTTAGCACATACTACATTTAAGGTGGGTACTTCTTCCTTAGCCTCTATAGTTCATTGAACTTAGTGCATGATTTTTACTTGATGGATTAGGTTACTTTACTTTAAATCTACTCATATTTACCCATACTAGATACTTGTGTGCTTGATCATAGAGATAATCTGTTAATTATCTATATAGTCTCGTCTTTGGATATTCTTACCCTGTAGCATACACATGTGTATGGTGTGTACCATAGGAGTTATCATGCTGATTATGCATATGTTAGTGTGCACCCATGTATAGGTGTTGCTACTTATTGTAGATGTCGTTGGTAGACACATGTTGCGTCTTTTTATACATATAGATATTGTTGGGACCGTTGGTGGCTGGCTATCAGAGGGTGTTTGAATGACCCTGCACAATATAAAAACAAATACCCTTTTTGGACTTTTAAAAGAACACTTGCATAAATTAAATAAAGAACGAAACTAAAAAGACAAGGCTCACGGATTTGACTTGGTTACAACCGGGGAGGTTGTTAATCCAAGCAATGGATCGCACTAAGTATCTCCTTCAGGAGGAGAAGCCTCTTACACAGTGAAAGCATAAAAATAAGAAGTTAAACTAAAAGAAGAGCGCATAAGTGTTGTAATGCTAATTGCTTGTTGATTGAAAAGCTTCTGGACCAAGACTATAAATATAGCCTTAGTTGAGGCGCTTGGAAGCTTTCCAGGTGCCTAGAATGAGATAAAACTTTATCCCTTTTGCATAGAATGTGTTTGACCACGTTCTGGATAAAATCCAGGTCTGGGCACTCAGAAGTGTTCCAGGCGCCCGGATTGGGACCGGGCCCTCTGCTCCGGTTCAGCTCACCTCGGTCCGAGTCTTCCGCTCTGACTCCGCTCGCTTGGGTGATTTCAGCTAACCGAAATAAGGCTCACCCGAACCCAATATCGGCCTTCTCAAGCAACCTTCCGCTCCGACTTCTCGTCCCCGGAAACGCCACGCGCTTCCTTCTCGTCCGCCCGCATACTCTTCCGTAGCACCTCGTCCCTCGGATGCACCGAGCCCGTCGGCTCTCTCCCGTGTCGTCCTTCTCGCTAGCTACGTCTTTTGCTCAGCTTTCTATGCTCCTAAGCTCCTTCACACTTAGACACAAGGTTAAAACACCACAGGACCTAACTTAACTTGTTTGATCACATCAAAACAACTTTGGGGTTTCAACAATCCCCCCTTTTTGATGTAAGCAACCCAAGTTAAGATAGGGTAAAAAGACATAAAATTAAAACAATAAATTCTGTAATAAAGTCCAAAAATAAAAAATTGTAATCTACCTCTCACTAGACTTAATCTTTTCCTTCTCCCCCTTTGATCACATAAAAAATAGGGTACCAAGAAAAATCTAAGGGTACTAATTTAAAAAAACTTTGAAAAAATTTTGAAAATTATTTTGTTATCACCAAAAATTTGCAATAATTCTAGAAACCTTTAAAAAAAATTTAAGTTAAAGAAATTTCAAGCAGAGAAAAAGAATTTCTAAGTTAAACAAAATTTTCTAAGTTAGACAACTTTGTAAAAAATTTGAGAAATTTTTCTAAGTTTTCGCAAAAAATATTTTTGGCAAATTTAAAAAAATTGAGTAACCCTTTTAAAGCATTATCTAATTTTAATTTAATGCTTTATCAGTTAGTCAATTAAACTTTTTATTTCAATACTTGGCTTCCAGGCAGTGGCGAGACACTAGGCCTTCTTGGTTATTGGAGCAACAACTACTTTTTAGACAAAGTCTCATAAAGAAATTAAACGTTTAATTTTCTTGCTGAAAGCGCTAAATCTAAATTAAGGTTTAAGTTAAACAAGACTTCGGAACCCAATATAGGTTCCAGCTAACTGGATTAATTAGGTATTTCTTAGGGACATATTTCTTTGAAATATTTCTAATTTATCCCTTGTGATATCTAAAGTACCAATTTAGACTATTAAATTTTCTATAACTTGAATTAGATAAGCATGCATGATTTTTTAAGTTATTTATTTCTTTTTGCAAAATCTCATTTTCTACTTTTATTTTGTCAAATTCTTCTAATTGACAAGATTTTACTAGAATTACTTTCAAATTTCCAATTTTTTTTTCTAATTTGCAGCAATCTTTAGTTAATAGTTTAACAAATTTAAATAATTTATCGGGAGGAAGAGATCGTACCTGACTTACCTTATATATCTCATTATCCGTGGCTTCCCTTGAACTGCTGCTTTCTTTCGACGTAGCTCCCCCTTCATCGATGCTCTCGATGCTCATTTCGGACGAGCATGAATTGTAGTCCTCGTCTTGATGACTTGCCATTAATGCAAGTTTGGAGAAGGCTTCGACTTCCGATTCAGACGACATATCATCCGACGTCGCTTTTAGTGTCTTGAACTTGTTTGTTTGGACATGCTTCTTTGCTTTGTCCTTGTCATTGTTCCTTAGCTTGGGGCAGTTGTCTTTGACATGCCGTTCTTTGTTGCAGTGGTAGCATCTGATCGTCATTTTCTTTCTACCCTGTGGATGGTTAGTTTTACTTGAATTAAACAACTTTTTAAAGCGCCTTACCATCATTACCATTTCCTCGTCATCGAGAGAAGATTCTGACTCATGTTTGTCTCTCGTTGGCTTGAGGGCGATGTTGTGCTTCAGCTCCTTCGTACCTACACATCTCGATTCATGCACTTCAAACGTAAAAAATAATTCTTCTAAGGTAATATTTCTAAGTCCTTAGAGATATAAAAAGCATCTACTAGTGAAGCCCATTTCGTATTCCTAGGGAATGCATTTAACGCGTACCTTAGCGAATCTCGGTTACTTACCTTTTTCTCTGAGATTCGATAGTCCGGTGATGAGCTCCTTAATCCTCGAGTGAAGATGCGCAATTGTTTCATTTTCTTCAAGCCGTAAGTTGGTCAGCTGGTTGCGAAGTAAGTCTCGTCTTGCGAGCTTGGCTTCGGGCGTCCCTTCGTGTAGCTCAAGGAACTTCTCCCAAAGCTCCTTTGCTGAGTCATAGTTGTCGATTCGATTGACTTCTTGTGATAGAAGGACACTCAGCAGATGAAACTTTGCTTTGTCATTTGCCACATAGTCGGTCTGCTCCTTTTTCATCCTCTGCTATTTTTTACCTTCCAGTGCTATAAAACTGAATTCCATTATTAAAAGTAAATCGAAATCAGTTTTTAAAAAAATACCTGCATTCGCTTTTTCCAGCTAGCGAACTCCCCCTCAAACTTCGACGGGTATATGCTTGGTCTGACCATCATCTTTGCTTCGATCGACGGTTAGTCCTCCTGAAGCGTCCTGGCTCTGATACCACTTGTTGGGATCATTGGTGGTCGGCCATCGGAGGGTGTTTGAATGACCCTGCACAATATAAAAACAAAAACCCTTCTCAGACTTTTAAAAGAACACTTGCATAAATTAAATAAAGAAAGAAACTAAAAATGATGAGGCTCACGGATTTGACTTGGTTACAACCGGGGAGGTTGTTAATCCAAGGAATGGATCACACTAAGTATCTCCTTCAGGCGGAGAAGCCTCTTACAGCAGTGAAAGCATAGAAATGAGAAGCTAAACTAAAAGAAGAGCGCACAAGTGTTGTAATGCTAATTGCTTGTTGATTGAAAAGCTTCTGGACCAAAGCTATATTTATAGCCTTGGTCGGGGTGCATGGAAGCGTTCAGGCGCCTAGAAGGGGATAAAACTTTATCTCCTTTGCATAGAATGTGTTTGACTGCATTCTGGATAAAATCCAGGTACGAGCGCCCGGTCCAAGAAAGTCAACAACATTGAGTTTTTCAGTCCCGGCCCTCTGCTCCGGTTCAGCTCGCCTTGGTCCCGGTCTTCCACTCCGACTCCGTTCGCTTGGGTGATTTCGGGCAACCGAAATAAGGCTCACCCGAACCCAATATTGCCCTTCTCGAGCAACCTTCAGCTCCCGCTTCTCGTCCCTCGGAAATGCTACGCGCTTCATTCTCGTCCACCTGCATACTCTTCTGCAGCACCTCGTCCCTCGGACGCACTGAGCCCGTTGGCTCTCCCCCGTGCCGTCTTTCTCTCTGCATCTTTTGCTCGACTTCCTGTGCTTCTAAGCTCTTGCACACTTAGACACAAGGTTAAAACATCACAGGACCTAACTTAACTTGTTTGATCACATTAAAACAATCTTGGGGTTCCAACAGATATATGTGGTTGATGAATCATATTTCTAGGTTTTCCTGTGAGGCTTATCTTATATCATGGCAGCTTCCCGAGGCAAAACCCATAGCACGACTACTGCCACATTAGCAACTTGATCATTATCCATGCCATATTAGCTTCTTGGAACTTATCCTAGCCATACCACCAGCACATCAGCATAATCTGCTAACTCGACATCTAGTCGACCAAACCTACTTATTCAGTCGCTCTAACTATTCAATCAATTGAACTTAATTTTCTTGCAAAATAGAGTTAGTATAATAGAGAATAGATTATAACAATGTATACTCCAATTTGATAGTTAATATTGTTTAATCTCAACATCAAAACCCATGTTGGTTTCTTAGTCAGATCATCAACTAGCTTAAAGGACTACCCATCATCCCAAGACTGAGACATTCCTCACAACATTTTCTAAAATTATTTCAGAAACTTTCTAAAAGTGAAATTTCCTAACAATTTAGGAAACTTCCAAAAATGAAAAATTCTTAATAATTATAGAAAAATCTCAAAAAATAATTACAACACTAATTATGAATTATAGAATAATTTTATGTTCATGTTGAAACACGATTAGTTTGACACCACTATTCGGTTATGCCCGATGTGGTGTGTGCTAAAAACACATTTCATAAACATGCACAACTAAATAATTAATGATAAATAAACTAATTTATTACATCACACACACCACATGCATGTAAGATACAATTGTGCAGACAAGATCATAAAATAAAATGAAATCAAATAACAATTATTCTAGGTATACCTTATGAATGATCTGTAATGAGAAGGGCATCAACCTTTTGCAATGTTATCGAACATCACCTCTATTCATATCCATACCAAGCTCTTCAAGACAACTCTAAGATAATAAGCTTCGCCTTCAGAAGGTACTATCTATGAGTAAAGAAGAAGGATCAAGAAGAGGAAGAAGCAAAAGGAAGATCTTCTTCCTTTGCGTGGCTCATGGCAACAAGAGGAGGACCTCTTGTTGTGGTCAATGGCAAGAGAGAGGGAGAGCGAGAGAGAGGTATTTGGTTTAGATTTACAAAACCTAATCAAGGTAATAATGAATTGTGTGTTAATTCTCTATTAACCATATCAGTATATAGTTCTCTTTAATGAGTTTGATTATAAAGTTAAATCCAACTTATTATGCCTTAACCAAAATTAACCCATTAACCCACCCCTTGGTGTAGTTCACAACTAAATTAAGTTAGTTCATAACTAAACCAAATAGGGTCCAACTCTTTCATAAGAGATGTGACTTATCCACACTTCAGTTCTAACAAATATTTCAATATTTATCTTATGTATGGTCCAACTAAATATTTATCTCTTGATTTGAGAACCCTATTTTTTAACTTGTTTTATGTCTTTTAGAGACTCATAGTGCATGTGATCCAATAGGTTCCTAATTTATCTTGGTCATTTATAATTAACTACTTAATTATGGAATAATCATGAGTGACGCCTAGTAGTACATCATAATTCCTAATTAACTTGAACCCTTTATCAACTACAATGAATCATGCCTCATTACTTTCACTCTCCTTATACCCACTTGGTTCAGGACATGGTTTATGTGTCTTCCCCCACTAGGCTGACTATGTCACACCTATCCCAAGTAATACTTTCTCGTTCTGCGATTCAAATTACTCATATATGTGTACAAGAGTCTCATACTCTTAACATGTGATGCTTTTTCCAAACACTTTGAGTAATAATTCTTACGAGTAGTTATAGGGTATATGTCTCTCGTAAGAAACAGTGAATCCTTTATGGATTATCTAAACGCCTTCGGGCAATTCGATATACCCAATCATCTCGAGTCCATACCTCTAAGAGATTTTTCTTAAGATGTCAAAGTATAAGTCTCCATAACCAAGATGAGTTGTACACCTCAAGTCGAAGGAAACTTACACTCGAACTATAGTAAGAACTTTACAAACATATCCATATATGTAGATAACCATATAAATTCTTACAGTAATTCACTCTAATGAACTAGTTACTATAACTAGCATTCATGTTTAACTCTCAACATCACAATATTTCCAGCAAGTGAGAAATAGCTGCTTGACTGAATCAAGGAGTATAACTCATGCTAGTCTTACAAAATTGAAGATATTCGAATGCACCAATTCAACGACAAGGGAAATTCTAATATTCTCATAATTGTACATATAGAGATAATCACAAGTTGTGATCCAATAACAAATTCTCTCATGTTATAAATTATATTGCGGATATTCAGTAAATGAGTTAAAGACTATTTAATCATATAATATATGTTGGTGCAGGAAGCATCCGACGATCGAACTAAAGTTTTGATAATGGCAAAGGGATTCAAAGTTAAGTTTAATTGTTATCTAACATGTTGAATGAGTGTTTCAGGAAAGCCCTAACTGCGGTTAGGAAGGTGAAAACCCTAGGGGGTGGTAACCCTAGGTCCTAGGGGGTGGTAACCCTAGGTGGAGAAAAGTCCTAGCTGCGGTTAGGCAAAGGGAAAACCCTAGGGGAGGTAACCCTAGGTCATAGGGGGTGGTAACCCTATGTGGAAAGTCTTGGTGAGTCGAGTACTTCAGGCAAAAGTCCTAGGGGGGTAACCCTAGGTGGAAAGTCCTGGTGTCGCAAACCAGGTGAAAGATTGGACCAGCCGGGAAACAGAAGTCCAGCAGAAAGTCCGGAAGCATCGAGCATCGAGCAAAAGTCCAGTCGATCTGGAGGATCGTGTTAGGATCGACGGTCGCAGCTAGAGAGGGTGGGTGTGAATAGCCGACCCCAAATTCTCGTTTCTTCCTACGAATTAGGTTAGCGCAGCGGAAATAAAATAATAGAAACGAGAACGAGAAGATCAAACCTTAGACGCAACGATGTAACGAGGTTCGGAGATTATACTCCTACTCCTCGGCGTGTCCGTAAGGTGGACGAAGCCTATCAATCCGTCGGTGGATGAAACCTCGGATAACCGGCTAATATGAACTCCTTCTGGGTGGAGAAACCTCACCACAAAGTCTTTGCAATAGCAAAACAGAGGAGTACAACAATAGAGGAAGCAAACAAGAACAATAGAAATTGTAAACACACTTGCTTGCCTTCTCGTCTGGAGTCCGTTGATGAAGCAGCAGCTTCACGGATGCCAGCAGCAGGGAAGCTCACGCGAAGCTTCAAGACGTATGAGCTCAGCAAAGCTCGCAGAAGGAACCAGGAAGAAGCAGCGAAGAAGCCCTCGACTCCTTTTATAACCCGCACTGCAAAGAAGACACGAAGAAGACGGAGATAGCCGTTGTCACTCATAACGGCTAGACCTGGACCGATCAGGCTCCAACCTGATCGGTCCCATATCCTGATCGGTCTTGGGACCGATCGAGCTAAGCTGGACCAATCGAGCTATGTCCGATCGGTCCAGAGGAGTCTGATCGGTCCTCGACCGATCGCCTTCTCCTTCTTCTCTTATTT
Source organism: Zingiber officinale (assembly GCF_018446385.1). Classification (NCBI taxonomy): domain Eukaryota; kingdom Viridiplantae; phylum Streptophyta; class Magnoliopsida; order Zingiberales; family Zingiberaceae; genus Zingiber; species Zingiber officinale. Next base: position 33,342,723 of record NC_055988.1, on the reverse strand, counting down.
GCTTCCGATCGGTCTTCGGACCGATCGATAATCCATACATTCTGTTGTTACCGATCGGTCACCGCATCGATCAGACACCGATCGGTCCCGGATCGATCCAGCTTGGTTTTTCCCAATACCAAGTCCCAAGTCTCCACACCAACATCCGGTCAACCTTGACTGTTGGTACATCATGCTAGCATCCGGCCACCCTTGACCTGCTAAGACTCCCCACCAAGTGTCCGGTCAATTCCTTTGACCCACTTGGACTTTTCTCTTCGTGCCAAGTATCCGGTCACTCCCTTGACCTACTTGACCTTCTCAACACCAGATGTCCGATCATCCTTGATCCATCTGGATTTTTCCTTGCCCGGCTTCACTCACCAGGACTTTCACCTAGCTTCACTCACTAGGGTTTTTCACCTGGCTTCACTCACCAGGATTTTCAATCTGCCTGGCTTCACTTACCAGGACTTCCAAACTGCCTAGCTTCACTCACTAGGGCTTTTACCTGGCTTCACTCACCAGGGTTTCCCATCTGCCTGGCTTCACTCACCAGGACTTCCAAACTGCCTGGCTTCACTCACCAGGACTTTCCCTTGCCTGGCTTCACTCACCAGGACATTCACCAACTGCCTGGCTTCACTCACCAGGACTTTCACTTTCACCTAGCTTCACTCATTAGGATTCTCACCTGGCTTCACTCACCAAGATTTCCCGACTGCCTGGCTTCACTCACCAGGACTTTCCGAACTACCTAACATCCCAGTTAGGACTTCCCAATCAAGTATCCGGTCAACCTTGACCTACTTGACTCTTCTTCATCCAACCTGATCAGACCCTGATCAGTATCTCTCCGCATGGACAACTGCACCTGCATTGTCCATGTCTACATGTCTTTCTGTATTGTCAAACATCGAAACCATGACCAAGGTTTACGCTTGGTCAACTAGGTCAACCTTGACCTACTGGAAATTGCACCAACAATCTCCCCCTTTTTGATGTTTGACAATACCTTTAAGTTAGGCTAATCCAATAGCCTCAACTTTCTTCATGCCACTAGGTAATGAAACATAAGTTACAACCTTACATTCTCCTTCTAAGAAGGCAACCTCCTTCTTAGATAATGAAGGCCTAACTTAAACCCTTCATTCTCCCCCTATTGGCACACATCAACAAACTCTCCCCCTGAAGAGTAAGTTATCGTTGTTCACAACTTCACTCGTTGTGATCAACAAACTCTCCCACTAACTCCAATGTTCTTCCTTGAACATTCTCTAGACATTCTCCATTCTCCCCCTTTTTGACACACATCAAAAAGAGTGAATCAAGGTCAAGAGTTTCTTCCTAATGAAAGTCCCATACCTTTCATTGAAACCCTTAATTTCCCCCTTGATACTAATGTCAATAGTCAATTTAGTGATAATCCCATATCACTCATGACAACTCCCCCTAAAGGTCAACTCCCCTTGACCAATAGGTAAAACTCCTCCTAAAAGTCAACTCCCCCTTGACCATTGCATCAACAATGTCTTGGAGAGTTTCAAACCTTTAGAACTCTAAACTACCAACTTCCATAGCTGAAATTTCAGTCAACAGTCGAAAAATCAGCATTTGGCACGCTCTGATCGGTCACCAGACCGATCCACACTCTCCTGGATCAGTCCTAGTGACCGATCCACACTTTCCTGGACCGATCAGAATCCTCTCTGATCGGTCCACAAGTCTGATATCAGAATTTCTGATTTTCCTCCCGAAATTCAGAAACTCCTAGAAAATTCCAGAAAATTCCAAAAATTGTAAAACTTTGAGGATACATTCCTCATAACATATACTATCAAGAAAAAATAGTTTTCTATGAAAATAACTTCCATTTTCAAATCTTGATACAAAGTTCGAAAAGTTTTGAAATAGCTCAAAGTTTCAAAACTTTGTATCAACTTGCTCAATGATGAATGCTATCACTAGAAAAGCTTCATCAAGGTTTTTCAAATCAATTTTGAAATGATTTTAAACCATTTAATTTAGGACCACAATCTTAGGGCTAAATGTACATGACTTGTACACAAGCTTTCCATATGATCCTCAATTTCGAATTAGGCTCATCTAGGTACAAGAACTATGCACCTTGATCCTAACTCATAATCCTAATATCTCACACACATCTAAGGTGTATCAAATACATCCAAGTCAATTTTGATGTGAGATATGGGTTTAGGTCATCTTAAGCTAAGTTCTCATGCATTTTCTAAACAACAATTTGATTTCCATATCAAATTATGTTTTTGTCCTTAAATCAAATTAATTGATTATAAATGCAAAAGATGATGACATGGCATATAATGATATCATAAGTAAAAACATGTGCCAATGTCATGATGTCATGGCATAAAGTATGAACCTTAAATAAGGCATGACATATAACTAACTTAAGCATTATCATGACATTTCAAATGATAGTAAATTAGATATGATGTCATGATATGGCATATGGCAAACAATATATGGCAAATAACATATAAAGATATAGAAAATACCTAATTCTAGCCTTAGTTGCCATTTTTGATAGTTTTGATCATTTTGCCATAAATTCTATATTCCTATGTGTAATAGACCTAAAATCATATACCAAAGATTTTTAGATCACTATGTGCCAATTAGATTGACCCTAGAGAATTCCTCGAATATGGTTGGCACATGCTAATCACCTTAGGAATAATTTTTTAATCTCATTTTCAAGGCTTGATTACACCTTGAACATTCCTAAAGTGCCACCTTTTTCCATGATTAGGTTAACTACCTATTCAATTAAGGTTGGCACACCCTAATTCATCTAGCGTGATGGAATCACACTCCTAGGAACCCAATATCTATTTGAGCTCATTGGGTTTACTAAATATTCACTAGGGATGACTTCCCTAGCAACCCTCCTAATGACCCTCCTAGGCTTTAAAGCCTTGGTCATTTGAGACTCATCAAGATCAACTCTAGGGGTGACTCCCCTTGTGACCTTGGTGATGATCTTCCTAGCCCTAGGTCTTGTTCCATAATCGAATGGAACATCATGATAAGTGGGCTTGACTACTTGAGACTTAGGTTTGTGACACAAACCTCTCATGTCCTTGGGCTTTGGTTTTTGACCCTTAGACCCTAGAGTTGACTTCTCTAAATTCTTAAGGGCCTTTTCTAAATTGTCAAGTCTTGACCTCAAGACTTGATTTTCCTTTTCTAATACCTCAAGTTTTAATTTGTCATTTTTCTTTGAGGTATACCTAGGCATATGTCTAGTTGTTTTGGGATTCCTACCTAGGTTTTCCTTAACCTTAGATGAGTTAATTCTAGGGTTAGCATTTCTAGAATTGTCCTTACCTAGGCTAACATGTTTGGCACCTAAGCACATGTATTGATTTCTATTGTTATCATGCCTATCTTTATTGACAATTGCAACAAAATTACTATTAGCATATGTCTTATTCAAATTGCAAGAATGTGCCTTAAAGGTTACCTTAGGGTTTGCCTTAGCTCCCCCTATCGATGTGCTCGGTCTCTTGTCCTTGCGAGATTGCCTCCCCCTCGGACATTGACTCCTATAGTGTCTCTTTCGCTTGCATTGGAAGCACACCACGTGCTCCTTGCCTTTGCGTGTCGGGACTCCGGCTTCCTTGACCTTTGGCGCCAGTGGAGTCTTCCTAACCCTCTTTGGACACTTACTCTTGTAATGCCCAAATTCCCTACACTCAAAGCACATTATGTGTAATTTATTTGAAATTAAATGGCTTGAGTTACCTAGGGTTGAGGATGGATGTGAGCTCTCTTCTTCATCCCTTCCAGAGATAGAAGCTTCTTCTTCTTGCTCCGATCTTGAAGAGGAACTCTCCTCCTCTTCTTCCTTAGATGTTGAGTAGCCCTCAACCTCTAAATCCATGCCTCCATGATGTGAGCTACTTGGCTCACTTGACTCCTCTTCATGACTTGAAGTGGAGTTCTCCTCATGTAACTTTGCCAAGTTATTCCACAACTCCTTGGCATCGTTATATCCACCTATCCTACACAAAACATCATTAGGTAAAGAAAATTCAATGATTTTCGTTACCTCATCATTGATGGTTGATTGGTGGATTTGCTCCTTCGTCCACTTCTTCTTCTCCAAAAGTTCTCCTTCTTTATCCAATGGAGGAGTAAAACCTAATTGCACACACCTCCAATTTTCTAGGTTAGTCATAAGAAAGTACTTCATTCTTACCTTTCAAAACGCGAAGTCATCGCGATCGTAGAAAGGTGGAATTGTGACGTCTTCTCCAAATAACTCCATTCTCTAGCTCGTGCTTCCCCGGGTGTTGATCCAACGAAGAGCAACCTCGCTCTGATACCACTTGTTAGGATCGACGGTCACGGCTAGAGAGGGGGGGTGTGAATAGCCGACCCCAAATTCTCGTTTCTTCCTACGAATTAGGTTAGCGCAGCGGAAATAAAATAATAGAAACGAGAACGAGAAGATCAAACCTTAGACGCAGCGATGTAACGAGGTTCGGAGATGATACTCCTACTCCTCGGCGTGTCCGTAAGGTGGACGAAGCCTATCAATCTGTCGGTGGATGAAACCCCAGATAACCGGCTAATATAAACTCCTTCTGGGTGGAGAAACCTCACCACAAAGTCTTTGCAGCAGCAAAACAGAGGAGTACAACAATAGAGGAAGCAAACAAGAACAATATAAATTGTAAACACACTTGCTTGCCTTCTCGTCTGGAGTCCGTTGATGAAGCAGCAGCTTCACGGATGCCAGCAGCAGGGAAGCTCACGCGAAGCTTCAAGACGTATGAGCTCAGCAAAGCTCGCAGAAGGAACCAGGAAGAACTTGCAGAAGCAAGAAGAAGGTCCTGTAGAGTCGCTCGACTCTTTATATAGCTGAACCTGCAAACCTGTGTAGGCAGAAGAAGACACAGAAGACCGAGATCTAGCCGTTGTCACTCACAACGGCTAGGTCTGGACCGATCAGGCTCCAACCTAATCGGTCCACACTATCCCTGATCGGTCTTGGGGACCGATCAGGCTAAGCCTGGACCGATCAGGCTATGTCCTGATCGGTCCAGGAGGAGTCTGATCGGTCCCTGGACCGATCAGCCCACCAATCGATAATCCACGTAAGCATTCTGTTTGATTACCGATCGGTCACGATCAGCCGTATCACTGGATCGGTCCCCAGATCGATCCAGAGCTTGGTTTTTCCCAATACCAAGTCCCAAGTCTCCCACACCAACATCCGGTCAACCTTGACCTGTTGGTACATCATGCTTAGCATCCGGTCACTCCCTTGACCTGCTAAGACTCCCCACCAAGTGTCCGGTCAATCCCTTTGACCCACTTGGACTTTTCTCTTCGTGCCAAGTATCCAGTCACTCCCTTGACCTACTTGACCTTCTCAACACCAGATGTCCGATCATCCTTGATCCATCTGGATTTTTCCTTGCCCGGCTTCACTCACCAGGACTTTCACCTAGCTTCACTCACTAGGGTTTTTCACCTGGCTTCACTCACCAGGATTTCCAATCTGCCTGGCTTCACTTACCAGGACTTCCAAACTGCCTAGCTTCACTCACTAGGGCTTTTACCTGGCTTCACTCACCAGGGTTTCCCATCTGCCTGGCTTCACTCACCAGGACTTCCAAACTGCCTGGCTTCACTCACCAGTGTTGATACAGTCTGACCTGGATGTTGTTTTGCTGTTGACACTGATTTAAGTTTGTATCAGATATTTAACTCAGATTAATTACTAATCTAGGTTGACTAGGTTGACCTGATTGAGAAAGTCCTAACTGGGATGTTAGGCGGGGAAAGTCCGGTGAGTGAAGCCAGGCAGATTGGAAATCCCGGTGAGTGAATGTGAAACCCTAGTGAGTGAAGCTAGTGCAAGTCCCGGTGAGTGAAGCTGGCAAGGAAAATCCAGATGGATCAAGTGATCGGACATCTAGTGTTGAAAAGTCCAAGAAGGAAGCTTGGCATAAGTCGAGAGGGCTCGAGCTCGTTCTCTAGGACCATGAAGTCGAGAGAGCTAGGGCTCGTTTCCCGACTAGGTCGAGAGGGCTCGACCGATCGAAGAAGTCGGATCGGTCGATCGATCCAGGAAACCTGACACCGATCGGTGCCGACCGCTCCGGTGAAATTTATACGATCGGTCCGCCGACCGATCGAGAATTGATCGAGCTACCGAACGCCATCGATCACCGCACCGATCGGAAATTGATCGAGCTCATCGGATGTTCCGATCGGTCGAGACCGATCGAAGTAAACGCTTTGGGAAGAACGCTATCCGATCGGTCCGGGACCGATCAGATTTCCCGATCGGTCCGCGACCGATCGCCGTATTTTCAAACATCGCTAGCCGATCGGTCGGGACCGATCAGATTAGTTCTGATCGGTCCGCAGATCGATCAGAGATGATCCAGAAAGCATGGATCGGTCTGCAGACCGATCCACAGTATTGTTTGTTTTGCATGTACTTTTTCTGATTGTCGTATTTGTCTTCACCATCTGTTTTTAACCATCTGCTGTGAGTCTTTCTAGCTTGCAGGTTGCAGGTCACATTCTCATGTTTGGATTCAAATTAAGCTTCATTAAGAGAAGGAGACAAGTACCCTTTTCACTGTAATTTGCTGCAACAGATACATTTGGGGCATCAACGTTCACTGGCGAAATCCGATTACGATTGGGCTGCTCAGTTTGACTTCTACCCATTGGTTGGTATCCAGAGACGCCAGTGATTTCCATTGGCATGTGTTCAGAGAATCAGAAGAGGAGGAGAGGTGATTGGCTACGCCTTGCTGGCAGCAGCGATTCTGCAGACGACGGTGATTCGAGCCAGTAAAGCAGAAAGACATAAGAAGGAAGAAGAGGAGTTCAGAAAGGGTATTCTGAATTCTCTGTCTTTTGTGATCAAGCCTTCGAGAGAGCAAGTTGGTGAAGCTGTGAGCTCCTTGCTGAGAAGGTTGATTGTGCGCTCTCTGCTCTGTTCTCTTCTCCGCGTGGCTGTAAGCTCATCTTAATATTTTTCTCAGCCACTGTAAGTCTTGTGCTTAAATCTATAATCAACTGAGACTTTATTGAGAGGTTGCTCCACCGAGAAGGAGACATCTTTAGCCGGATCTTGTCCGGGGTGTGATCTACCGAAAGATCAAGGAGTTGTCCTCCTTACGGACACGCCGAGGAGTAGGGGCAAGTTATCCCCGAACCTCGTATATCCTTGTGTCTGCTGTGTGTTTGTTTTTCCTTCGCTTTAGTTTTCTGTTTCCGCTGTGCTGTGCTAACAAAGTTCTTGAAGAAATTTGCGTTTAGTGTTTTTCAAAGAGGCTATTCACCCCCCTCTAGCCATCTAAGATCCCAACAACCAGGACTTTCCCTTGCCTGGCTTCACTCACCAGGACTTTCACCAACTGCCTGGCTTCACTCACCAGGACTTTCACTTTCACCTAGCTTCACTCACTAGGATTCTCACCTGGCTTCACTCACCAGGATTTCCCGACTGCCTGGCTTCACTCACCAAGACTTTCCGAACTGCCTAACATCCCAGTTAGGACTTCCCAGTCAAGTATCTGGTCAACCTTGACCTACTTGACTCTTCTTCATCCTACCTGATCAGACCCTGATCAATATCTCTCCGCATGGACAACTGCACCTACATTGTCCATGTCTACATGTCTTTCTGTATTGTCAAACATCGAAACCATGACCAAGGTTTACGCTTGGTCAACTAGGTCAACCTTGACCTACTGGAAATTGCACCAACAGATCGCACTGACATCAGGTAAATCTCCTGAGTGGAGTAGGTGAGGACGTGTTCCCCGTAGAGGGAACAGTAGGCATCGAGTCAACCTAGGGTTTCCAGTCGGAAACCTGAAGTAAGACTCGGACAGTCCGATGATTGTCGTTCACTTATATTATTATGTTTTATGTGTTAACTTTGTGATGCAGGGTATATTTGGGATTAATATATCTTGCATGGACCAAAGTGCAAAGAATAGCCTCGGATGAACAGTACCGAGGCACCTCCATGGAGCTTGGAGGCGCCTCGGGTGCGAGCCGAAGCCAGCTGTCCAGAAGGGTTGGAGGCGCCTTGAAGGAAGCTCAGGGCGCCTTGAATAGGTGGTTTAAGGCGCCTTGGACAGTGATGAAGGCGCCTTGAGATGGATAAAAGGCAGCGGTCAAAGCTTCATCGCAGAGTCATTTCCGGGATAAAACTTAGGGATACAAGGCACCTTGAACACCCTTTATAAGAGGGGCTCGACCAGCAGCTCTTAACAATTGATTCTAAGTGATCCTTCTGCTACAAGCTGCTTACATAACGACCTCAACGTGTGGTTTCAAGATCCCGACGACCCGGAGCGCCATTACTCTAGATTCTATCGTTCGGTATAATTTTAATTATCATACTCATTTGTAATTCATATTCTGTACATTTCATCGAGCTTATAGTTGTTGCCCACGGAAAGCGATCAAGGATCGCGGACTTTCGAGTAGGAGTCGTTACAGGCTCCGAACGAAGTAATTCCTCGTGTCTCTGTGTTTGTGTGTTTGTTTTTATTCCGCTGCGTTTATTTACTCGACTGCTTTTACGATTCCGAAACGAACGAAATAGCCGCGAGCGCTATTCACCCCCCCCCCTCTAGTGCTTCTCGATCCAACAATTGGTATTAGAGCGGGGTCATTTTGAATCGGTGCAACCACCTTTCAAAACAAATTTTCATGGTATTTTCAGATTTTTCAGAGTCAATTAGAATTTAGCTTTATAGCTATATTCTAATTCTTTTCTCGAATCGGTTTTTGCTCGAACTTGGTGCAACACCACTCGAGTACATCTTATTTTCTTATTCTCGCACTACTAATTCAAGACCAAGTCTTGGAATAGATTTTGTTTATTTATTTGTGTGCAAGGTTCTTTTAAAATGACATTCCAAGAAGGATTTTGCACCGTCTGACCACCGCTCTTTTCTGGCGAGGACTTTGGATATTGGAAGAACCGGATGGAATACCACCTCAAGACGCAAGTCGAGATGTGGATCATCATCCAGACCGGACTCGAACTTCCACGTGACGACACCAGAGAACTTATCTCATGCATCAACTGGGATTCTAGCACAATGAAAAAAATTGAAGTTGATGCCAAAGCGACCTGCATGCTACAATGTGGCCTAACCAATGAAGAACTGAACCGCATCGGCCCCTTGGTAAGTGCAAAAGAGTTGTGGCAGAAGTTGATTGAACTACACGAGGGCACTTCTGATGCTCAAGTAAGTAAGCATAATTTAATAAATGATTTATTTGAATTAGATGAGCAGAATAATACTACTTCGGCCGAGGAAGGTATTACGATGGTTGTAGGTACAAGTAAGACAGAGGAATAGATGTTGAAGGCGACATGGTCCGAGTCTTCAGATGAATCCGGGTCCGACAAAGAAGAATCGACAGACCTCCTCGCATTGCCAGTACAAGTAAACCTTGATGAAACCGAAAGTGAATCAGACATCGAGTCCGAGCGAAGCCACGGATCCGCATCCATTTTCGAAGGACCAAAACCCACAGTAAGTGCTTTAATGTCTAGTATTAACTTAGATGACTCAGAAAATTTAATTCCGTACTTGCTTAAAAAGTTGGCTAAATCCAACGTCCGGATTAAGTCGCTCCAAGAGGAGGTAATAGCCCTTAAGGAAGCGACTGACTTGAGTTCTTTAACTGAGCCAGTTCAAATTAGAAACTCAACTCAAGTCGAACAACTTGAGGAAGAAAATTCCAATTTGAAAACTCAAATTAAAGAACTCAAGGACACGTTGGAACGGTTCACCATGGGTTCCAAGAATTTGGATCTGATTATTGGAAAAAAGCGAGCCGTTTACAACAAAATCGGACTTGGATTTAAAACTAAAATAAAATTCAAATCATATTTATCGCTAGTTAATAGAAATAATAGAAAAATTGTCCAAGCATGGGTGCCAAAGTCCAACATGGTTAATCAAGTTGGACCTGGTCACTATTAGGTCCCCAAGGATCAGATCCATTTCCTTGATAGACCACATCGAGGCTATGATCCACGGGGAGCCAATAGAAAAACCATCTCAATAAATAGATAAAATTGATTAATGCTTGTTTATTTATTTATTTTTCCTTGCTATATACATGCTTAGACTAGGATAGCTTAAGGATCTAGGCATAATTTACACTTGCTAGTTGAATCTAGGAGTTTCAAAAAGAAAATTAAATATATATTTTCCTTGAACGGTTCTGTCTAGGAAGGGGTGGATGATCTCATACCCAAGAAGGCCTAGAGCCTCGTCCTGACCTGGGAACCAATTATTGAAATGTATATTTAATTGACTAATTGAAAAACCTAAGTTTAACTCAAATGTAAATTAATCCTTAGACACAATCTAAATCAAAGAATAACCATCTCACAAAATTACTTTAAATTACCTGATTGACAATGTAGAATCGGGTGAGATGGATCTAAGAAATTAAAATAAATTAACCAAATTAACTCAAATTAATACAAATTAATTCATATTAATCATATTAATCCAATTTAATCTAATCAATCAAATTAATTAGTCTAATGCAACAAACACTTTTAAAAAATACTTTTAAAAAATTATTTAAAAATTCTTTTCAAAATACTTTTAAAAATTATTTCAAAATCCTTTTAAAAATCCTTTTAAAAAATATTTCAAAATCCTTTTAAAAATCCTTTGAAAAATTATTTCAAAATTCTTTTAAAAATCTGTTTAAAAAATTATTTCAAAATTATTATAAAAAATCCTTTTAAACATTATTTCAAAATCCTTTAACAATCCTTTTAAAAAATTATTTCAAAATCATTGAAAAAATCCTTTTAAAATAATATTTCAAAATTCTATTAAAAATCCTTTTAAAACACCATATAAAAAATTATTTCAAAATTCTTTTAAAAATCCTTTTAAAAATTATTTCAAAATTATTTCAAAATCCTTTTAAAACCCCTTTTAAAAAATTATTTCAAAATCCTTTTAAAAATTCTTTAAAAATTCTTTTAAAAATAATTTTAAAAATATTTATAAAAATTATTTCAAAATTCTTTTACAAATCCTTTTAAAAATTATTTCAAAATTCTTTCAAAATATTTTTAAAAAATTATTTCAAAATTATTTCAAAATCCTTTTAAAAATTATTTCAAAATCCTTTTAAAAATCCTTTTAGAAAATTATTTCCAAATTCTTTTAAAAATCCTTTTAAAAATTATTTCAAAATCCTCTTAAAAATCCTTTTAAAAATTCTTTCAAAATTCTTTTAAAAATCCATTTAAAAATTATATGGAAAATCCTTTAAAAAACAATTTCAAAATTATTTGAAAAATTCTTTAAAAAATCAATTTCAAAATTATTTGGAAAATCCTTTAAAAAATCAATTGCAAAATTATTTGCAAAATCCTTTAAAAAACAATTTCTGTAACGACCCAATTTTCCCTATTTCAAGTTCTAATAGTCCATAAAAATATTTGAAAATACTTTTAAAATATTCTAGAGATTTTTAGAAATTTTTAGAGTATTTTTACGTAATTTTTGGAGGTCGTTTAGTAGGGTTACAAAAAGAAAGAAGTTTTAAAAAAAAATATTGAAGGTGAGATTCGAACCCACGATCTCGGGTCGGACTGACCCAAGCAAAACCGACCCAACCAGCTGAGCTACACGATTTTTGTTAATCATATACGGAGCGAAATGTATATATACAGTAGTTGGAACGTTTAAGATAAATTGGAATTAAAAGTGCGCGGCTGAGGGATTGAAGCCGAGACTCGTTGATTCGGTAAAAGGCCAGCTAACCAACTGGGCTAGCAGTTGTTACTTAATCAAATAAAGGGAGAATTTTATTTAATGAGTAGAAGTTAATAACAAGAATTAATGGGCAGAAAATGGTTGCAGCCGAGTTTTGAACCCGCAACACGAGCCTTAAGCAAAACGCAGCCAACCGACTATGCTAGCGATCGTTTGTTATTAAAGAAGGAGAAAAATTCCATTTAAGCTATAGTTGGAAACGAAAATAACCTTGAGTATAAGATTTAAATCCTTTTCCTAAAACCTAACATTTCTCCCGAAATTCCCTTTCTCCTCTCTCGCGAATGGCGACGACGGCGGCGACTCCACTGTTCGGGCGGAGAAGGCGACGGAGCTAGGCATTTTTTCTCGGCCGGTCTTCACTCAACCGTGACCTTCTCGCCGTGGAGAACACGCGGATGCAAAGAAGCAGCCGGGGATCTTCATCTCTCCGAAACCCTAGAACCTCTCTTCTCCGGTTGTAAGTCCAAGAATCGTCGGTGAGTTGCTTCTCACCTGCAGTAGGAGTTGTTTAGGGTTTTCCGTTTTGATTTTTCCTTGCTTCCGAGGCCTAGCATGAACCCTAGACTTAGTATTTGGGTTGCACAGCAAGTTGCCCTTTCCTTTTCATGAGCATGACATGTTAAGCTCAAGAAATTGTGTTCTTTGTTCATTTTGAATTCAAAGCACGTTGTAAAGGTTTTTATTTGGGTTCTTTAGTTTTCTACCGTGAGTCTTATAGGAAGAAGATGAATGATTTAAGTTAAGCATGTAGGATTGTTTTCCTTCTCTAGGTTCTGTGCTTACTGAATTTCCAGCATTTCAGTAGCAATTTCTGCTTCCTGTTTTCAGTTCTGTAGCATTTCAGTGTTGTCTCCTTATGCATCTACCTACTGCCCATAAATTCCAGCAAGTTGTTTTTTTTTTTTTGGGCCATGCAGATGGGCATAAACAGCCCTTGATCTTTAGCGTTTCAAGTTAGGTAATCTTGGTTAGATTAGCTTTCTTTTGCTTTTATCACAGCATGTTTAGAAAGCTTAAAGTTACTTTCTTTTGCTCTTATCACAGCATGTTTAGAAAGATCAAATTAGCTTTCTTTTGCTCTTATCACAGCATGTTTAGAAAGTCCAAAGTTGCTTTCTTTTGCCCTATTTTACAGCATGTACAGAAAGCTCAAAGTTACATTCTTTTGCCCTATTTTACAGCATGTTTAGTAAGTCTAAGTTAGCTTTCTTTTGCTCTATCTTACAGCATGTTTAGTAAGTCCAAGTTAGCTTTCTTTTGCTCTATTTTACAGCATGTTTAGAAAGTCCAAGTTTCTTTCTTTTGCTCTATTTTACAGCATGTTTAGAAAGTCCAAGTTGCTTTCTTTTGCTCTATTTTATAGCATGATTAGTAAGTTCAAAGTTGCTTTCTTTTGCTCTATTTTATAGCATGATTAGTAAGCTCAAAGTTGTTTTCATTTGCTATTTTAATATGCATGAACAGCCATGTATTCTAGTGGAAAAATGAGAATCCTATTAAATACTTTTAGAAGTATTAACAAGTAAAAGAAAGAAAAAGAAAAGAAAGAGAAAGGCCAAGGCCTTAAGTAAATCCCAAAGTCAAGATTTTAGGGATTTTTGGCACAGAAGGTGTCTATTAAAATGCCAAGGCATTTAAAGAAGAAGTAATTAAGATAAAAAAAGTATTTTACTTTTAAAGGGCATGTACCGGACACAAGGTCCAAGGGATGGGCTCCAAGTTGCCCCTAGGCACAAGGCCTAGAAGTATCTTAGTAGTTTCGGGATTAGCTACCTCGATTCTTATTAAGAATGCGCGCAAAGTGGTACAATGTCGGGCCCAAAAGAAGTTTATTATTATTTTGAAGTATTAAAGTATAAGTTTTGAAATAAATGAAACAAGCTTCAAATATGTTTAGAATTAGAAAGTTTAGTTCTTGATGTTTGAAGCATTCAGTAGTAGTTTTATTTGTTTCTTGCTACTAGATTATTCAGCATGTTTAGTTTTATTTGCTTTCAACATGCTGTTATAGTTTTAGTCTTATGAGCATGTTTAGTTTTACATGTTTAGAAGTTTTACATGTTTAGTAGTTTTACATGTTTAGAAGTTTTACATGTTTAGAAGTTTTACATGTTTAGTAGCTTTACATGTTTAGTAGCTTTACATGTTTAGTATGCTTCTTTTATAGTTTCATTCTTATGAGCATGATTAGCTATACATGTTTAATATTTCAGTTAGCATGATTCCTTTGCTATATATGAGCATGAGTAGTTTTATATGTTAGCATTCAGTTTCAGCATGTTTTTATTTATATACATGCATATCGAGTTTTTGTGAGTAGATAGCGCTCACTAAGCTTTATGCTTATAGACTGCACTTCCTCCTACTGCAGATAAAGGAAAGGAAAAGATTTAGCAAGGAAGGCGACAAGGTGGTGGTGATGAAGGTGTGTAATGGCTGGACTATGGGGAGATCAAGAGTTTGCTAAGGAATTATTAAGACATTTCTGTTTAGAGTTCTTTAGTTTTCTTTTAATGCTATTATGAGTTAATATTGTATTTAAGTTTATTCCGCGTTTGTAGTTGGGTTCTATTGATGGAGTGATATTGATGTTTGCTATTGATAGGGTAGTTTCTTTCTTTTATTTGTGATATTATACTGCGTGGTTGTGAAGATATATGTTCCAGCCGCCTGTGGCTGAGTATATTATGCTTGTATTATGGGAAATGGTCACCGGTACAGGGGAGACTCTGCCGAAATTTTTCGGTAGGGTTTTCCTAGAGATTTTTAATAAACCGGTTAAGTAGAGTAGTAGATAAGTAATGGTCACTCTTAGAGACTAGTAGTAGTAGTAAGAAGGGTGGTCGTTACAGTTGGTATCAGAGCAGTGTTCCATTCTCCAGCATCACACACACATCAGCATCATCCTTGCCGTCTCCAAGTAAGAAAGTATTTAAATTCTTTCTTTATTCTGCTTTCCTTATTATTAACTGCAGTATAGAGTATTTGTTTTTAAGTTCTTAAGTAAGATAGAAGTTTGTTTCTCTTTTATTCATATACCTAAGTTTGGTTAGGAAGGATAGAGAAGATAACAAGTCTCTTTCTTTGCATAATTAGATGGCAAGAAGAGAGCATCCCCGTACTGTTCATACTGAGAACCAAGTTCAGGAGAACGAAGAGCCCAGAATCCCTGGGCCTATTCTCTCTGAAGTTGTTACTCAACTTCAGAGACAAGTAGCGAGTAGCAGCAAGTGATTGTCAATCTAATGGCCAATCAAAAGCTAGCTCCTCCCACTCCCCCAACCATTAATGTGGAGACTCCAGTGGTGACTGAAGTCCTATCAGTTGCCCTGGAAGTCGCCACAACACCTAGAAGACAAGAAGCATATCTCATCCAGTGGCTGAAGCTGAAACCAGAAAGCTTCTCAGGAACGACTGAGCCCTAGGATGCCCAGGCTTGGTTCAAGACATTTGAGAGCACAATGGAGCTTCTTGACTGACCAGAAGTCGAGAAGGTTGATACCATTAAGTGTGCCTCTTTCTGCCTATCTGGAGATGCTTGTATGTAGTGGGAGCGAGTTAAGAGTAAGTGAGCAGTCAACCAGATGAGCTGGGTTGACTTCGAGACAAGGTGACCTACCAGTAGAAGAAGCGGTTAAAAGATTTAACAGGCTAGCTCACCTTTGCTTAGAGTTAGTAAGTACAGTGAAAGAACGAGTCAGACTGATGCTCCTAATGCTGAGACTAGAAATAACACCTAATGTGAGTAGTGAAACTCACCGACCATAGATTGGTGAAGAGCTAGTCAGCAGGGCATTAGTGAGCACTATCTGAATAGCAACAAGACACAACAAAAGCAGCACAAGCCAGTCAAAATAGAAGACAAGACAGTGGGGAAACAGGGATCCCAATCAAGTAATCAGAACTGGAAGGATAAAGATAACAAGAAAGACCTAAGCAGGAGGAAGTTCGGGTAGTCTGTGAGTATCCAGAGGTATTCCCAGAAGAGCTACCTGGACTACCTCCCAACAGAGAAGTGGACCCAATTTCAAAAGCTTCGTACCGAATTTCTCTAGCAGAGCTAAACGAGTTACAAGAACAACTTCAGGAGCTGCTTGACAAAGGCTTTATCCGCCCTAGTCATTCACCATGGGGAGCTCCTGTGTTGTTTGTCAAGAAGAAGATGGATCTATGCGAATGTGCATAGATTACAGAGCTCTGAATCAAGTGACCATCAAGAACAAGTACCCCTTCCCGGGATCGATGACTTATTTGATCACCGAGAGGGGCAACAGTGTTCTCAAAGATAGACCTGCGCTCTGGTACCATCACCTGAAGGTGAAAGAAAGAGATATACTCGGAACGATGTTTAGGACCAGATATGGACGCTACGAGTTTTAGTCATGCCTTTTGGAGTGCGGTTTTCATGGACACGATGAATAGAGTGTTCAGAGAATACCTTGACAAATTTGTCATTGTGTTCATCGACGACATTCTAATCTATTCCAGAACCCCAGAGGAGCATGACACGCACTTGAGAATAGTATTGCAAACCCTTCAACAAAAGTAGCTTTATGCTAAATTCTCAAAGTGCGAATTCTGGTTAGAGCGGGTGGCGTTTCTAGGTCACATCGTTTCCAGAGAAGGCATTCAAGTGGATCCAGCCAAAGTAGAAGCGGTCAGCAACTGGAAGAGACCCAAGAATGCCAGGGAGATCAGAAGCTTCCTTGGTTTAGCTGGGTACTACAGGAAATTCGTGGAAGACTTTTCCAAAATAGCCTCTCCACTTACAGCCCTCACCAGGAAGAACAAGAAGTTTGAATGGTCAGATAAATGTGAGCAGAGTTTTCAAGAACTCAAGAAGAGATTGACCAGTGCTCCCATTCTGACTGTTCCAGAGAGTGACAAGAGTTTTGACATCTACAGTGATGCTTCCAAGATGGGCTTAGGAGCTGTACTCATGCAGGAAGGAAAAAAAAAATTATAGCTTATGCTTCCAAGCAAAGCTAATAAAGTAGCAGATGCACTAAGCAAAAAATCCAATGCATTCCTGATGTCTTTGTCATCATTAGCCCTGCCACTGTAGAAGGAGTTGTCAGATTTTGGACTTGAAGTTATTTATGGGCAACTCTCTGCATTGACCTTAGAGTCAACCCTGTTTGAGGATATACAGAGAAAGCAAAGTGAAGATCCAGATATCCAAAAGATTAAGCAAGGGATACAAGAAGAAGAGAATTCAGAATTTCGAGTATCAGACAGTGGAATTCTTTATCATGGAAGTCGCCTTTGTGTTCCCAATGATGAAGAACTGAGAAAGAAGATTCTAGAAGAAGCCCATAATACACCGTACTCCATGTATCTTGGTTCTACCAAGATGTATCAAGACGTGAAACAGAGATTCTGGTGGTCTGGACTCAAAAGAGATGTAGCTAAATATGTCAGTACCTTCCTGACATGTCAGAGGGTCAAAGCAGAACACCAGAGATCAGGAGGAGTTCCAATACCAGAGTGGAAGTGGGAAGACATATCCATGGATTTTATAGTAGGTCTCCCAAGAACCACAAATGGATATGATGTGATATGGGTGATAGTGACAGATTGACCAAGTCCGCTCATTTTCTAGCCATCGTGGTGTCTCACTCTATGAAGCGATTAACATAGTCATGTTAAAGAAGTGATCGACTTCACGGGGTTCCTAAATCTATTGTTTCGATAGATGGGCGCTTCACCTCTCACTTTTGGGAGTGTGTTCATAATGCACTAGACACCAAACTCAAGTTCAGCATGCTTCCATCAGAGTGATGGACAGACAGAGCGAGTAAATCAGATTCTAGAAGATATGCTCAAAGCTTGTGCACTAGATTTCAAGGGAAGTTGGTGCAAGTATCCATGCTTAGCTGAGTTTGCCTACAACAATAGCTATCGGACCACCATCAAGATGGCTCCTTATGAGGCATTGTATGGCGGAAAGTGCAGATCACCCATTTGTTGGCAAGAAGGTGAAAGAAGAGAGATGGAAATGGAACTGGGCAGACAGAAGTGATAGATGAGACTACTCGGGCTATTCAGAAGATCGACAGAGAATCGAGACGAGTAGACAGAAGAGTTATCTGACACACGCCGTAGGCCGCTTGAATTCCAAGTAGGGTGTCTTTCTCAAGGTCGCTCCATGAGGGAGTGATGAGATTTGGCAAGAAGGGCAAATTAAGTCCTCGTTATGTAGGGCCTTACCGATCACAGAAAGGATTTGGAAAGTAGCTACAAGTTGGATTTACCACAAGACATGTCAATACATAATGTGTTTCATGTCTCCATGTTAAAGAAGTGCCTCCACGACCCTAGCCAAGTGTCAGTGCAGATCCAAGAGGATCTTAGTTATGAGAGTAGACACAGATAGTGGACAGAGCGGTCAAGAGACTAAGAAATAAAAAAGTACCACTAGTGAAGGTTATCTGGCGAGAACCATAAGCACGAGGAAGTCACTTGGGAGTGGGAGGACAATAGAAGTATCCAGAGATATTCTAAGTTCGAGGACTAACTTTTATAAGGTATGGGAATTGTAATGACCCAATTTTCCCTATTTCCAGTTCTAAAAGTCCATAAAAATATTTGGAAATACTTTTAAAATATTCTAGAGATTTTTTAGGAATTTTTAGAGTATTTTTACGTAATTTTTGGAGGTCATTTAGTAGGGTTACAAAAAGAAAGAAGTTTTAAAAAAAAATATTAAAGGTGAGATTCGAACCCACGATCTCGGGTCGAACTGACCCAAGCAAAACCGGCCCAACCAGCTGAGCTACACAATTTTTGTTAATCATATATGGAGCGAAATGTATATATACAGTAGTTGGAACGTTTAAGATAAATTGGAATTAAAAGTGCGCGGCTGAGGGATTGAAGCCGAGACTCGTTGATTCGGTAAAAGGCCAGCTAACCAACTGGGCTAGCAGTTGTTACTTAATCAAATAAAGGGAGAATTTTATTTAATGAGTAGAAGTTAATAACAAGAATTAATGGGCAGAAAATGGTTGCAGCCGAGTTTTGAACCCGCAACACGAGCCTTAAGCAAAACGCAGCCAACCGACTATGCTAGCGATCGTTTGTTATTAAAGAAGGAGAAAAATTCCATTTAAGCTATAGTTGGAAACGAAAATAACCTTGAGTATAAGATTTAAATCCTTTTCCTAAAACCTAAAATTTCTCCCGAAATTCCCTTTCTCCTCTCTCGCGAACGGCGACGACGGCGACGACTCCACTGTTCGGGCGGAGAAGGCGACGGAGCTAGGCCTTTTTTTTCCGGCCGGTCTTCACTCAACCGTGATCTTCTCGCCGTGGAGAGCACGCGGATGCAAAGAAGCCGCCGGGGATCTTCATCTCTCCGAAACCCTAGAACCTCTCTTCTCCGATTGTAAGTCCAAGAATCGTCGGTGAGTTGCTTCTCACCTGCAGTAGGAGTTGTTTCGGGTTTTCCGTTTTGATTTTTCCTTGCTTCCGAGGCCTAGCATGAACCCTAGACTTAGTATTTGGGTTGCACAGCAAGTTGCCCTTTCCTTTTCATGAGCATGACATGTTAAGCTCAAGAAATTGTGTTCTTTGTTCATTTTGAATTCAAAGCACGTTGTAAAGGTTTTTATTTGGGTTCTTTAGTTTTCTACCGTGAGTCTTATAGGAAGAAGATGAATGATTTAAGTTAAGCATGTAGGATTGTTTTCCTTCTCTAGGTTCTGTGCTTACTGAATTTCCAGCATTTCAGTAGCAATTTCTGCTTCCTGTTTTCAGTTCTGTAGCATTTCAGTGTTGTCTCCTTATGCATCTACCTACTGCCCATAAATTCCAGCAAGTTGTTTTTTTTTTTTTGGGCCATGCAGATGGGCATAAACAGCCCTTGATCTTTAGCGTTTCAAGTTAGGTAATCTTGGTTAGATTAGCTTTCTTTTTGCTTTTATCACAGCATGTTTAGAAAGCTTAAAGTTACTTTCTTTTGCTCTTATCACAGCATGTTTAGAAAGATCAAATTAGCTTTCTTTTGCTCTTATCACAGCATGTTTAGAAAGTCCAAAGTTGCTTTCTTTTGCCCTATTTTACAGCATGTACAGAAAGCTCAAAGTTGCATTCTTTTGCCCTATTTTACAGCATGTTTAGTAAGTCTAAGTTAGCTTTCTTTTGCTCTATCTTATAGCATGTTTAGTAAGTCCAAGTTAGCTTTCTTTTGCTCTATTTTACAGCATGTTTAGAAAGTCCAAGTTTCTTTCTTTTGCTCTATTTTACAGCATGTTTAGAAAGTCCAAGTTGCTTTCTTTTGCTCTATTTTATAGCATGATTAGTAAGTTCAAAGTTGCTTTCTTTTGCTCTATTTTATAGCATGATTAGTAAGCTCAAAGTTGTTTTCATTTGCTATTTTAATATGCATGAACAGCCATGTATTCTAGTGGAAAAATGAGAATCCTATTAAATACTTTTAGAAGTATTAACAAGTAAAAGAAAGAAAAAGAAAAGAAAGAGAAAGGCCAAGGCCTTAAGTAAATCCCAAAGTCAAGATTTTAGGGATTTTTGGCACACAATGTGTCTATTAAAATGCCAAGGCATTTAAAGAAGAAGTAATTAAGATAAAAAAGTATTTTACTTTTAAAGGGCATGTACCGGACACAAGGTCCAAGGGATGGGCTCCAAGTTGCCCCTAGGCACAAGGCCTAGAAATATCTTAGTAGTTTCGGGATTAGCTACCTCGATTCTTATTAAGAATGCGCGCAAAGTGGTACAATGCCGGGCCCAAAAGAAGTTTATTATTATTTTGAAGTATTAAAGTATAAGTTTTGAAATAAATGAAACAAGCTTCAAATATGTTTAGAATTAGAAAGTTTAGTTCTTGATGTTTGAAGCATTCAGTAGTAGTTTTATTTGTTTCTTACTACTAGATTATTCAGCATGTTTAGTTTTATTTGCTTTCAGCATGCTGTTATAGTTTTAGTCTTATGAGCATGTTTAGTTTTACATGTTTAGAAGTTTTACATGTTTAGTAGTTTTACATGTTTAGAAGTTTTACATGTTTAGTAGTTTTACATGTTTAGAAGTTTTACATGTTTAGTAGCTTTACATGTTTAGTATGCTTCTTTTATAGTTTCATTCTTATGAGCATGATTAGCTATATATGTTTAGTATTTCAATTAGCATGATTCCTTTGCTATATATGAGCATGAGTAGTTTTATATGTTAGCATTCAGTTTCAGCATGTTTTTATTTATATACATGCATATCGAGTTTTTGTGAGTAGATAGCGCTCACTAAGCTTTATGCTTATAGACTGCACTTCCTCCTACTGCAGATAAAGGAAAGGAAAAGATTTAGCAAGGAAGGCGACAAGGTGGTGGTGATGAAGGTGTGTGATGGCTGGACTATGGGGAGATCAAGAGTTTGCTAAGGAATTATTAAGACATTTCTGTTTAGAGTTCTTTAGTTTTCTTTTAATGCTATTATGAGTCAATATTGTATTTAAGTTTATTCCGCGTTTGTAGTTGGGTTCTATTGATGGAGTGATTTTGATGTTTGCTATTGATAGGGTAGTTTCTTTCTTTTATTTGTGATATTATACTGCGTGGTTGTGAAGATATATGTTCCAGCCGCCTGTGGCTGAGTATATTATGCTTGTATTATGGGAAATGGTCACCGGTACAGGGGAGACTCTGCCGAAATTTTTCGGTAGGGTTTTCCTAGAGATTTTTAATAAACCGGTGAAGTAGAATAGTAGATAAGTAATGGTCACTCTAAGAGACTAGTAGTAGTAGTAAGAAGGGTGGTCGTTACAATTTCAAAATTATTTGGAAAATTCTTTAAAAAAACAATTTCAAAATTATTTAAAAAAATTCATTAAAAATCAATTTCAAAATTTTTTGAAAAATCCTTTAAAAATCAATTTCAAAATTATTTTGAAAATACTTTAAAAAATCAACATTATTTGGAAAATCCTTTAAAAAATCAATTTCAAAATTATTTGGAAAATCCTTAAAAAAATCAATTTCAAAATTATTTGGAAAATCCTTTAAAAAAAACAATTTCAAAATTATTTGAAAAATTCTTTAAAAAATCAATTTCAAAATTATTTGGAAAATCCTTTAAAAAATCAATTTCAAAATTATTTGAAAAATCCTTTAAAAATCTATTTCAAAAATATTTTAAAAACTCTTTAAAAAATCAATTTCAAATTATTTGGAAAATCCTTTAAAAAATCAATTTCAAAATTATTTGGAAAATTCTTTAAAAAAAATTTCAAAATTATTTGGAAAAATCCTTTAATAAATTTTAACAATTATTTAAAAAATCCTTTAAAAACAATCTCAAAATTATTTAAAAAATCCTTTAAAAATGTATTTCAAAATTATTTGAAAAATTCTTTAAAAATCAATTTCAAAATTATTTGAAAAATTCTTTAAAAATCAATTTCAAAATTTTTTTAAAATCCTTTGAAAATCTAATTCAAAATTATTCGAAAATTCTTTATAAATCTATTTCAAAATTATTTGAAAATCCCTTAAAAATAAATTTCAAAATTATTTGAAAAATCCTTTAAAAATCAATTTCAAAATTATTTGAAAAATTCTTTAAAAATTCATTCCAAAATTATTTGAAAATCCTTCAAAAATCTATTTCCAAATTATTTGAAAAATCCTTTAAAAATTAATTTCAAAATTATTTGAAAATTCTTTAAAAATCAATTTCAAAATTATTTCAAAAATCCTTTAAAAATCAATTTCAAAATTATTTGAAAAATCCTTTAAAAATAAATTTCAAAATTATTTGAAAAATCCTTTAAAAATCTATTTCAAAATTATTTGAAAATCCTTTAAAAATCAATTTCAAAATTATTTGTAAATCCTTTAAAAATCAGTTACAAAATTATTTGAAAATCCTTTAGAAATCAATTTCAAAATTATTTGAAAAATCCTTTTACAATCAATTTCAAAATTATTTGGAAAATCCTTTAAAAATTAATTTCAAAAATATTTGAAAATCCTTTAAAAATCAATATCAAAATTATTTGAAAAATCTTTAAAAATCTATTTCAAAATTATTTGAAAATCCTTTAAAAATCAATTTCAAAATTATTTGAAAATCCTTTAAAAATCAATTTCAAAATTATTTGAAAAATCGTTTAAAAATCAATTTCAAAATTATTTGAAAAATCCTTTAAAAAATCAAAATTATTTGGAAAATCCTTTAAAAAATCAATTTCAAAATTATTTGGAAAATCCTTTAAAAAACAATTTCTAAATTATTTGGAAAATCCTTTATAAAAAAATTAAAAAACAATTTCAAAATTATTTGAAAAATTCTTTAAAAAATCAATTTAAAATTTATTTGAAAGATCCTTTAGAAATCAATTTTAAAATTATTTGGAAAATTCTTTAAAAAAATAAATTTCAAAATTATTTGGAAAATCCTTTAAAAAACAATTTCAAAATTATTCGGAAAATCCTTTAAACAATTTCAAAATTATTTGAAAAATCCTTTAAAAAACAATTTCAAAATTATTTGAAAAATACTTTAAAAATCAATTTCAAAATTATTTTAAAAATTCTTTAAAAATAAATTTCAAAATTATTTGAAAAATTATTGAGAAATCAATTTCAAAATTATTTGAAAATCTATTAAAAATCAATATGAAAATTATTTGAAAAATCCTTTAAAAATCAATTTCAAAATTATTTGAAAAATCCTTTAAAAATATATTTCAAAATTATTTGAAAAATCCTTTAAAAATATATTTCAAAATTATTTGAAAAATCCTTTAAAAATCAATTTCAAAATTATTTGAAAATACTTTAATAATCAATTTCAAAATTATTTGAAAAATCTTTTAAAAATCTATTTCAAAATTATTTGAAAAATCCTTTAAAAATCAATTTCAAAATTATTTGAAAATCCTTTAAAAATCAATTTCAAAATTATTTTAAAATCCTTTAAAAATCAATTTCAAAATTATTTGAAAAATCCTTTGAAAATTATTTCAAAAACTTATTTAAAAAATCTTTGAAAATTATTTCAAAAACTTATTTAAAAATCCCTTGAAAATTATTTCAAAAACTTATTTAAAAATCCCTTGAAAATTATTTCAAATACTTATTTAAAAATCCTTTGAAAATTATTTCGAATACTTATTTAAAAATCCTTTGAAAATTATTTCAACAACTCATTTAAAAATTTTCACTTAAATCTTTCAAAATGCTTTGAAAAATCATTTGAAAATCTTTTAAATGCATACTCATTTAAAAAATCCTTGAAAAAATTGTGGTTCCAAACTTATGGCAAATTTATTAACTTAGCTGAACATTTACAAGAAAACTTATTTTAAAAGAGCTAAGTATTTATGTCTATACTCATTTTATTCTCTTATTTATTTTGATATATGGCAAAGGGGGAGAGTATAAAGAAATTCAAAAATTCAAAAGAAATTAAAGAAAACTTAAAATAAAAAGAAATCATTTTAAGGGGGAGCTTCTATTAAGGGGGAGCTTTAATGTGCTTATGCTTTATTTATGCTTGTGCTAAGTTCTGCTTATCTTTATTGCATTTTTAAATGCTAAGTTATGCTTATCTTTATTGCATTTTTTTCTTAACTTTGAATTTCGGTTGTCATAATCAAAAAGGTAGAGATTGTTGGTGTATCGAACTCAATTTTTGATAATGACAAAGGGATTCAAAGTTAAGTTTAATTGTTATCTAACATGTTGAATGAGTGTTTCAGGAAAGTCCTAACTGTGGTTAGACAGGTGAAAACCCTAGGGGGTGGTAACCCTAGGTCCTAGGGGGTGATAACCCTAGGTGAAGACAAGTCCTACCTGCGGTTAGGCAAAGGGAAAACCCTAGGGGGCGGTAACCCTAGTTCATAGGGGGTGGTAACCCTATACGGAAAGTCTTGGTGGGTCGAGTGCTTCAGGCAAAAGTCCTAGGGGGTAACCCTAGGTGGAAAGTCCTGGTATCGCGAACCAGGTGAAAGATTGGACCAGCCGGGAAGCGAAAGTCCAGCAGAAAGTCCAGTCGATTTGGAGGATCGCACTGGCATCAGGTAAATCTCCTGAGTGGAGTAGGTGAGGACGCGTTCCCCGTAGAGGGAATAGTAGGCGTCGAGTCGACCTAGGGTTTTCGGTCGGAAACCCGAAGTCAGACTCGGACAGTCCGATGATTGTCGTTCACTTATATTATTATATTTTATGTGCTAACTTTGTGCTGCAAGGTATATTTGTGATTAATGTATCTTGCAGGGACCAAAGTGCAAAAAATAGCCTCGGATGAACAGTACTGAGGTGCCTCCATGGAGCTTGGAGGCACCTCGGGTGCGAGCCGAAGCCAGCTATTCAGAAGGGTTGGAGGCGCCTTGAAGGAAGCTCAAGGCGCCTTGAACAGGTGGTTTAAGGCACCTTGGACAGTGATGAAGGCGCCTTGAGATGGATAAAAGGCAGCGGTCAAAGCTTCATCGCAGAGTCATTTCCGGGATAAAACTTAGGGATTCAAGGCGCCATGGAGCCTGATGGAGGTGCCTTGTGTTGGTGCGGGAAGCATCCGACGATCGAACTCATGTTTTGATAATGGCAAAGAATTCAAAGTTAAGATGTTTTGTATTCTAACAAGTCTACTTGAGGATTTCAGGAAAGTCCTAACTGCAGTTAGGCAAAGGGAAAAACCCTAGGGGGTGGTAACCCTAGGTCATAGGGGGTGGTAACCCTATACGGAAAGTCTTGGCAGGTCGATGGCTTCAGGCAAAAGTCCTAGGGGTGGTAACCCTAGGTGGAAAGTCCTGGTGTCGCGAACCAGGTGAAACACTGGACTAGCCGGGAAGCGGATGTCCAGCAGAAAGTCCGGAAGCGTCGAGTGCTGAGCAAAAGTCCAGTCGATCTGGAGAATCGCACTGGCGTAAATCTTCCGAGTGGAGTAGGTGAGGACGCGCCTCGTAGAGGAATAAGAGGGCGCGACCTAGGGTTTCCTCGGAAATCCGGTTAAACCCGACACCGAGACCGCTATAATATTCTTTATCATATTTATATGTTGTTTTATGCTAACTTTGTGTTGCAGGATATTGTTTGGGACTAACATATCTTGCGGTACAAAATAATGATGTTTTCCTGATGAATACCGAGGCGCCCATGGAGCTTGGAGGCGCAAAACCCGGGTTAGTCTGGAGGGGTGGGCGCCTTCATAGGGATTAAGGCGCTGACCATCAAGGCGCCTGAGCTTTGATGAAGGCGCCTGTGTTAGGATAAGCAGCAGAGGTTATCACAGTGCAGGAACAGGGATAAATTTTGGGGTTCAAGGCGCCTTGACTGGCACTGGAGGCGCCTTGAACGTCTAATAAAAGGACATCTCGACCAGCAGCTTGAAATATCTTCTTCCAAGTGAACTATCTGCTACAAGCTGCCTACGAGACGATCCCGAAGTGCTGCAACGACACCCCGACAACCCGGAGCTTCAGATTTAGTCCTTTGTTGTCGGTATAATCTTTTTACTGCTTTGAATTGTAATTAGTTTGTAATAGTTTTTACGAGCTTATAGTTGTTGCCCACGGAAAGCGATCAAGGATCGCGGGCCTTCGAGTAGGAGTCAATTAAGGCTCCGAACGAAGTAAATCCTCCTGTCTCTGTGTGCTTGCTTTCTTATTTTCCGCTGCGTTTTAATTACTCGAGTGTTTTACGAATCAAACGAATTAGCCGCAAGCGCTATTCACCCCCCTCTAGCGCGTCTCGATCCAACAATTGGTATCAGAGTGGGGTTGTTTTGAATTAGTGCAACCACCATTCAAAACGTTATTTTTTCGTGGTATTTTGTTTCGGAGTCAACTAGAAATTAGCTAATTAGCTAAAGTTCTAATTTTTTTTATCAGTGTTGCTCAAAGTTAGTCAATACCACTTGAGCTCGTTATTTTTTCCTCCCGCACTACTAATCCAAGACACAGTCTTGGAATAGATCTTTTTGTTTTTGCTCATCTAGGTCTAAAATGAATCAACAAGAAGGATATAGCACTGTTCGTCCCCCACTATTTTCCGGAGAAGACTTCGGATACTGGAAGGGGTGAATGGAGATATATCTGAAGATCCAGTTCGACACCTGGAAGATAGTCAAGACAGGACTTCAACTACCAACTGATACAGACGGTAAGCTTACATCCTGTGAGAACTGGGAACCAGCCTTCATCAAAAAGGTGGAAGCTGACGCCAAAGCTACCTGCACCATCCAGTGCGGTCTTACCAAGGAGGAACTCAACAGAGTCAGTCCCTTTTCAACCGCAAAGGAACTCTAGGAGAAACTGATCGAACTTCACGAGGGCACCTCGGAAACCAAGGTAAGTAAGCGTGATTTATTATTTAATAAATTATATAATTTAAAAATGCAGGAAAGTGAGACGGCGAGCCAGCTGCACGCACGCATCCAGGACATTCTTAACTCTCTTCATGCAATTGGACAGAAAGTCGAAAACCGAGACGTCATAAGGTACGCATTAAATTCGTTTCCAAGGAGTACATTGTGGGCATCAATGGTAGATGCCTACAAGGTCTCCAAAGACTTATCTTCTTTAAAGTTAGACGAGTTATTTTCTGAATTTGAACTTCATGAACAGACTAATGCACAGCCATCCGAGAAGGGTATTGCTTTGGTTGCAGGTACGAGTCGAACACGGGAATCAAGAGTACGGCGAAAAATTGAATCGGAATCAGAAGACGAATCCGACTCAGAAGATTCAGAAGATGAACTGACCAGCAAACTTGTGAACCTTGTGAAAAAGCTCTACACGAAGAAGAAGGGCTTCAACAAGAAAGATCTGAAGAAGGCAGTTCAGTCCAGGGAGGCCCAACCGAACTCAAAGGTAAAATTCGAAGTCACTTGTTACGGGTGCAACCAGAAGGGGTATATCAAAGCCAACTGTCCCAACCAAAAGGAGGCCAAAAGGCAAAGAAGAAAGAAGGCCCTAAAAGCAACCTGGGACGAATCTTCTTCAGAGGACGACAACGATGAACTTGACCAAACAAGTCTACTCGCACTGATGGCCCGGGACCAGATCATCGAGAGCGAGTCTGAAGCCGAGTCCGAGCAAAGCCGCGGATCCGCATCCGTTTCAGAAGGGCCAGACTCCAATGTAAGTATTCCAAGGCTTAATAATTTAGTTAATTACTTACTTCGCAAACTAGCTAAATCAAACCTTAGGATTAAATCACTTCTAAAGGAAGTAGCCGTCCTTAAAGAAGTGACAAACACTAATTCTTTACCTAATCAAGTTCAAACTGGAAACTCTACTCAAGTTCAAAAACTTGAGGAAGAAAACTCTAGTTTGAAAAATCAGGTAAAAGACTTAAAAAATATGTTAGAACAGTTTTCTCTGGGCTCCAAGAATTTGGATCTAATTCTTGGGACACAAAGAGCCATTTACAACAAAACTGGGCTGGGATATAAAAGTAAAAAGAAATATAGATCTTATTTATCCTTAATAAACAAACAAGGTAGTAAATTAGTCCAAGCATGGGTCCCCAAGTCCAAATTGATCAATCAAGTTGGACTTGGCCAATACTGGGTTCCGAAGGATCAAATATACTACCTTGATAGACCATATCGAGGCTATGATCCAGGGAGAGCTAAAAGAAAAACGATCTTAAAAATTTAAAATTTCAAAATTCAAAATCAAATAAAAATTTGAAATTAAATTAAAAAATTCGAAATTCTAAATTCTAAATCAAAAATTCGAAATTAAACTTTAAATCAAAAATTCGAACTTAAAATTTGAAATTCTAAATTCAAAAATAGATGGTGGATCCAAACTAGCTAGCACCTCCAACTGAACTACCCGACAGGGTAACTGAACCTAATTTACCCGAAATGGGTAAAACTAGAGTAGAATACCCGGCAGGGTAATTAAGGCTAGTTTAAAAAAGGGCTGAGTTTAACTTGAACCACAGTACCGGTGAAATTTTTGGATGATAGTACGTTAGGGAAACTTGGGCATCGCATGTCTAGGAAGATATGGCTTCGACCTGGTGCATTTGGCCAAGTGGAACTGACCGAAGCTACCCTTAAATGGATCCTAACTTGTTAGACCAAGGATTAGTATTAAGTTCAATGGGTAGGACTATTTGGAAAACCTCGAAGGCATGGTTACTTTAATGAGCTCCGTGTGACTCACCATAGCCCAGAAGTTTATCCGAAAAATGCTTACTTGTTGAACCCAAAGCTAAACCTGAATCTAATACAAAGTTAAACCAGTCCCTTAAATTCTACAATAACTCATCTCACAACAATTATAGGATTCCCTGATTGACAATTTAGATCGGGTGAGATGACTAAGAAATTTCAAAATTATTTTAAAAACATAAATTTCAAAATTATTTTTAAAACTTAAATTTCAAAATTATTTTAAAAACTTAAATTTCAAAATTATTTAAAAAACTTAAATTTCAAAATTATTTTAAAAACTTAAATTTCAAAATTATTTTAAAATCTTAAATTTCAAAATTATTTAAAAAACTTAAATTTCAAAATTATTTTAAAAACATAAATTTTAAAATTATTTTTAAAACAATTTCAAAATTATTTTAAAAACTTAAATTTCAAAATTACTTTAAATTTCAAAATTATTTCAAAAACTTAAATTTCAAAATTATTTCAAAAACTTAAATTGCAAAATTATTTTAAAAACTTAAATTTCAAAATTATTTTAAAAAACTTAAATTTCAAAATTATTTTAAAAACTTAAATTTCAAAATTATTTTAAAAACTTAAATTTCAAAATTATTTTAAAAACTTAAATTTCAAAATTATTTTAAAAACTTAAATTTCAAAATTATTTTAAAAACTTAAATTTCAAAATTATTTTAAAAACTTAAATTTCAAAATTATTTTAAAACTTAAATTTCAAAATTATTTCAACTTAAATTTCAAAATTATTTTAAAACTTAAATTTCAAAATTATTTTAAAACTTAAATTTCAAAATTATTTTAAAACTTAAATTTCAAAATTATTTTAAACTTAAATTTCAAAATTATTTTAAAACTTAAATTTCAAAATTATTTTAAAACTTAAATTTCAAAATTATTTTAAAACTTAAATTTCAAAATTATTTCAAAATTATTTTAAAACTTAAATTTCAAAATTATTTTAAAAACTTAAATTTCAAAATTATTTTAAAACTTAAACATCAAAATTATTTTAAATATTTAAAATTACTTTGAAAATATTTTCAAAATTATTTTAAAATTATTTAACTTAATTTCAAAATTATTTTAAAACTTAAATTTCAAAATTATTTTAAAACTTAAATTTCAAATTATTTTTAAAATTAAATTTCAAATTATTTTAAAAACTTAAATTTCAAAATTATTTTAAAAACTTAAATTTCAAAATTATTTTAAAAACTTAAATTTCAAAATTATTTAAAAACTTAAATTTCAAAATTATTTTAAAAACTTAAATTTCAAAATTATTTTAAAACTTAAATTTCAAAATTATTTTAAAACTTAAATTTCAAAATTATTTTAAAAACTTAAATTTCAAAATTATTTTAAAAAACTTAAATTTCAAAATTATTTTAAAACTTAATTCAAAATTATTTTAAAAAACTTAAATTTCAAAATTATTTTAAAACTAAATTTCAAAATTATTTTAAAAACTTAAATTTCAAAATTATTTTAAAAACTTAAATTTCAAAATTATTTTAAAAA
Source organism: Zingiber officinale (assembly GCF_018446385.1). Lineage (NCBI taxonomy): Eukaryota > Viridiplantae > Streptophyta > Magnoliopsida > Zingiberales > Zingiberaceae > Zingiber > Zingiber officinale. Next base: position 33,312,214 of record NC_055988.1, on the reverse strand, counting down.
CTTAAATTTCAAAATTATTTTAAAAAACTAAAATTTCAAAATTATTTTAAAAACTTAAATTTCAAAATTATTTTAAAAAACTTAAATTTCAAAATTATTTTAAAAACTTAAATTTCAAAATTATTTTAAAAAACTTAAATTTCAAAATTATTTTAAAAACTTAAATTTAAAAATTATTTTAAAAACTTAAATTTCAAAATTATTTTAAAAAACTTAAATTTGAAAATTATTTTAAAAACTTAAATTTCAAAAATTATTTTAAAAACTTAAATTTTAAAATTATTTTAAAAAATTTAAATTTCAAAATTATTTTAAAATACTTAAATTTCAAAATTATTTTAAAAACTTAAATTTCAAAAAATATTTTAAAAACTTAAATTTCAAAATTATTTTAAAAAACTTAAATTTCAAAATTATTTTAAAAAACTTAAATTTCAAAATTATTTTAAAAAACTTAAATTTCGAAATTATTTTAAAACTTAAATTTCAAAATTATTTTAATACTTAAATTTCGAAATTATTTTAAAACTTAAATTTCAAAATTATTTTAAAAACTTAAATTTCAAAATTATTTTAAAAACTTAAATTTCAAAATTATTTTAAAAACTTAAATTTTAAAATTATTTTAAAAACTTAAATTTCAAAATTATTTTAAAAACTTAAATTTCAAAATTATTTTAAAACTTAAATTTCAAAATTATCTTAAAATTTAAATTTCAAAATTATTTTAAAAACTTAAATTTCAAAATTATTTAAAAAAAAAACTTAAATTTCAAAATTATTTTAAAAACTTAAATCTCAAAATTATTTTAAAATCTTAAATTTCATAATTATTTTAAAACTTAAATTTCAAAATTATTTTAAAAACTTAAATTTCAAAATTATTTTAAAACTTAAATTTCAAAATTATTTTAAAAACTTAAATTTCAAAATTATTTGAAAATTACTTTACAAAATCCATTAAACTTTAAACCCTTTTTTTTTCATTGTTTTAAATCTTCTTATTAAATTCATATATATATATATATATGAAAGGGGTAGGGCGCCTCCCACAACTGGAAGGCGCCTTAAAGAGCGGCGGGAAAGTTCCCGCCGCATCACCTTAAGGCGCCTCGGATCAATCCGAGGCCCCTCCTAAACCAACTAAAGGCGCCTTAAACACGCTTAAGGCGCCTTCAGTTTTCCTCATTAGAAAACGAACAGAATCCTTCTGTTCGTTTTTCTGCCAACGCCGAGTATATCCTCCGCATGCTGATTCGAGCAACCAAGGCGCCTTCATCCCATTTAATCTTCCCTCTACACCTGGCAATGCCTCCTAGGTATAATTTCAAGACTTCCTGTTCATGTTCTACGTAATATTTCTGCTTATTTCTGTCAATTTTTGCAAAATCGTTGAAAATAGGAAGCGCCGACACGTTGACCCTAATCCAGTTAGAATTCCATCAGCAGATATCAGATTTCCCACTATACATCTTAGGGATACCTTTGCTAATTATGTTTTTGAACCAATCAAACCTAGATATGTAAATAGGACCTTTTATACCCAGTTTTGTCAGCCATCTATCCAAATGATAGAGTACTATCAACTGGACCAATTGGTTTACTGCACTGATACAGTAAACCAGGAGTTATGTGCACAGTTTTATCATAACCTTGAGAGGGTTGATGATAATATATACTCCACTAGAGTTGCTGGCGTTGACATTGAGCTGACTCCCACCCTGCTACGCACCACCCTAGGACTTAGGGTTTCAGAGTCTACTTTTTTATGCTACCCCAGTAGGGACCTACCATTTGGCGATCCTTATTCCCACATTACGTTAGATACTATCTACACGTATTTCTTTGGGGAAGAGAGACCTGCTGGCCTGACTGAGTTCAAGTCAGTCTCTCTTCGGGTTCAGGACACTACAAGAAAAGTGTCATTCAACAACACTCAAACGACAATGGTTTTATACCAAACCGTTGTCTTTTTGCCTTTTAACAACGGTTTTAACCAAAACCGTTGTCTTGTAGCAATTTTTTTGGCCTACAACAACGGTTTTTAAAAACCGTTGTCTATTTATGTTTTTTTAAGACTACGGCAACGGTTTTTAAATGCTACAACAACAGTTTTTGAAAACTGTTGTCTATGTGCGCTTTTTTTTTTATTACGACAACAGTTTTTAAAAACCGTTGTTTTAAGTGATGTTGAATACTGGTGTTTTTTTTCCTTCGCCGTTTTTTCCCCTTCGCCAATTTTTGCCCCGCTTTTTTTCTTTCCCTCTCCCAAAAGTTTTTTGCCGCCGCATTCCACCCTTTTATCTTCTCAATCCGTCCCTCTTTTCTCTTTTCTCACAATCTCTCGCTCACCGGAGCCGCGTAGGAGCAGCAGCAGTCCACGAGTCTATTAAGGACGCCCTCACCGGCAAGACCTCCGACATGAAATCCACTAACAGTAAGTGTCCTCTACTTCTTCCTCCTGCATCTTCTCGTCGAAAACCCTAGATACTCCTGCATCTTCTCGCCGTCTACGGTACTCTAGGCTCGCCCTCTTCGCATTCCTCTATATAAAGCCCCTTCTATCATCTTCTTGCTCCACACTCTTCTTCTTCGCCTCCGCGAAGGCTCCCCGTGCCACAAATCCTGGTCGTCGAACCCTAATCCTCCTCTTATCCCGTTTCTTTCCTGATTCTGCTAGACTCTTGGAGGAGTGAGACGTGATAATGGGAAAGAGAGCGGAGGAGCTCGATATCGATAATCTATTGGATGAGATTCCCCATCTTCGTCATCGTGGTGTCCTCGATAGACCCGACGGTGCCGGTTTCTGTATCGCCGATGAGTTGCCGACGTCGATCCTCCATGGGGATGGCGGTGGGTGTATCTGGTCTGAGGGGGTTCCAAGCTCGTTAGCGGAGCATTCGCTTCCGTTGGAGGAGACCCTCCTGCTCCAAAACCTTCGCAATGTCCGTCTCGGCGCCAACTGAAATGGACCGATCAATCGTTCCCTGCCCCATACCAACCATCACCGAGTGGGTTGTTTGTTTGGGTCTTCGCTCGACTCTTTTGGATGGGATTCTTTGGTAAATGGGAATGGGAACACGTCTCTGCCTCAAATCCGCCAGCGTTATCCTGGAGTTGTAAACTTGTTTGGGAATCCCTCTTTTGGAACAAGAGAGTTGAAAATTGGTCAAGTTTCGCGACCAAATACCCCTTTCCAGGGAAACGATTCTGGCAATTTTAGTCAATCTGGTAATGGGTCTTATCCAATATCTGATATGTTATTTCACTCACAGATGATTAGAGGAGAACCTTTCTTGGTTTCTGGCGATCATCTAGTGACAATGGCACGGAAGATCTCTAAGGGAGACTCAATTCCTCGGCAATTGGAGGGCTTCATTCCCCAAGGAACCAAAGGATTGTTCAGGGAACCATTACAAAGTGTCTCAGCTTTATGAGTAAAGAACAAATATATTGCCTTGCTAAAGACCAGCACGGATGCCGGTTATTGCAGCAGTAGCTTGATGAAGGAAAGGATCAGGTTGATACAATTTTCAACGGCATCATTGAACATGTAGTCGATCTCATGGTCGATCCCTCCGCATCATTGAATATAGCCTCCTGCTCTATTCCAGC